>NC_091646.1:9690011-10003344 GCF_027580195.1 Bos mutus | reverse complement strand
AGTAGCAAAAGTACTGGCTCTTTATGAAGCACATAACTCTTTCAAAGAAGTCAACTTTATTCAAATTGTTTCAAACTGCTCATAAAATGTTTCAAGGAGAAATCAGAAAATTCTCAAGACTGCAAAACTAGATAAGGACCCTTCTTTTCTCTAGACAAGGAAGCAAGTACAGAAGAGAGGCATGTAAATATATGATTGCCATAGAAACCTTTTCTGAGTAGGGCAGACTGATTTGGAGAAAGAGAATTAATTCCTGTTGGGTGTTTGTTGAATTTTTTAACTTTGTGTGTGTGCATGTTTAAATTTTTTTTTCACTTTATCTAGCAATGATCCTATGGAATAGAGATCATTACCATCTCTATTCTACACTCAGGATTTGATAACAGTGGCAGAATGTCAAATAACTACTAACAAATGAAAACTTTTTTGCCTCACCTCTTCCATTCAAGAATATTCCCATCAGTTAAAGAGTCAAGTTTTAAAAGAAAGCTATCAAATAGTCCATCAAAATGGGTAAATATTTACCAGCTCATAGGATAGAGATATTATAGATTTTATAAACATGAAAAAAAGAAACATAAAGCAAAAATATTAATAAATTTGCCCACAGATATGTATTTAAAATCTCCATATAAAAATATCACCAGCAAAATTTAAGACACAAATGACAGAGGGTAAAAATACCTGTAGCCACTATAACACAAAGTCAATACCCTTCCACAATGCAGTGGTTGCTTTGGTGTCAGACTACTTCAATTTGAATTCTGGCTCTACCTTTTACTTGCTGTGTGACCTGTGGCAAGTTGTTAAATGTCTCTGTTCCTATTTTCCTCATCTGTATAATGGGAATGATAAGAGTACCTATTTATTTATGAGCCCTAAAAATGCTCATGACCTTTGACACAGTCAAAGGTGACTTCTAGGAATCTAGTCTAAGGAATCTATTAGATAAACAAATTAAAATGTGAAAAGATCTTATACTCTCAACAACAGAAGATTAGATTGTGATACCTCCGTACATAAGAATAGTACATTGCTGCTAAAAATCACATTTAATCTCATGATATGTGGAGATGGTCGAAATATAGTTAGTCAAAGAAGTGGTATACAAATCAATTGGATTCCATGCATGCATGTGCAGGTTGGCTATGTATCCAAAACATTCTGGAATAAAATGCACCATAATATTACCTATGGTTATGTCTGAGTGATAAAATCATGAGTAGTTTTTCTTCCTTCTTCACGCTTTATTAACACATTATATCCAGTGAGTGTGTATTTTTTAATTAACTTTTTATTTTGTCATGCCAGGAGGCTTGTGGGATCTTAGTTCCTCGGCCAGGAATTGAGCCCAGGGTCATGGCAGTGAAAGTGCCAAGTCCTAACCACTAGACTGCCAGGGAATTCCCTGTATTGTTTAACAAGGAAAGAAAAGTGAAATGCATTTTGGGTTGGTTCTAGCATATTTGAAAATTTAAGAGTAATTCCAGGAACCCAGAAAATGAGAATCCATATATAAAGTTTCCCTCCTCTAGTGACATGATGATCATCAGAGGTTATGGAGGGAACTTTGGCATTGACTCCTTGGTGATCACAACTTCTTTGCAGCCAGGAATGTAAAACACAGGGGCCATCCCAATACTACCCTGTCATACAGCAACCTTCTTAACTTCTCACTTCTCCCTTCTGCACTCTCACGCCTTTTCCACCATGTTGGAGAGGAGGGTACAGCACTTTCCCCATCCATCTAGGAGAGCTCTGAACTCAGGCTGAGAAGCTCATTCATGCCTTTGTGGTGAGAGGATTAAATGTGCTCTTCATTCTGCCTTTGGGCTGATGCCTGGGCCTGGAGTCTTAGCCACGAATGGTGTTAGTCTTCTGTGTGCTATATACATTTCCAGTACTCATATCCAGAATGTTGTCCCTTATGGTACAAAGAACACTATGTTCCTATAGGTTCTCTCAGTAAAAAGGTTGCCATTTGGCTACATGGTAAGGACTCACACTCTATTTTCAATATTAACTAAATATTTTCACTACCCCAAGGAGCCTTCTAGAAGAGGTGAAGCCTGCGACCAGACTGGGACTAGTGGGATGAGAGTGAGACATCTAGTGCCTCTTTGAATTGTACACCCTGTGTGCTTGATTACTGAACCCTAGTCTCCACCCTGAAGCATGAGGCTAACATTTATCCCTAATAAAATGCCCAAGGTCTTCAAGATATTAATAGAAAATCACTGATAGAAGAAAGCTTTTAATTTCTTTAAATCTTGGTCCATGAAACATATTAGGTCAGAAGTTGAAAGCATTCATTCAAAAAGATTTCCCTGGAGGTCCACTGGTTAAGATGCTACACGCCCATTGCAGCGTGCATGGTTTCGATCCCTGGTCGGGTAACTAAGATCCCACATATCATGTGGTGCGGCCGAAAAATTAAAACAACAACAACAACAAAAACAATTTGACATGGCTTGTATGAGTTCTACGGACCCAGAGATTGACAGGATGGAGAAGAGGTGTGTGTGCACAGGGTCATTACAATGTGTTCACAAGGCCATATGTTTTGTTAAATTCGCAAAAGTAAGATTTTTCATGACAGCTGGTTAAGCCTACTGCTCTTTTCTCCTCTGACTTTCTTGTCACCCCCCTTTCCCCTTGTGTCAGGTGGCATTGGAATGGCCTCACACATTTTGGGGAGTGAGCTAGAGGAAGTTGACTTAGGTTAGATCAATTTTGAGTTTCCCAAAGAAAGGCAATGGCAAAGAATGCTCAAACTACTGCACAATTGCATTCATCTCACATGCTAGTAAAGTAATGCTCAAAATTCTCCAAGCCAGGCTTCAGCAATATGTGAACCATGAACTTCCTGATGCTCAAGCTGGTTTTAGAAAAGGCAGAGGAACCAGAGACCAAATTGCCAACATCCGCTGGATCATTGAAAAAGCAAGAGAGTTCCAGAGAAACATCTATTTCTGCTTTATTGACTATGCCAAAGCCTTTGACTGTGTGGATCACAATCAACTGTGGAAAATTCTAAAAGAGATGGGAATACCAGAACACCTGACCTGCCTCTTGAGAAACCTATATGCAGGTCAGGAAGCAACAGTTAGAACTGAACATGGAACAACAGACTGGTTCCAAATAGGAAAAGGAGTACGTCAAGGCTGTATATTGTCACCCTGCTTATTTAACTTCTATGCAGAGTACATCATGAGAAACGCTGGACTGGAAGAAACACAAGCTGGAATCAAAATTGCCGGGAGAAATATCAATAACCTCAGATATGCAGATGACACCACCCTTATGGCAGAAAGTGAAGAGGAACTAAAAAGCTTCTTGATGAAAGTGAAAGTGGAGACAGAAAAAGTTGGCTTAAAACTCAACATTCAGAAAACGAAGATCATGGCATCCGGTCCCATCACTTCATGGGAAATAGATGGGGAAACAGTGGAAACAGTGTCAGACTTTATTTTGGGGGGCTCCAAAATCACTGCAGATAGTGATTGCAGCCATGAAATTAAAAGACACTTACTCCTTGGAAGGAAAGTTATGACCAACCTAGATAGCATATTGAAAAGCAGAGACATTACTTTGCCAACAAAGTCCATCTAGTCAAGGCTATGGTTTTTCCTGTGGTCATGTATGGATGTGAGAGTTGGACTGTGAAGAAGGCTGAGCACCAAAGAATTAATGCTTTTGAACTGTGGTGTTGGAGAAGACTCTTGAGAGTCCCTTGGACTGCAAGGAGACCCAACCAGTCCATTCTGAAGGAGATCAGCCCTGGGATTTCTTTGGAAGGAATGATGCTACAGCTGAAACTCCAGTACTTTGGCCACCTCATGCAAAGAGTTGACTCATTGGGAAAGACCCTGATACTGGGAGGGATTGGGGGCAGGACGAGAAGGGGACGGCAGAGGATGAGATGGCTGGATGGCATCACTGACTCAATGGACGTGAGTCTGAGTGAACTCCGGGAGTTGGTGATGGACAGGGAGGCCTGGCATGTTGCGATTCATGGGGTCACAAAGAGTCGGACACGACTGAGCGACTGAACTGAACTGAAGATATATTTATGGGGTTTGCAGTTACTTCCATGACGAGTTACATTATCCCTAAGCATCGCTGTAGGAATGACTTGTGGAACGTCTGTACCATCCACTAGGCTGACTCACGTGAAGCCATGACATAATGGTACAGAAGTCATGTTGTCTGGGCACACATCCTATAGCAGTTTGTACCAAAAGTGGGCAGTAGTGGAAAACAATCAGGGCTATAGTGCACCTAGTCAGAAGGTTAGTCTTTGGAAAATTTTTTCAAATCTTACATACAGATTCAAAGAGAGCAAGAAAGATTTTCCTAAATTTGACAATAGAAACAATCCGTAATTAGATGAACTACCAACAAAGAGTTGTGAAGCTGGGAGGGAAAAAAAGGATTTTTAAACTAAAAATGATATGAAACAAATTCCAATCAATAATGATAGAGGAAAGAAAAATTATCTTCCAAGTCTCTCCATAGAGAATACTATAAAATTGTCATATGCACAAGTAATTAAAGAATATGTCAGACAGTTGCTTAATAAAAATATTGTGCTACTTTTCTGGATTTTATGATGTCTGTGGTATTTGTCAGCCTTCCAAATTTGTGATTTCTGTGATTTATTTTCCTTTCTAAATAAAAGCTGAATTTTGTACCGAATTTTGCATTTGTGATTCAAGTTGCTTTACTTAAAGAGAGTCACACAAATTTGGTAAGCTTCAGGTCTTCCAAATCTGGACCTGCTTCTGGTAGGAGATGAAAGATCACAGAGATTTGTGGGTATATTCATGATTTGTGTAAGTCCTCCACAAAACATTTTTAATAATAAAAAGTGAGTTATGCATTAAATTCCTGTCTTGTCTCAGTTACCCACACCTGGGGAAAGGCTTGCTTGGTGCACCCACCAAGCACAGTTGGGCTGCCCGGCCTGAAAACCATGCAGCAAGGAGCAAATTGTCACCCCTATGGGGAGCCACAACTTGCCTATCACTCAGAGCATTGTTTGTCAATTACACACAGAAAAATTTTCACCATCCACCACACTTTCTCTTGCATGTGTACTCAAAGAAAAAATATTTACTGAGCATGCAAGCCTCCAGGTCACCTTGGGATCAAGCCAGGCAAGAGGGTCAGGGGAGATGGGGTAGCTGTGTGGTAGGAGTACCAGAGAGGAGAGGTGAAATCTAGAGAAAAGAAAAGTGAAAGTGAAGTCGCTTGGTCATGTCTGACTCTCTGTGACCCCATGGACTGTAGCCTACCAGGCTCCTGTGTGCATGGAATTTTCCAGGCAAGAGTACTGGAGTCGGTTGCCATTTCCTTCTCCAGGGGATCAAACATGGGTCTCCCACATTGCAGGCAGAGCTTTAGGAGCTGAGCCACCAGGAAAGCCTGAAATCTAGAGAGCTCTGCTAACTTTTGGAAAATCAGGTGGGCAAAGGCCTAAGGGGAGGAAGTTCTCCCCTCATTAAGGGTTAAAATGGCTTCTCGTGAGGAGACAGAGGGGAGGGGGTGCCAGGAAAACCAAGTTCAGTCTTCACTCTTCATTGGGTGCCTGCTCACAACAGCCCACTGGATCTTTAAGAGATGGCAGAAATGTGGCCAACTGAGCCCCAGAGTGAGGAGCAGGGAGCATGGCAGGCCTGGAAGACTGCTGTGGTGGTACCCAAGACAGCTGCTGGAAGCGGGTTGGAGCCTGGACTATCCCTGGCTTCCTGTGCCCCAGCTCCTCCCAGACCAGGCCTTTACAGGAAGCCAGCAGTGTGACATTGCCCAGTAGCATGGATTGCAGGGGGAGACAGGCCTGAGTCTCAGTTCCCCTCTTCTATCTGTGTGACCCAGGACAAATGATTTCATTTCTGTGCCTGAGTTCTCAGCTCTACACAGGAGCTGATGATACCCACCTCAGAGTTCTTACAAGGAGTGTTAAACATGTAACTAATATCTATTTGGCCAGGCAGAGGACAAAAGGTTTCACTTGTTTGCTTAAAGCTTTAATGTGATCAACCAGAACAACCCTTTCAAGAAGTTTTCCTCACATCCCCATTTCACAGATAAGAAAATTCAGGCACAGAGAGGTTGAGTAATTTGCTGAAGAACACATAGCTACTAAGTAGCAGAGCCAAGGTTTGGAATGCAGGCAGTTCAACTCCAGAGTCTGTACGCCAAATCATTCCTTCTCTCCTGTCTTTCACTATCAACACTTGTGACTGGTTTTTCAACAACAGAAAAAGCAGGCAAGGCTAAATCACAGCCACTAAACAAAACGTACATGCTATTGACCTTGCTGGCAGGGATGTAAAATTATGAAATTAAAAGACGCTTACTGCTTGGAAGGAAACTTATGACCAACCTAGATAGCATATTGAAAAGCAGAGACATTACTTTGCCAACAAAGGTCTGTCTAGTCAAGGCTATGGTTTTTCCAGTGGTCATGTATGGATGTGAGAGTTGGACTGTGAAGAAAGCTGAGCACCGAAGAATCTATGCTTTTGAACTGTGGTGTTGGAGAAGACTCTTGAGAGTCCCTTGGACTCCAAGGAGATCCAACCAGTCCATTCTGAAGGAAATCAGCCCTGGGAGTTCTTTGGAAGGAATGATGCTGAAGCTGAAACTCTAGTACTTTGGCCACCTCATGCGAAGAGTTGACTCATTGGAAAAGACCCTGATACTGGGAGGGATTGGGGACAGGAGGAGAAGGGGACGGCAGAGGATGAGATGGCTGGATGGCATCACTGACTCGATGGATGTGAGTCTGAGTGAATTCTGGGAGTTGGTGATGGACAGGGAGGCCTGGCGTGCTGCGATTCATGGGGTTGCAAAGAGTCGGACACGACTGAGCGATTGAACTGAACTGAACTGATGGAGAGAAATGTGGCAATATTTAACAAAAATATGTGTGTGTTTACTTTTTGACCTGACAATACCAATCCTAGGAATCTAACCCATAGATACACTGGCAAGAAATATGAAAATGCATATACACAGAGCTATTTGATGCAGAACAATTTGTAAAAGCAAAGACTGGCAACAGCCCAAATGTTCCTCGATAGAGGATTGGTTGAACAAACAATGGTGCACCCACACGAAGGACTCACAGAGCTGTTAAACAAATGAGAAGATACTATAAAGTGATTTCCAGGACCTATTTTTAAGTGGACAAAAAGCAAGGTGTAGAAAAGGTTCATATCACGTTATCTTTTTTGCGAGAAAGGAGCGATGTGAAGATACGCATATATGGGGAATCCCCTGGCTATCCAGTGGTCAGGACTCAACACTTTCACTGCCAAGGTTCTGGGTTAATTCGGGGTTGGGAAACTAAGATCCCCAGGCTGCCCAGTGTAACCAAAAAAAAAGACATATGTATATGAATGTGTGCGGGTGTGTACTCAGTCGTGTCTGACTCTTTGCAACCCCATGGCCAAGCTCTTCTGTCCATGGGGTTCTCCAGGCAAGAATACTGGAGTGGGTTGCTATCTCCTCCTCCAGGGCATCTTCTCCATTCAGGGATCGAACCTGCATCTGTTATGTCACCTCATTGGCAGGCGGATTCTTTACCACTAGTGCCACCTGGGAAGCTCATCCAGATGAATATTCTCAGGTTAAAACATTAATAAATGGAAGGATGAGCCTTAAGATTTTATTTTTAATGGTTGCCTATAAGTTGAAGAGGAAACAGGATGAAAGGGGCAAGGATAGAAGCTAGATCATTTGAATATGTATTGGCTTACAGACTTGACTTTGGAATCATGTAACCATATCACATAATCATAAAAGAACATTAATAACTCCACAAACCAGAAATTCCCAAACTGAAAGCAAAATGAAATAGATGAACCCAATTGTGTGTGTGTAGTTGGTGGCGGAGAGAAATTATTTCCAATGACTTTTAAACACAGTCATTTGATAGTAGATCCCTAGTGAGATTTGCTGTAAGTACAAGAATTATAAAAATATGTAAATTATTTATAAAGATCATATTGCGGAGGTAGCATTAGTATTGTTATTCTGAGACAGTTTTGTTTGCATGATGAGATAAACTGAAAAAGTAGTTGTGTGATATTTTAATTGTATTATCCCCAGTGGCCTTGAAACCTGGGATTCTTAGTATATAAAAAAGGAGATGTAGATGTAAGATATTAATAGAAGATGTTACATAAATGCTCTGTAGTTCTGAATTTAAATTGGAAGTATCATTATGAACTCGTGCTATATTTTACTTTAAATGATACACTTTCGGACTTCCCTGGTGGTCCAGTGGTTAAGAATCTGCCTGCCAATGCAGGGGAAACAACTTCCATCCCTGGTCTAGGAAGATTCCACATGCCACAGGGCAACTAAGCCCAGCAACCACTGAGCCCTTGCCCTAGAGCCTGCGCTCTGCAACAAGAGAAGCCACAGCAATGTGAAGTCTGCACAGAGCAACTAGAGAGAAGACCCCACTTACAACAACTAGAGAAAGCCTGGGTGCAGCAATAAATTAATTAAAAATAATAGTAATACACTTCCTAAATCTTCTGCTGGAAGAAGGCAAGAGTACTCCAGTACTCATGCTTGGAAAATCCCATGGGCGGAGGAGCATGGTAGGCTGCAGTCCAATGGGTCGCTAAGAGTCGGATACGACTGAGTGACTTCACTTTCACTTTTCAATCTCATGCATTGGAGAAGGAAATGGTAACCCACTCCAGTGTTCTTGCCTGGAGAATCCTGGGGAGGGGGGAGCCTGGTGGGCTGCCATCTATGGGGTCACGCAGAGTCGAACACGACTGAAGTGACTTAGCATTTAGCATAGCAACTCTTCTGCTGAAAAGCTCTAGAAAGAATGACAATCCCAGTAGCAATGGGGCATCCTTAAAATGCAGATTGTAGTCTTGAAATATCATTTATCACTAAAAGGAACAAGGGCTTCCTGGACAAATGGCTGGTTTTAGCTCTGGGGCAGAAGATGTACAAGATGAATCTGGAGAACATTGTTCTATTTGAGAAAAAGGAAACAATCAAAAGCTACAGGGATCAGGGCCAAAGAACCCAGGAAACCAACTTAAAGAGGCTTCTACTGGCCAAAGATGGGCTACTTTGAATATCAAAAAATAATGACTTTCATGGTTTGGCAAACTTACGATTACCAGGGGGGAAAGGTGGTGGGAGGAGTAAGCGTTTGGGGTTAACAGATACACACTACAATACATAAAATAGATAAAAACAAGGACCTAGTTTGTAGCACAGGGAACTATAATTGTGTGTGTAGTTGGTGGCAGAGAGAAATTATATTCTATAATAACCTATATGGGAAAATCGAACCCAGGTCTCCCGCATTGCAGGAAGACTCTTTACCAGCTGAGCTACAAGGGAAGCCCAAGAATACTGGAGTGGGTAGCCTATCCCTTCTCCAGTGGATCTCCCCGACCCAGGAATCAAACCAGGGTCTCCTGCATTGCAGGCAGATTCTTTACCAACTGAGCTATCAGGGAAGCCTTTAAAGAAACTAACACAACATTGTAAATCAACTTTACTCTGATATAAATTAAAATTTTTTTAATAATAATAATGACTGCAATGGACTTAAAATATATTTAAACTCACAATTTCTTTATTAAAAAAATCTACTTAGTCACTTTAGTACCATGAAAGGGAGCCAATTTATTATTTTGGAAATTGATAATTAGAGAAAGAATTGGGTATTAATTCCACATTTCTCTATGGACTAAACCACTGGGAAACCAAATAGTAGATGAGAGAAATTTCTCTTTATAGAAATATTGTAGCTATATGTAAGATAGATAAACAATGAAGACCGACTGTATAGCACAGGGAACTCTATTCAATATTCTGTGATAACTTACATGAGAAAAGAATTTGAAAAAGAATGAATATATGTATAACTGAATCACTTTGCTGTACATGTGAAACTAACACAACGTTGTAAATCAACTATACTCCAATAAAATTTTTTTTAAAAAAGAAGTATTGTAACCAGTAAATGAAGTCATTAGAGTTAGAATAATACCACTGCACAATTGGTAATGAAGCAATGTATCTAGGTATTGAACAATAAGAACTGCTAGCATCACCAAGAAATAAGTAGGCACCTGGAGAGGATGTGGGGTGACCAACATCATCTATGACATCATTTTTGCTGCTCCCAAATTAAATTTGCATCAGATCAAGCCTGGAAATACAACTACCAATTCATAAGAAACACTAAGGGCAGAGGAGAGTCAATCAGCTAAGTCCAGATTGTGAAACTCTCTACAGGAAAACATCTTGGTTTCTTTAGCAAATAAATTATGGGGGGGGGGGGATAAAAGAAGAGGGTTCCCACAATTTTAAGAAGTTCTAAAAGACATATTAACCTTAACTGATTGTGATAATTTGGAGTTCATTTGGATCCTGATTCAAACTGTAGTGTGTGTGTGTGTGTGTGTGCATGCATGTACACACATGTGTGCACATGCATGTACACACACTTATGTATAACTGGAAATTTGAACAGTGAAGAGCTACTCGATTGTATTAAGAGATTATGGCACTATTTATATTTGATAATGGTATTTTGGTTGTTATAAAAGTATTTCATGTATTTAGAGATACATACTGAAATGTTTATGGACTACTTGATTCATGAAGTCTGGGATTTGCTTTAAAATAATACAGGAAGGAGGAAATAGATGGGGCCAGAGATGCAATAAAACTGACTTTGAGTTGATAATTGTCAAAGTTGGATGTATGGGTGTATGGTGGTTTATCAAACTATTCTACTTTGTATATTTTTAATTTTCCATGTTTTTAAGATCAAGAAGTTTAGTGATAGAGAGAGGAGAGATGGCAGGGTTCCTGTCAGGAGTGGATCCTCCTGTAAGCAAGGGAGCTGGGTGTATGGTGGTTTATCAAACTATTATACTTTGTATATTTTTAATTTTCCATGTTTTTAAGATCAAGAAGTTTAGTGGTAGAGAGAGGAGAGATGGCGGGGGTCCTGTCAGGAGTGGATCCTCCTGTAAGCAAGGGAGCTGCCATCATTAGAAAAATCTGCTTCCTGGGACCTCCTGCTCTCTGGTGCTGAGAGGCATGTGACCCTCACCTGGCTAGACCTTCAGTGTCCTTCTACCATGCTGACTCCTGTCTCCAGAGACCTAAAGCTTCTCAGCAGAAGCCCTTATTCCTAAAACAAGGAAGATAAACTTTTCTAAAAGAGCTTCTCTGTTCTGAAGATGAAGACTAATCTGAAACACAGGTCTGTGCATGCTCACACAGGCCTCCTAAGGGCTGACATGAGTGAAGCCCCACCCTAGTCCGCCTCTCATATAGGTGAGGCAGGTAATTGCAGTCCCCTTCCCGGTGGGGCCTGGAGCCTGCATGTTATTTGCATACTGAGTCACATTCCCTGGAGAAATGTGGGACTTTGATCCTTGTGGGTGTGCAAAGGTAACTCTTGCTTGGTAGAAAAAAAATCAATGTACAGCCAGTCTTCCAGCCAATTTGATCTTTCTCCTGGGAGCTACAACCAGAGAAGGGGCTTGAACTTGCTAGAAGCTTGCTAGCACCCCAGGAAATTCTCTTGCAGAGATTCAGAGTCAATGACCCAGATGTTTTCCAGAGCTTTCCAGATTCTAAGGCACTTTCATAATCAGTATCACTCTTAGTCCTCTGAATAACCTTGTGAGGCAGATATGAACAAACCCATTTTACAGAGCAGGAAACTGCACTTAACTGTCGGTGCTAAGTCACTTCAGTCGTGTCTGACTCTGTACGACCCTAAGGACTGTAGCCCGCCAGGCTCCTCTGTCCATGTGATTCTCTAGGCAAAAATACTGGAGCGGGTTGCCATTTCCTTCTCCAGGGGATCTTCCCAACCCAGGGATCAAACCTTAACCGTAAAGCACTCCATCTGACCTTGCACTTTCTCTCTCCCAATCTCTCTCTCTCTCACACACACACACATGGATGCACACCCACATGTGTATACACAGGGGAGCCTGGTGGGCTGCCGTCCATGGGGTTGCACAGAGTCGGACATGACTGAAGCGATTTAGCAGCAGCAGCAGCAGTGATTTCCAAGCTCATATTCAAACACAAGTCTGGACACCACACTCCTACCCCACTCCACTATCTCATTACTTCTTCCTTCTTTACTCCACAGCCAACAATCTCCATCATTTCCTAATTAAGTCACCTTTTCTGTGGCTTCCTCTCACCTAAGAAGTTTTATGATGAAGATGCCTGCAAGTGACCTGGCAGCTTCTGTTTTTAACAGTTTAATTTCAAAGGAAATGGACCTCACTTAACTAAATTTCCTTTTCTATTTTTTCTATTAAAGAACTTGCATATCTAATAAATATTTAATAGGAATTCCCCTCCAGCTGAATTTAGGCCCCTCGGCATCTCATTACCGTGTCTTAAAATAGTATCCTCATTGTCACTTGCTTAATTATGCTAAGAAAGAGTTGAATTGTGTGGCTGTTGGGATCAGAAAGCGATTAAATTCACTTGGCAAGACTCTGGATATCTCATTATGGTCCTCATTTAGCACTTCTAATGGAGTTATTTTTTTCCCCAATACTGACTTGGGAAAGGCTTGCTAGGTGGAGCTAAGTATTTCCTTAAGCCTTGCACAACTTTGCACTGTGCCAGAAAAGATCAGAAGTTAACTTCACACATCATTTGCACTCACAAGAACACCAGCTATTGAATGAGCAACAAGAAGTCTAGAGAAAGGGGTGAGGTAGGTGGGCTTTTCAGATCAGCCAGTGCTGTGCCCTCTGATATTTGAATTCCTTCTGCAACATCATTGTCAAGGGCTAGTCCAGGGACTTCCCTGGGAGTCCAGTGGCTAAGACTCCGAGCTCCCAATGCAGGGTTCCATCCCTGGTAAGGAAACCTGATCGCACATGCTACAACTTATTTAGAGTTCACAAGTGCCACAACTAAGACCCAGTGCAGCCAAATAAATAAATATTAAAGAGGTGAGGGGCTAGTCCAGGCCCTGCTTGCATTCCTCCAGTTCAAGAAACTCACTTCTCCCTAAAGAAGGTTGTTGGCTCTTTGGACCCCTCAGTAAGTTTTTCGTTGCTTTCAGGCACTAGTCCCCTCCCTGCCCTCTAGATCTTCCCTGCTTTTTTCGATAACAAAGAAATGTTAACTCTCTCTTAGATGATCCTCTGGTGATGTGAAGGCTTTGAAATCCAGTGGGACCCTGTGTGGTACTCCTGGGTCCCAAAGCCTTTTTGTGTCCCCCTTTTCTGGCTTCTAGGAAAAAGGCCTCAGCTTCCAGCCAATTCAAACAGCTGCTAACCACGGAAGGGATAGGAAGCAGAAACAAAGGGGGAGCAATCAAGAAATAATAGTACAGTGATTAAAGCAGGAGCTGGCTCCTCATCAAGGGATATGTACGTAACAGTACCTTTGAGTTTGTCTGCAGGAACTAAGGCCCCACCCAGAAAGAGGACAACAGCTTCAGTCTGAGCCTAAGATTCGTAGAGCCCTGCCCTATTACCTCACCACCAGTGGTCAAGTTTGCCAGTCTCACTGCCCTGGGTCCAGCACCTAATCTCATGGGCGGGCACAGAAAAGAAAAGAAGGGAGGGAGGGAGGAGAGCATAATTTGGATGAGGAGTGAGCTGGAAATCATGTCAGATGAAGAATGAAGGAAACTAGGATGCAGAACCAAGAGAAGACTCAGAGAAGCCAAAGGCAAGATTGTTGTTGAATGGCAGACATTGATACTAGTGACAGAAGCTTCATGGGAGTAACAAATGACAGGAGCAGCAGCTAAGATGTATTGAACTCAGACTCTGCACCCACTCTGTGCTAGAAACGCTCCATGGATTACTTCACTTAGTGCTCATGATGACCACGTTCTACAAAGGAAGGAACAGAGGCACAGAGAGGTTAAGTAATTTCTCCAGGATCACACAGTAAGTAGCAGATGGAGGATATAAGTCCATAGAATAAATACACTGTTATTCAGGCCTCTGAGTATAAAGCCCAGATTTGGTTTCAATCCATTAAGTGACTTCTGACCAGTCAAGAAAGAGCACAGCATTTCCCTCCTGAACACTTTCTGTCCTTGTTCCCATCTGAGCCCTCTTTCTTATCTTCGGAGCATGTCCCTGCCATGTGCTGGTTCTGAATCTGCTGGCCACCAAACCTAGAGAGGCTGCTGGTCTATTTCTCACCCCAGGGGCCTCTCACTGAGTTGCCACCCTGCGACCTCCTCTAGACCTCCCCTCAGCAAAGCTCCTTCCAGGCCCTGGTACCCAGGTGCACAGGCCTGCAGGACCAGGATTTGGTCAAAGAGAACTGATTCTTGGAAGAGTGACCTAAAAGGAGGTCCCAACTCTCCCCAGCATCCCTGGGATTTCTCAAGCCTGAGTGGACTGGATTTTGTTCTTGTCTGTTCTGTGGGAGACTCTATCTTGAGAGCAGGTGCACATCCCAGGGAGGGGGGTGGTGAGTGGTCGAGAGGCCAAGTTAAAAGGCATGTAACCCAAAGGAAGGCAACTTTTTGGATAAGGAATACCACCTGCAAAACTGCAGTAGGCAGCCCCAGTTCTGCCTGCAAGTCGGAGCAGGCCAGCCTCTATGGGCCCTTCTACCTTAAGATGGATGGGTTCCAGACTGCTTGTGATGTGCTTTGTCTTCCAGAAATATCCTTGAGTCCTGTGGAGGAGGGTGAGTTAGTTCTAGGGAACAGTGAACGAGCAGGCAGATGCAGCCTTTGTGATGCAACACTTCAGGCTTCCTGGGACTCCTTTCTGCCCTATTTGCTGGCTGTTTGCAAGGACCAATCCCACGCCCTGGGGAGCATTGGCACTACTCCACAGGCCAGTGCGAGGGGGGGCCCAACTGCCACCACAGACTGCCTTCTAGCAACTTCCAGGCTGCCTTTCCCAGTCATTAGCCAGCTTTGAGATGACAGCTCCTTCTAGTTGGCCTCTGCCCAGACCAGGAAGGAGACAGAACTTTCCAAAAACATACAGAACCATTGTTAATGTTTGCCACACTTAGAGTTATTGCCTTTTCTCAAACAGTGTGGTGATGTTTTGAAAAGAAAATGTGTGGCTCAAAGGAACACAAAGAGTGTCATTGCGATTGGCCTGCCAGCTAACCAAAGACCAAACAAGCTGGCACTTGGTTGAATACATGGGGCCTGGTCCACACCGCTAAGCTTCTATGCTGATACATCATGATCTCTGGGTTGATTGGCTGTGGGAGTGCTCTCCTACACTCCCAAAGCTGTGAAGGTTCTAGGGAAAGACATTAAAAGACTCTTGACTGGATGACAATAAGAACTAAAACTACCAAGGAGCCTAGACCCTCTCATCCATGGGTCCCAGGGAACCAACTCACCTTAAGAAAGTCACTTGAGGAACATGGAGGTACTGCCGAGGGTCCTTGGACCGTGCTCCATCTCTCAGGGGCTGGATGCCTCCCTGGGGATAGAGGGAAATTGAACCAAGCAGTCTTGGATGTCCCATTCAGCCCTTCAAATGCAAAGATTAACCATAAGTCCTTCTCAGGTTTGCAACCCGCATCCCAAGAGAGCCCTCTTCCTTCAAACTTGGACCTTCCCTCAGTGCAGCCACCGCCACACAGCAGCCAAGGCTTTGCAGCTAGGCTCTATTCAAGAGTCTCTGCTTTCTGTCTCCAGCTCTTCCTCCTAGGCCTCCCCATCCTCGGTGTAGTAACACAAACAGCCCTCAGTGCTGAAGTCATTCTTAGAACTTCCGTAGACTCGGGTGCAGCTTTCAAGAAAATGGAATGTTGTGAGATGTTCATATCTGAATAGTCTTACTATCCAATGGCCCAGATCTCTTCAAGCAGCCGCATGTGATAAGCACAGAGTTCTAATAGATCCTAACGTTGAACACAGTGACTTCACTTACAAGCCCCTTTCCTGCAGGCTTACCTCGCCCAGCCTCGCACTGAGGACTGCAGAGTGGCAGGTGCGGGCTGGGAGGGCACAGGACAGGATCTGCTACTGCTAAATCACTTCAGTCGTGTCCGACTCTGTGTGATCCCACAGACAGCAGCCACCAGGCTCCCCTGTCCCTGGGATTCTCCAGGCAAGAACACTGGAGTGGGTTGCCATTTCCTTCTCCAATGCATGAAAGTGAAAAGTGAAAGAGAAGTCGCTCAGTCGTGTCGGACTCCTAGCGACCCCATGGACTGCAGCCTACCAGGCTCCTCCATCCATGGGATTTTCCAGGCAAAGTACTGGAGTAGGGTGCCATTGCCTTCTCCGAGGACAGGTTCAGAGGCCTGTATTTCAGAGCTCAAGCTGGCCTTGATGAGGTGGATGACCTTGGACCAATCCTCTCATCTCTCTGAACCTCAGTGTCTCTATCTCCAACGTGCTGAGAACAGACTTGGTATGAAAAAAGCAGGAGAACAAGGAAGACATTTAATTGGCAGACAGTGAATAAGATGCTCACTTTGTACCAGAGGCTGCCCCAGATCTTTTACAAGTATGAACTCATTGACTCTGTATCACAATCCTTTGAGGTAGATACTATTGTTATTCTCTTGTTACAGAAGAGGAAACTAAGGCAGAGAGGTTGAGTAAACTGCACAAGATCTCATAGTTGATGAGCAGTGGAGCTGGGATTTGAACTCAGCTCATTTAAGTCCAGAATGCATGATTCTGTGCTGAGAAACAGAGGCTGTTTGCACTCTCTGTGATTTACAAATTGCTAGTAGCCACAGACTCCATCTCCAGTGCTCCATCCCCTACTTGGCACCACCTCCCGCATACCCTGTGTACTCACTGCCTCGCCCAGACCAGAGATCAGTACTCCAAGGGAGTGGGTGACACTCCTGTGACATCTCACAAGAGACTGGCTTCTGAGATTCAGGGCTCTGATCTTATAGCTGTGACATTTATCATGGATCTTTAATCAACAGTAACTTCAGCAACTGCAACTTTGGGCCAGTATTCGTGGAGATGACATTTGGCTGAGGCCAGTCCTCTTTCAGGAGGCAGGTGCAGCCCCTATCAGAAAGAAGCTCCCCCAGGCATCAGCCTTTCGCTCTGCAGAATGTGAGGCCACAATTTGAAGGTGTCACTTGGCTTTCAGATAATAAATATCTGTCTTGCAAGATTAACGGACTTCATTTCCTTTTCCCTCATTTTATGCATGCCGCTTGGCTTACAGGTAGTTTTAATAGCAAGAAAAGGAGTTGGAAACATCTTTTGAAAGCAACACAGAGCTCTGCTGGGCTTCTGCAAGAGACTTTCCAGAATCTTCTCCTCCTCCACCTCTCTCTTCAGAGAGCAGGACTATAAAAGGCAGAGCGCCTTCTGTCAGAATCTGCAGCCTGGCAGATAATTCTCCTGAGACAGACACGAAGTAACCAGCTCAGAGCACGTGCCTGCCCCCAAAGCTTTAGAATATATTTCACAGCCTTCTCAGAATCCTCATATCTAAATACATTCTGGTAATAAAACTACTATAAAACTACAATGGCATAGTTAAACAAAAATGCCTGGTGATTTTATTTTTCTTTTATCCTTCATCTCCGCGAAGGAGAAACACCATGCAGACACTTGAACAAAGAGAGCCCCACCTTGAAAGCAGATTTTAATCCACAACATCTTCATTACCAAGGTCGTCTTTCTAAGATCACTCTGGCCAGGAGAGGCAAGACTTCAACATAAAAAATAACTCCCATGTCAGGCTTTTTTTCAAGTCTAAAAGGAATCCAGACATGATGAGAAATTCTCTGTGATGAGGGGCAGGGAAAATACAAGGAAAGAAGGAAATGATTACAAACAGGACAGCTGAAAGAAGATGGCTACTTGTCGATTAAATTTGGAAGTTTGCCTCTATAGATAAATAGCCCCATCAGACACTCTTTAAGAAGAGGCAGGACAGCCTCCTTGATGGCATTCAATCAGGGAAATAATGGATGGAAGAAAATCAATATTCATTGAGTTTCTACAGAGCTGAGGGCACAATGCTAGATGCTTTCCTGTGTCCTGCCTTTTTTAGCTGCAGAAAGCTCCTATAAAAGAAGTACTATCACCATTCACTTAACAGATGAGGAAACCAAGGTTCAGAGAGGAAGTGGCTTACTGAGGGCCACATGACCAGGAATTGGCAGAGCTGAATTCAAACATCATGACCCCTCCATTCTTTCGGAGGAGGCTATAGGAAATACAGCTCATCCTTTTGATTTGCAGGACACCTAAGTTGCCTGTTGGAGAAGGCAGTGGCAACCGACTCCAGTACTCTTGCCTGGAAAATCCCATGGACGGAGGAGCCTGGTAGGCTGCAGTCCATGGGCTTGCTAAGAGTCGGGCACGACTGAGCGACTTCATTTTTACTTTTCACTTTCATGCATTGGACAAGGAAATGGCAACCCACTCCAGTATTCTTGCCTGGAGAATCCCAGGGATGGGGGAGCCTGGTGGGCTGCCGTCTATGGGGTCGCACAGAGTCAGACACGACTGAAGCGACTTAGCAGCAACAGCAGCAGCAAGTTGCCTGTTTATCTAATACCTTCAGTTAATGATCAAGAAGATACTTGCCTGGGTCCCCTGTACTCTGAGGCAGTAGCTATTCTTCATAGGTATCCTTGGACTTTCAGCTATTCAGTTACATGCTTCATTCTTTAGGTATTTTCCAGAAGTCATAGAATAGATCTGTGGCCACCTCCATTGCTCAGGAATCTTTTGGTTGCAAGTGACAGAAATCAATATTAATCTAGCCTAGATCAGATCAGATCAGTCACTTAGTCGTGTCCGACTCTTTGCGACCCCATGAAATGCAGCACGCCAGGCCTCCCTGTCCATCACCAACTCCCGGAGTTCACTCAGACTCACGTCCATTGAGTCAGTGATGCCATCCAGCCATCTCATCCTCTGTCGTCCCCTTCTCCTCCTGCCCCCAATCCCTCCCAGCATCAGAGTCTTTTCCAATGAGTCAACTCTTCGCATGAGGTGGCCAAAGTACTGGAGTTTCAGCTTTAGCATCATTTCTTCCAAAGAAATCCCAGGGCTGATCTCCTTCAGAATGGACTGGTTGGATCTCCTTGCAGTCCAAGGGACTCTCAAGAGTCTTCTCCAACACCACAGTTCAAAAGCATAGATTCTTCGGTGCTCAGCTTTCTTCACAGTCCAACTCTCACATCCATACATGACCACAGGAAAAGCCATAGCCTTGACTAGATGGACCTTTGTTGGCAAAGTAATGTCTCTGCTTTTGAATATGCTGTCTAGGTTGGTCATAACTTTCCTTCCAAGGAGTAAGCGTCTTTCAATTTCATGGCTGCAGTCACCATCTGCAGTGATTTTGGAGCCCATAAAAATAAAGTCTGACACTGTTTCCACTGTTTCCCCATCTATTTCCCATGAAATGGTGAGACTGGATGCCATGATCTTTGTTTTCTGAATGCTGAGCTTTAAGCCAACTTTTTCTCTCTCCACTTTCACTTTCATCAAGAGGCTTTTTAGTTCCTCTTCACTTTCTGCCATAAGGGTGGTGTCATCTGCATATCTGAGGTTATTGATATTTCTCCTGGCAATCTTGATTCCAGCGTGTGTTTCTTCCAGTCCAGCGTTTCTCATGATGTACTCTGCATATAAGTTAAATAAGCAGGGTGACAATATACAGCCTTGACGTACTCCTTTTCCTATTTGGAACCAGTCTGTTGTTCCATGTTCAGTTCTAACTGTTGCTTCCTGACCTGCATACAGATTTGCATACCTGTTGCCACCTGATCTGCATACAGATTTCTCAAGAGGCAGATCAGGTGGTCTGGTATTCCCATCTCTTTCAGAATTTTCCACAGTTGATTGTGATCCACACAGTCAAAGGCTTTGGCATAGTCAATAAAGCAGAAATAGATGTTTTTCTGGAACTCTCTTGCTTTTTCCATGATCCAGCGGATGTTGGCAATGATCTCTGGTTCCTCTGTCTTTTCTAAAACCAGCTTGAACATCAGGAAGTTCATGGTTCACATATTGCTGAAGCCTGGCTTGGAGAATTTTGAGCATTATTTTACTAGCGTGTGAGATGAGTGCAGTTGTGTGGTAGTTTGAGCATTCTTTGGCATTGCCTTTCTTTGGGATTGGAGTGAAAACTGACCTTTTCCAGTCCTGTGGCCACTGCTGAGTTTTCCAAATTTGCTGGCATATTGAGTGTAGCACTTTCACAGCATCATCTTTCAGGATTTGGAATAGCTCAACTGGAATTCCATCACCTCCACTAGCTTTGTTCATAGTGATGCTTTCTAAGGCCCACTTGACTTCACATTCCAGGATGTCTGGCTCTAGGTCAGTGATCACACCATCGTGATTATCTGGGTCATGAAGATCTTTTTTGTACAGTTCTTCTGTGTATTCTTGCCATCTCTTCTTAATATCTTCTGCTTCTGTTAGGTCCATACCATTTCTGTCCTTTATCGAGCTCATCTTTGCATAAAATATTCCTTTGTTATCTCTGATTTTCTTGAAGAGATCCCTAGTCTTTCCCATTCTGTTGTTTTCCTCTATTTCTTTGCATTGATCGCTGAAGAAGGCTTTCTTATCTCTTCTTGCTATTCTTTGGAACTCTGCATTCAGATGTTTATATCTTTCCTTTTCTCCTTTGCTTTTCACTTCTCTTCTTTTCACAGCTATTTGTAAGGCCTCCCCAGACAGCCATTTTGCTTTTTTGCATTTCTTTTCTATGGGAATGGTCTTGATCCCTGTCTCCTGTACAATGTCATGAACCTCAGTCCACAGTTCATCAGGCACTCTATCAGATCTAGGCCCTTAAATCTATTTCTCATTTCCAATGTATAATCATAAGGGATTTGATTTAGGTCATACCTGAGTGGTCTAGTGGTTTTGCCTACTTTTTTCAATTTCAGTCTGAATTTGTCAACAAGGAGTTCATGGTCTGAGCCACAGTCAGCTCCTGGTCTTGTTTTTGCTGACTGTATAGAGCTTCTCCATCTTTGGCTGCAAAGAATATAATCAAGCCTCCCTCAAAAACCTATGTTTTAGATAAAAATCTAAGGCCTGGAAAGGACACGAATCCTCAGAAACAACAGGAAATAGGAATTCAAATGTCATCAGCTAACTCACCCAGGTTGTTGCTATTTAGTCGTTAAGTCACGTCTGACCCTTTTGTGACCCCATGGACTGTAGGCTGCCAGGCTCCTCTGTCCATGAGATTCTCCAGGCAGGAATACTGGAGTTGGTTGCCGTTTCCTTCTCCAGGGGATCTTCCTGACCCAGGGATCGAACCCAGGTCTCCTGCATCTCCTGCATTAGCAGGCGGGTTCTTTACCACTGTGTGGATCCGTATCTCCTATTTTATCCCACCTTCCACTTCCCCCCTTGCAGTCCATACATTTGTTCTCTACATCTGTGTCTCTATTTCTGCTCTGCAAATAAGTTCATCTACACCATTTTTCTAGAGAAAGATAGGAGCACAACCCCACCTCTCAGCAGACAGGCTGCCTAAGTTGTATAAAACTCACAGTCACCCCAATACACACAATCTGACATGGCCTTTCCCATCAGAGAGCAAGACTCAGGGTGATATCTTGTTCCTCCAAGATCAGCGATGATTTTCAATTCACCACATCTGAAGCCAGGACCCCATCTTCTAGCTTGACTGGGAGCTCAGAGTCTCACTGGGTCCAGCCTTAGGAAAATAATCCAGGTTATCATCTGCTCTTTGCAGAGCTTCCCTTCCCCCGGTGCTGAGGTGAAGGCTCAATCCCCTTGTGCTGCAGCCGTGGTCCACTGGTACTTCTGTCTCTTCTCGGCCCGTGCCTAATCAGTGGAGGAATCACAAGGTGTTTTCCTTCATCACTGTGCTTGGTGCCTTGAAACTTCCTTCCTCTGCCCTTGGCTGAAAGAGAATTTCTACTACCTCCTCCTGGACTGGAAGGACCAGAGGCTCCTTAGGGCAGAGTTCATTCCTAGAAATCAAACATCCCTTGAGAAAGGACCAGTCAATTCTTCTTCAACCACAGTTCCAGCCATGCCACCCCCACCCTGTTTGGGGCTTGCACTGTACCAGGCCCCATGCTCAGTGCTTTACATGGAATTAATCATGCAGACATCACCTATGCCTCACAGGACACGTACTCTTATTACCTCTGTTTCAATTTCACAGGTGAGGCTCATAGCAGGCAATTAATATACTCAAGGACATCTCATTAAATAAGTAGCAGATCCAGAATTTGAACCCAAGCCTGTCCAAGACCAAAATCCCAAACTCTTAATCACTAAATCCAGGCTTCTCAAGAACAAAACGAGTCTACAGTATCTTATTCAAAGGCAGATTCTGATTCAGTGCCCCTGGGATGGGGCCTGAGAGCCTGTATTTCAGACAAACTCCCAGAGTATGCTGATTCCATGATTCCCAGACCACATTTGAGTGGCAAGGCTCAAGAGTTTTCTATTTCACTGAGGAAAGATCCTATAAGTGTGGCTTTCAACCCTAGAGGCATGAAAACTTCTAGCATGTAGACCTCTGGTCCACCAGCCAGGGAGATCACTCATCAAAAGCCATGATGGCCAAGAAATGGGCATGATTCTCAAACCTTCTAGGAAATAACAGAGAAAGCAAGCTAAAAGGAAAGGAATCACCTCTAAATCCCCACACATACGGCCATTCAATGTTTCCTCCCACAACGCTCTAGTAAATCTCTTACTTTGTTATATGTCAAACCAGGCCTAAGAGTTTAAGTCCCAAGTAATCTCCTCTTTGAACTGCAAAGCAAGCATCTGGGAAGTCCACAGATGTCACCCACAAGCTGCTAAAATGGCCCCAGACAAGAGACCATAGTAATTCTGGGGCTCTGATTCATAAAGACCTTTGCCCAAGACTAAATTCCACTAAGACACTCCATCTCTTGTCACCAAAGCCCATTTACCCAAGTGTCAAAGTCACTTCACTTGCTATAAATGTGCCTCCCTTAAATGGGAACATAGGAAAAATCAAATCAACAAAACAGGTGTGTTGATAGCAGCAGCAGGTCAGATGAGAGTTCCATTTCACAAGACAGTTCACCATAAGCTTCAAAGTTCACTTAGTCAGTGTATGTATAGATGAGGACCAAATCCGTCTTGAAAAAGCTTGTCTTGAACCTCTCAAGGTCACCCTTCCAAACTAGAAGTGGACAGTAGGCCCAAGTCATCCCTTTGTGGGTCTTTTCTCTTTAGAAAACACAATACTTTTTCAGACATTTCAGAGACATATGGACAATGAAAGTATCCCATTTCTTGGCCTGCTATTATGCAAGGAGCCAACCATGACGATGTGAATTCTCAGCAGAGGCAAAGTGTGAAAGGCTCTCTGCAGACTCTGATAATGGAGTGTGTTTCATTTGCTCTAAACAATGTTGTTGTGGTATCTTTCAAGCAGGAATTCTACAACCTGCCTGCATCTTCTTAGTTCCACAAAGTATCGGAGTTGACAACTAATAATTAATTCACAATGAACACTGTCTTGCTGCCCATCACAATGACTGGCACACACTGCTCTGAAAAGAGAAAGATGTGCTAATGTGGCAGCTTGCTAATCCCAACAGCCTTCAGCTCAGTGTCTGATGTGACAGGGCACATCCATGCTCGAAACAACTCAGCAAAGGGAGGGTAGGGAGCACCAGCTTTCTGGAACCAGGTTACTGAAACCACCTGCCCATGGGCAAAAGTTCATGGTCCAGAAGCTCAGTAGTAACCAGCCCCTTTTATTCAGTGATTGCACCATCTTCCTCTGAAGTGCTCCTCTTACCCATTAGCTCAATTCTGCCCAAACTTACAGAGTGTTTTCCACGTGTAAGATCCTGAAGACTCGACATTAACAGGCCAGGTGACTCAAAGTGGCCTCTTGGCCACTAAGCTGGGCTGTGGCCAATGGAAGCACAGGAAAAGAGTCTTGCTGACTGTCCTTGAGTGAGCCCTGTACTGTGTTTAGTCGCTCAGTCGTGTACAACTCTTTGTGACCCCATGGACTGTAGCTGGCCAGGCTCCTCTGTCCATGGGGACTCTCCAGGCAAGAACACTGGAGTGGGTTGCTATGCCCTTATTCAGGGGATCTTCCCAACCCAGGGATCAAACCCAGGTCTCCCACATTGCAGGCAGATTCTTTACCATCTGAGCCACCAGGGAAGCTGAAGCCCTGAGTGAGCCCTGTCAGGTCCTTCCTGGTCTCTCCTTTGAAGACTTTACACATCTCTTCTGCAGATCTATGGACTTAGATACACACTCAAAGTTGCAGACCTATGGCACGCCCTCAGGTGACTGGTACCCAGAGCCATCTATCTGCATGGCATGGAAGCTGGAGTTTTTATGATGAGAGATGGGGAGATGGGGGGCATATGCTCAGATCACTTGGGGGACTTTAACCATGGCCATAGCACAGCCAGGAGCAGTAGCAGAGTTAAGACATAAAAGGCCTAGGCACCAGGGGTTTTGTGTTCCAGCCAAGCCCTGCTGCACACTTGCTGTGTGACTTCAAGCAAGTGCCCTCCTCTGGGGAACTGAGGGGCCTATTCACCAAGAGAGGGGATTGGACTGGAGGATGCTTGCCCCTCACTGTATCCCCAGCAGCACCCCCTCCCCACCAACTGTACCCGGCCATCTACGTGCTGCCTTGAAGAGTTTGCTGCCTAAACGTTCTGCTATGGCTCCTTCCATCACTAACATTCCAGAACTCTGTGGGATCATTTCCCTTGGAACTGCGCATCTGCCTTCCCAGGTAGGCCATCTAATGATGGAAACTTCACTTGAATGGGAGAGTTTTTAAAACTCAGGTAACAACCATTTGAGTTTCTCTATTATTTTGGAAACTGTTCTGCGGCTCACAGCTGCCTCCTCCAGTCACCCGGGAGACAGAAGTTCCCGGCACCCGCATACGTGCCTCTGTACACAGATACTGTTGAGGTCTGTAAACATAAGGAAAGCATTAGAGATGAAAACCTGGGCCCTCTAATCCGCAGCCCAGACACCACATCACACAGCCTCACAGCCAATCCATACAAGGCCAGGAGGCAGCAGACAGAAGAATATTAACACTGTCAATCTGAAACTGCAGGTTTAAAGTTAGGAAAGGGAAAAATATGTCAATCGTGACTCAGGCAGCATCACCGATTGCTTTGCATATTCCTTTCTCAACCACACAACCACTTGAAATCCCTCATAGTCAAAATATCACCTGACCAAAACCAAGAAGATTGGGCTTGGGTGCATGTGGTCTTTAGTCGCTCAGTTGTGTCCAACTCTCTGCAACCCCATGGACTATAGCCCACCAAGCTCCTCTGTCCATGGGATTTCCCAGGCAAGGATACTGGACTGGGTTGCCATTTCCTTCTCTGATCAGGCTTGAGTGAACCACAAAACAACAACAACAAAAACCTCACAGAGAAGAAAGGCAAAGCCTGAAAGCAGAAATTTAAATTACAGATTAAATGTGTGATTACTACAATAACCTTTACCTGTTACCAGAGAATTCTGGATTTATTGGAAACAGTAAAAATGTAAAAAGAAGAACTAGGGAAAATTTTGCTGCTGAGAGAGGAGGACCCTGGGAGGGTGGGTAGTTTTCATTAGATTAAAGCAATTCTTGATGTCCCTTCCACCTCTGTTCTTAAAAATATAAAAGGAGGTTGGAATCAAGCAGCAACAGAGAGAAGCATTGCACTCACAAGGAAGCCTCCCTCATCCTGCTGGGAGTGGATGGGAAATTCTCGAGGATGCTCAGTGAGGCAGAATGGCAGGAGGTCCGTTAGGACTCTGGCAGTGGTGGGGGTGGGTAGGGGAAGGCAGGAAGGGGAGAAAGTTCTTTGCACTTCACAAGGCCGCCAAAGCCCCCTCCCACTGGGACAAAAGGCTGAGAGAGAAAGAATCGTGCCCTGGAAGCCCAGACATTCACTCTCACTGATCAGAATGTGGAAAGTCAGTCCCTGCAGGATATCTGATACTGACCACCAGCACTGGAATGGCCAAGGCCCTAGGAGCTGCCTGCCTAGCCCTGAAATACACACTTACACTTGCCTCAGAGAACAGATATAAGACTGGGAGGCTCAGTCTCCACTCTGCCATGGATCCACCATGTCCTTTCTCAGGCAAATCCAGCCTGTTTCTATCTTGTGGGGCACAGGAGGTGGTCTCATAGGGATCTTCCCAGATGGATCCACGGAAGCACAAGAAAAGCCCCACCCTTGCCTGAGCCAGGTGAAATTGGGGGTGTGAGCTCCAAGCACAGGGTCCAGCAAGGATGCAACACAGTGGTCCTGCAAATGGCAGTGGGCCTGACCGGAAGCGTCTAAATCCTGCCCTGGCCTGAGAGTCACTCCATTAGCCCAGAGCAAAGTGCTCATTATCCAAGTGACCCAAAGACACCCTCTGCTCCCCTGACACACATCCTGGCTGATGCAGGCCTACTTTGTCATCCCATGGACAGCCTGGCTGCATCTCATAATTAGGAAAAAGCTGTTCCTGCCATCATTTGGGAGATCCATTTCACAGAGACAGCTTCTGCATGGTGAGTCGGTATTTCAAACAAAAAGATTTCAAATACCAAAATCCAGGCACTCAAGCCAGTCACATCTTGACAGCCTGGTCTTAGGTGACTCAATATCCTTCAACTTGCCTCTCTTTCACTCTAGAGAAGAAATTGCCCTGCTTTTTTCAGGACCAGGATTATTCATACCTTTAAAGTAACTCTTGTCAATCTGTCTGAAAAAACATTTGGCAAGGGGAAAAAATTCTTAACTGAGATGGTAGAAAGATGTTACTTCCTAGACATAAAGAGTCCTCTTAACTAATACACACACACGCACACACGCATGCACACACACACATGCACACAGAGACACATAGGTTGCAACACTGAAATTTTAAAAAATAAACTACAACACTTATGAATAGGGTCATTGTATAGCAAGAGCTTCTGAAACACCGTTTAATAAGAAATCAAACATGAAGGCAGAATATTTACTCAAAGTAATCATGCTCACTCAAATCTTGGTCAGCCGCATGCCTGCTAATTTAGGATTCACAGCAGATGAGAGGCCATTTCAACCTACAAAGTGAGTGTTAAAAGTTCTGAAATGGGTATTGGGTGTTTAAACAAGAACCATCAAAGAACCAAAAAAATTGCCCACCTGACTTTCATTTTCATTCTGTAAATCACTGCACAGATGAAGGACTAAGGGCTTTCTGACTCTAATCAAAGGAAACTTTCTTTTCCAGGAAAGTCTAGAGTCATGTGATTTCATCCGCCAAATCTAAATGATGGTACATCTCAATTTAAGCTCTCGACTCTTCAGATTCTCATTGGGGAAAAGAGGTGGAGAGGAAGCAAAGGCAACAACATTATTTTTCCCCATCTGACTATATAAAACCATAGGATTCTTTTGTCACCAAACTCTTTTCTTCCAAGACTCGGGCAAGAAGTTATCACTTCCTCCTGCGAGGAATTAAAGTCAAACATTTGAAGCAGCTCCTTCACTTCTCTTCCTTTCCTATGCTTACTATAAACAACCTATGGGCCAAAGGCAAATGGAATGGAGACAAATTTAGTGGGAAAAGAGGAAGGGGGTTTCCTTTGCTGCTCTCCTGTTCAATGACAAGCTCAATAGCAGACACATTCATTTATATCACAACTCATAAATGCTCATTACAGAAAATGTGGAAAATACAGAGGAGGATAAAAGGAAAGTTGAGTGTTTCCATCCCTGAATGACCAGTGTTAACATTGGTATAATCCTCTCTGCCTTTTGGGTTATAAATAAGTGCTATTTGCTTGGCATGGTTATGATCGGTCATATCTACAATTTCATATCTTGCCTCTTTCACACGTAGTTATAAGCATCTCTACATGTTGCAACCATCATTTTGAGAAGCACATAACAGTCTGTGACGTGGATGTGATGGAGACAAAAGGTACAATGCAAGTAGTTAAGAGCACTGACTTTGGGGTCAGATGGAGCTGGGGTGAAATTGTACCTCTGTTACTTCCTGGCCTATAGTCTTGCACAAGTGAATCAGTCTGAACTTTAGCCTCCTTCTCTATAAACAAGGGATGACAATAGCATAGTACCCATCACCATGGCTGCTTAGAGGCCTAATGAGCTAATACCATAAAACACTTCGGACTGTGCTGGTAGTAATTCCACAGTACGTGTTAGTTGATATTGAGACACTTTACTCCTGTGCTTGAACCTGGACAAACAACTCCTTGAGCAACAAAACACAAAGAAACTACAAAGAACTAAAAACTGCATGCAGGTACAGTGTGAGCAGGGGCTGCCCATGTGGCTCTAGTGGTAAAGAACCTGCCTGCCAGTGCAGGAGACATAAGAGGCACAGGTTGAATCTCTAGGTCAGGAAGATTCCCTGGAAGAGGAAATGGCAAGTATTCTTGCCTGGAGAATTCCATAGACAGAGAAGCCTGTGGGGTTGCAAAGAGTCGGACACGGCTGAAGCAACTTAGCACATGCATGCACGCACGGTTGGATCAAATTATGGACCATAAGATACAAAAAGATCAAAAAACCCAACTGCCATTTCTGAAGGATTGGGAGCAAAAGCATGTTCCTGCACTCAACACCACCAAAGGGATGGGCAAACCATGTAAGCCACCTCTCCAGCCTGACCCCTGGATACACCCCTACCCTCACCCCATTTAAGGAACCAACTCACTCTGCTTCAGGAAGCAAACAAGGGAACCTGTTACTTGTTTTTGGCCCCCATGCTGCAGCAGGCGACCCAATAAAGCCTTGCCTGAATTTCTTGCCTGGCTTCTAGTCAATTTCTATTGGTTGGGGCAGGCCAAGAACCCTGGTCAGTATCATTATTATTACTAACTACCATTTTAAATTAATCCAATACTTTTTGTTAGCCATTGGATAGCTTCCAAATTTCCTGTTTGGACCACTCTGCAAGGTGCACATAAATAGAATTATTTTCCTTATATTTTCCCAATGTGAAATTCCTGTGGATGTTGGTATGTTGCCAAATCTGTTGACCAGATGAATTTTGCTCTACCAGGAATCAGTGTGGAGATACCATCGAGAGCAAAACTGAGGGACCCTTGAAGTCCTTAAAGGTTTTAGAGCTATCAAGCCCTTAAGGGGCACCAAGTGCAATCCTGTTTACATAACTAATAGGAGACACCTGCCCATATCAATGTCTTTGGCCTCATTTGAGCTGAGACCTCATAGACCACAGGACAATATGCCTGTGAAGTAGCACAGAGCAAGGCACAGCTGTAAACCCTCATCATCTCCGCCCACAGGCTACTAAGCATTTTAACTGAAATCCTGTACTTTGGGGGCTTCCCAGGTGGCACTAGTGGTAAAGAACCCGCCTGCCAATGCAGGAGACGTAAGAGACTCAGGTTCCATCCCTGGGTTGGGAATATCCCCTAGAGGAGGGCACTGCAACCCACTCCAGTATTCTTGTCTGGAGAATCCCATGTACAGAAGAGCCTGGTGGGCTACAATCCACATGGCTGCAAATAGTTGGATACAACTGAAATGACTCAGCATGCAAACACCTGCACCATGGGCCCTAGCCTCTCCTTGAAAGTCAAGGGCATATCTTCACAGCCTCTAGGTACATCTCTCTCTAGCAGGAAGATTTCTGGGCATAATAGTGGGAGACCAGTACTTGTCTGAAGTACTTTTCCTGAGTTTCGACTGGCTACCTCCTTCACATCCTTTAGGTCTCAGCTTGTATATCATCTCTTCTAACAGGCGACAGCAACCTGTTTTGAGTAGGTACCCCATCCCACCCACAATTCTCTACAGTCATGCAAATTAATTTTATTCCAAGAACACATCACAACTTGTGATCATGTCTCAGTTTGTTCATTATTTACAATGCATCTCCCCAGCTAGACTGTCCACTCCAGGAGGGGTGGAATTGTGTCTCAGTGTTGCTTAGTCATATCCTTAGTCCCCAGGTAGCAAAGGGCCTGGTAGAGAATAGGCACTCCAGGCCCTCATTGCCTGCTTGATGCTCAGGACCCTCTTGGCCACCCTGAATACTGGGCCCTGGGGTACAGGAACAAAGGAGCCCTCAGTCCTTTGCACTGTAGAGTCTTTCCTGCTTGAGATGCTGCAGTGATCATGTGCATGCAAGGTGAGATTGCGATAGAGAGGCCAAGAGCTTATCATGGCCAGTTGGGGAGATGGGGAGTCTGCCAGCTTGATGGGCCCACAAGGCCCCTCTGGAGAATATTGATGAAGGAGACAGAGAGAGAGCCACACCTCCTACACCTAGAGCTAGACTTCTTGACCAAGGAACTCTCCTTAGGCCTCTTGAAATAGCTCCCAGGTTGGACTTCCTCATACACTAACAAACAGCTACTTGCTTTCTCCAAGGCAAGTTTTATAATCAAATAGGCAGTATCTTCACAGCAGGCAAGAGAGATCTTGAATTGATGAACACAAAAGCTCAGATGAACCACAAATGCCCCATTCACCATGTCAGTCCTACAGAGGAAGTCACATCCAGCTGTAATCCAGGCTTCTATTCCTAATTCCACGAAGTGTGTCTGTCCTGGGTTATGACAGATGGTGTTTACAGTGCATGCAAAAGCTTCAAATAGCCAAATGGTGCAGCCATAGAGATTTTCCAAAGAGAAGACCAAAACAACAACAACAAAAATACTCTCACCAGTGAAAATCTGAAGATTGTTTATGTTACTTCCTACTGTGGCAAAATAGATAACATCCAATTAGTGCAGTGGTTCCACTGTCTGGGCAAAACCAGCCAAGTGTGAAGGGGCTGATGCCACTAGAAGAGAATACCTGCCAGGCACACTCTGACCCTTTCAAAAAGAGATACTATTTAAAAGAAGTGAAAATTCAGAATCTAGGCCTCATCATCCTGTCAGGAGATCTGAAACTTCCTTTACAGGCTAAGGTTGCCAGCTCCATGCGTTGACTGCTCTAAGAGGGCATGGAAACCCACTCTAGTAGTTTTTGAGGCAAAGGACCTGAATGTAGAACGGTACACAAAGTTTGCAGCAGCTGATCAGAATGCAGTCTGCAAATGCTACCACGTCATTTATGATGAAAAAAGAGCTACTACTCAGAAAACACTGGATCGTTTTTTCAAGAGGATAAATAGAATTAAATCCAGCAAGGAACCAGAACCTGAACCATCCACATCAGGTGTGAGTGAAATTACACCTTGCCCTCCATCTCCTGTTGCTGGTGATCCTTCAGCTTCACCGTCTCCCACCTCGTCTCCTTCCTCCAGTCAGTAGCTCTTCTTGCCTGTTCACTTGATGCCTGATGTCTAATTATGCTACTGTACTTTTCAAGGTACTATACTGTAAAATTTAGCATGTTTTCTCTATTTTTTGAGTTTGTTTATGTATTATTCATGTGAACAGTGTTACAAACCTATTACAGTACAGTACTATATAGTGGATTGTGTTAGTTGGGTACCTAGGCTAACTTTGTTGGACCTAGAACAAATTGGACTTACGTGCTCTCAGAATGGAATTCATTTTTGTGTAGGGGACTGACGGTAATTCCACTTTCCATAGCATCCATTAAATCTCATTCCTCTCCATCACACAGACACAGTTTTCATATCCCTCACTACCTTAACCCTACCGGAGCCTTCTCTCCTCTGCATAAATCATCCCCATCTTCTTCAAAATGACCTCATAATTCATGGTTTCCAGATCTTCAGAAGGCTCATAAACTCAATACCCATTCTCTTAAAAATAAAACTAGAGAAGATTTTGAATCCATCACGTGTTTTGATTTAGACAGTCTGCTTATACTATTGCAGCTCTGATAATAGTCTCATTTTCATTGGCTGCATGTCACGTTATGCCAAGTTGTGGCCAACTAAAATCCTAGGATTATGTTCAAAGTCAGAATCCTTCCTTAGGGATGTTTAAACACTGACAAGAGAACAAAGATGTTTTCTCTTTCCTCTGGGGTCTCCGAGCTGGGATTTTGTAAATCCAGGGATGCTAGAAGCCATGTTCTCTGCCAGATAAAGAAAGCTCGTCTGCAACAGCAAAGTTTGGAGCTGGGAAGAAATAAGCAGAGATGTGTGTGTGTGTGTGTGTGTGTGTGTGTGTGTGTGTGAGAGAGAGAGAGAGACAGAGAGGGACCACAGGAGCATATAGGCACACAAGGCTATCAAGTCTCCAGTTTCAATCCCTGAAGTTTCCTGGTTTGCCTTGGTTCCTGCAGTTCTTGCACTGATTCTGGGAGCTCCCTCAGTATCCTTCCAATAAATTCTCTTGTATGCTTCTACTAGGAAGGAAGGTCTCTGTCATTTATAACAAGAAACTTGATTCCAAATTGCCTGAGATCTTCACAGGGCAGGTTTCTTCTCTCCCTTCACATCACTGATTTAGAATCATGATGGAGGCTTTCCTTGCTGAGTGAGACAACAGACCAGGAGTATGGACAGTAGGAAGGGAAGAAATAAGATAAAGTGTGACCGTGGTTGAGACCTGGAGACCAAGTCTTCTACTTACCCCTTTGCTGAGAACCAACCCAAGTCTTCTCTGGGCTCCTGCAATGCTTCCTCCATTCCATGAAGCTGAGAGGGTACAGGACCTTCACCTTGCTTTTTGTAAAGATCTCCACTGTAGATCGTAAGCTTGGGAGAATCAGGGTTGCTGGGTGGAGGAGAAATGTTTGGGAAAATTATAGGCCTGTGACACAGTCTGGGTATATCCTACTCGCAGGCCCTGCAGATTGTCATGGCTCCCCCTGAAGATGCAACATGGAATATCCTCTGTGTTCTGCCGAAAAAAGTCTAAGCCACCTCGAGCTGGATATGGCACAAACTAATGTTTGGGTTTGAAGCGACTGGCAGCAAGATAATCAGGCTGAATCTCCCAAGTGCCTTGCGCTCTTCCTTTTTAAAGTGCTCTGTGCACACATGACAAAGCCATTTGGCTGGAAGACCAGCAGCTAATAAGTCTCAGAAGAATAACTTCCAAGCTGACTGTTTGCTAACTTGAGCAGCATTGTCCAGAAAGATAGTCCATATGATGTTGAGTAGTGAGCAGTGTTCCTGGCATAACTGTCCCCAGTGTGGCTAAGATGTGGGCCAGCATGTTCCATTACCATTAGTACTTAGAGGAACTATGGCCACCTAATGGCCCTGCAGTTGTAAACTCACTCAGAAAGGATCATGTGCTCTTACTAACACAGTAGTGTTGGAGTGAGCTTTGTTCAATTACGTACTTGGCCTCAAGCCTTCTATTCAGGGCATTACAAAAGCATCTCTCACAAACTCATCTACCAGCAAATCTAGCTTTTCCTCCTACACCAGTCCTAGAAAACCACCAAAGAAAGATTTTAGTTGCTCATTGAGCTTGCACGTGCTGGTTGTATTTCAGGAAATTATGATGCTTCTGGAAGCAGCAAAGGATGAGGTACAGGAACATACTGTCACCCATTTAACCCAGGGAAACACAGTTCTCACATATTTATAAATTCTTTCTGCACACTAATAGATTGCTAATCTTTTGGAGGAAATGCTGACAGCCCAGATGGCAAAAATCTGAAGGGAGGAAAGCTAGTGAGTGGCTTCAGATTAAGCTGAATAATAATAATGACAAGGAATTTATAGACCCACTGGGGTATAGGTATTTCCCAGATGGAAAGTAAGAATTCATTTTTTTTTTTGTAGATTTTTAGCAGCCACTTTCCCACTAAGGAGGCTTTGATGAAGCAGCCTGCTCACTTAGCTACAAATTATCTTCAAGCCTGCACAGGCAGACCTCAGAGGTATTGTGGGTCTGGTCCCAACCACTGCAATAAAGAAAATATCACAATAAAGTGAGTCACACAAATTTTTTGGTTTCCCAGTGCAAAAAAAAGTTACATTAACACTATACTATAGCTTATTAAGTGTGGAATAGCATTATGTCTAAAAAAATAATGCACATACCTTAACTAAAAATAGTTTATTGCTAAAAAATGCTAACCAACATCTGAGACTTCAGCATGTACTGATCTTCTTGCTGGCGGAGGATTTGAAATATTGCTAGAATTATCAAAATGTGACACGAAGTCAGCAAATAGAGCTGGAAAAATGGTGCTGATAGACTTGCTCAGTGCACAGTTGCCACAAACCTTCAATTTGTAAACACACACACACACACACACACACACAAATGCAGTATCCGTGAAGCTCAATAAAGCAAAGCTCAATAAAATGAGGTGCCTTGACTTGGCCCCTTAGAGCTATTTAAGAAACCACAGAAAATAAATAGGTGGTGATTATTAAACTTAATATTGATCTGAGAATGAAGCACTTCATGACTCCTTCAGAAACAGTGTCCTGAAAAACGTGTGAAGCAGCTACAGAGAAGGTCTGGGAATTTGGTAACTGTTCTAGGCATTTTTCTTATTATTGGTGCTGTATTACAAAAGTGACTTAGAGAATGGACTTGACAAAGCTTCAGCCAATAAGCTAGACAAACAGATTTGCACTGAGGTCTTCCAACGTTAAACTTTTTTATCTAATACACATCCAAAATTCAAGATTCAAGTCATGGATCTCTGCTTTCAAGACAAGTCAATGACAACCCTTATTAAATGTGTGATTACCCTAAAGACAGAGAGCAGCTAGGTACATGAGGTAGCATATCAGGAAACTGTGAGTTCTTTCCAAATGAGTGATATAGATAAAGCAAGCATAGGTAAATTATATGGTATATGAATACATATAAGTAAAGATGTTGAAAAGATAATGGACTGTTTTAAAGAGGAAAAACAGCAATATTGTACTGGGGGATTTATAATATATGTAGAAGTATAATGTATGACAATTATAGCACTAAGGTCAGGAGGGGAGAAATTGAAGGATACTCCTGTATGATCCTCATATGTATTGGATGTCAGGGAATGTTTGACAGTAGGATTCCTGTGTGCTGTTTCCTATCTCTCTTGAGCCCTCTTTTCCTTATCAGTTCCTGTCAGAAGCAAGAGGAGTGGCAAGCCACTCCCAGGACTAAGATCATAGAAATGGGATGCTTGTATAGGATTTCCTTCATTAGCCTTTCCATATGGTCAGTCAGCCAGTCAGTTGAAGAAGACTCTTGAGAGTCAGTCCCTTGGACTGCAAGGAGGTCCAACCACTCCATCCTAAAGGAGATCAGTCCTGGGTATTCATTGGAAGGACTGATGCTAGAGCTGAAACTCCAATACTTCCATATGGTGAAAGGCAGTATCCACAACCCTCTTTTGATATGGATTGCCTTTTGGCCTTATGGCCTCTATTGCTCCTTGTTTCTTTAGTAACTTGTAAAGTTTGGTCTTTTGATCTTTATCTGAAGAAGCTACCTTGTAAGACGGTATATACACTCACACAGAATTCAATAAAGCACCCTTGTTCCACCAGAGACTTGTGTCCCCCTGTCCTTCCTTCTCTCTCTCTCTCTCTCTATTTCTGGCTGATGCTGGCTGCATAACCCAGGGAGTATTAGCCTCTTTCCTTCTTTCACTTTCTTATCGTCAACTCTGGACCACCAGGTTCCAGTCCATTAAAGGATCCCAACAAGTGGCGCCCAGAACAGGGGCCTGGTATATGCGGCACTTCAGACGGAGTGACTCAGGGCCTGTTGAGGCTGCTAAGTACAAGGACATGGGTCAAATGGCTGGAAAGCCCCCTCACTTTTCTACTTTACTTCATCATCTATTTACAGTTCAGGGACCTTCAGTTTCGCGCCAACGAGTAGAGGCTTGCCTTCAAACAACAGTTGAACATTATCCCTGGTTTCCTGATGAAGGCATTTTTAATTTAGAAATTTGGCACCAGGTCAAAGAGAATGTTGAACGAGCCGCCAGACGGGGAAAAAATATTCCAATTGATTTCTGGCCCCTGTGGGCTCTCATTATAGCTGAAATTCTGCCATTTCAAGGCAATTCTAGCCCTCCCGATATTCGACAACAGACAGAACGCTTATTACATGAATATGAATTAGATGATGAAACTTTACAAAAGGCCCAATTAGAACAACATAAAATATTTCAGAATTTTCCTACAAGCCCTGCCCCGGCTGCTCCAAATGCTCCTCCTCTGCCAAAAGGCGTGAATCCAAAAGTCTCTCTTTTTCTAGAATTTAATGATTCTGACAACTCTCCTGAGACACTTTTTGACACCAAAACTGGCAATACTTTTCTGGATGATAATGATAAGTCCTTAGCACAAACTCATATTTGCAAAAAATTGCTACCTACTCACTCTCCTTCACGACAGAGGCTCTTGGAATTGCTGGCTTTGCAATCACAAGTCTCTGGAGCCGATGATTTTTCCGCCTTCCCAGTTTTAAGAAATGCTAATACTCAAGGGCAAATAATACCTCAATATGAAGGTATTAACTTTTTTCACAGGCAACAAATAAAAAAGCCTGTAACTATGTAGGCCCACATTAATCTTTTACTAGAGAAATTCTAAATGCTATGGTGTCTTCTATTGGAACCTTTATTCCCTATGATTGGTGAACTTTAATAAAAGCTCTCCTTAAACCAGGAGAATATCTTCAATGGACAATGTGGTTTCAAGACATAGCCAGAGATCATGCTAACAAAAATGCTCGAGCTGGCACTCCCCAAAACCAAATTACTTTTGAAATGTTAACTGGCACTGGACAATTTGATGCTATAGACGCTCAAATACAATGCCCTCCTTTGTTGCATGAACAATTAAAAACAGTGGCCTTTGAAGCTTGGGATAGAATTACTCCTCAAGGGGAACCTACAGTTAGCTACTATTTAGCTACACTAAAATATTACCAAGGAAGGCAATGGTACCCCACTCCAGTACTCTTGCCTGGAAAATCCCATGGACAGAGGAGCCTGGTAGGCTGCAGTCCATGGGGTCGCTAAGAGTCGGACAGGACTGAGCAACTTCACTTTCAATTTTCACTTTCATGCATTGGAGAAGGAAATGCCACCCCACTCCAGTGTTCTTGCCTGGAGAATCCCAGGGACAGGGGAGCCTGGTGGGCTGCTGTCTATGGGGTCACACAGAGTCGGACATGACTGAAGCGACTTAGCAGCAGCAGCAGCAATGAAACATGCTGATTTTTTTAGCTAGATTAGAAACTGCTATTTCCCTTACTGTAATCGGAAAAGAAGCTAAAAGGCAACTAGAGAAATTACTTACTTATGAAAATGCAAATCAGGAATGTCAAAAGGGTATCGCTCCAGTTTGTGAGTCAGGGACTATTATTGATTATTTGAAGGCTTGTCGCAATCTAGGATCAGAAACTCAAAAAATGCAAATGCCAGCTGAAACAATGGCTGCTTCCTTTAAAAAGGGAAATGAGGGATGTTTTACATGCGGGGATAAGAACCATTTAAAAAGAGATTGCCCTAAGAAAGCTAATAAAAAACCTCCAAAAGTCTGCCCCTACAAACCTTTGGTCTTTTACTCGGCCGATCTAGTTTGACTTCTAAAGAAATTACTGTTCACCCTGGAGTAATCGATTCAGATTATAAAGGAGAAATTCAAATTATGATGTCATCTAAGATTTTATGGCAATTCAAAAGGGGGGACAAAATAGGTCAATTATTTCTTTTACCCTATATTTCTATTAACTCCTCTAATGATGTACAGACAGGTGGATTAGGCAGTACAGATCAAAAACAATCTTTATGACATCATCGGTATCTGAATATGCCCAACCAAATATAAATATCAAAATTAATGGTAAAAGATTTTCTGGTCTCCTCGATACTGGATCTGATATTACTATTATATGCAAACATTTATGGCCCAAATCCTGGCCTATACAAAAAAATCTCTTGCCAAATTCCAGAAATTTCTCAAACCAAAGTACAAGAAGTTTATCAAAGTGTTCAAATCTACCCATATGAGGGACCAGAAGGCCAACCTGCAACATTAAAACATTATGTGATAAATTCACCCCTTAATTTAATAGGATGGGATTTACCTATGCAATGGCAAATTCAGATATACATTAAAGAACTTATAGATACACAATTAGAATTGAAACACATCGAGGAATCTTGCTCTCCTTGGAACTCTCCTATTTTTGTTATGAAAAGAAATCTAACAAATGGCGTCTCTTAACAGACATTATTATTATTGATTTGCAAGATTGCTTTTTTAATATACCTCTAAACCCTTTAGACCGAGAGAGATTCGCTTTCTCTCCCCCTTATCCTAATCTTATTGGTCCTCATAAATGATACCAATGGACTATATTGCCTTAAGGAACGATGAATTCTCCTACCATGTGTCAGTACTACGTAGCTAAAGCCCTTGAGCCTGTGAGAAAACAATTTCCTGACTTTCTTGTTATCCATTATATGGATGATATATTTTTTTCGGCTCTGTCTGTTTTAGAAACTCAACACATGTTTGATATAGCTCAACAATGCTTAAAAAACTCTGGATTAATTACTGCCCCTGAAAAAATTTAAACCTCTACACCTTATAATTACTTAGAATTTGTTGTTAATAGACAACATATTACTCCCTAACTAACTCAGATTTGTACTGATAACCTTAAATGATTTTCAGAAACTCTTAGGTGATATAAATTGGATTAGACCCTCGTTAAAGTGAAAAGTGAAGTCGCTCAGTCGTGTCCGACTCTTTGCGATTCCATGGACTATAGTCTGCTAGGCTTCTCTGTCCATGGGATTTTCCAGGCAAGAGTACTGGAGTGGGTTGCCATTTCCTTCTGGAGGGGATCTTCCTGACCCAGGGATCGAACCCAGGTCTCCTGCATTGCAGGCAGACGCTTTACCCTCTGAGCCACCAGGGAATACTACGACCCTCTTTCAGTTCAGTTCAGTTCAGTCACTCAGTCGTGTCCAACTTTTTGCAACCCCATGAATCTCCGCACACCAGGCCTCCCTGTCCATCACCAACACCCAGAGCTCACTCAGACTCAAGTCCATCGAGTCAGTGATGCCATCCAGGCATCTCATCCTCTGTTGTCTCCTTCTCCTCCTGCCCCCAATCCCTCCCAGCATCAGAGACTTTTCCAATGAGTCAGCTCTTCACATGAGGTGGCCAAAGTACTGGAGTTTCAGCTTTAGCATCATTCCTTCCAAAGAAATCCCAGGGCCAATCTCCTTCAGAATGGACTGGTTGGATCTCCTTGCAGTCCAAGGGACTCTCAAGAGTCTTCTCCAACACCACAGTTCAAAAGCATCAATTCTTCGGCACACAGCTTTCTTCACAGTCCAACTCTCACATCCATACATGACCACTGGAAAAACCATAGCCTTGACTAGATGGACCTTTGTTGGCAAAGTAATGTCTCTGCTTTTCAATATGCTATCTAGGTTGGTCATAACTTTCCTTCCAAGGAGTAAGCGTCTTTTAATTTCATGGCTGCAAACACCATCTGCAGTGATTTTGGAGCCCAAAAATATAAAGTCTGACACTGTTTCCACTGTTTCCCCATCTATTTCCCATGAAGTGATGGGACCAGATGCCATGATCTTCGTTTTCTGAATGTTGAGCTTTAAGCCAACTTTTTCACTCTCCACTTTCACTTTCATCAAGAGGCTTTTGAGTTCCTCTTCACTTTCTGCCATAAGGGTGGTGTCATCTGCATATCTGAGGTTATTGATCTTTCTCCCAGCAATCTTGATTCCAGCTTGTGGTTCTTCCAGCCCAGTGTTTCTCACGATGTACTCTGCATATAAGTTAAATAAGCAGGGTGACAATATACAGCCTTGACGTACTCCTTTTCGTATTTGGAACCAGTCTGTTGTTCCATGTCCAGTTCTAACTGGCTGATTCCCTAGAGCGTGAAGGCCAACTGCATAACTCAGGGAATATTAGCCTCTTTCCTTCTTTCACTTTCTTATTGTCAACTCCGGACCACCAGGTTCTGGTCCATTAAAGGACCCCAACAATTGGAAACAGTATAATATCACTTGAAGACATATTGTGATAAGCACAAAATGTATATCATAAACTTTACAAGAAACACTGAATAATAAAACTAAGAGTTAGAGCTTTTAAGCCAGCCAGGGAGATAAAATGGAAATATAAAAAAACACTCAGTTCATCCAAAAAGAAGGCAGAAAAAGAGAAACGAAGAACAGATAGGACAAATAGAAAACAAATAGAAAATGACAGATTTAAACCTAATGGTATTGATAATCAGAATATGATAAAGGATAAACACCACTACTACTGAGCCCATGCGCCCTAGAGCCCATGCTCCACAACAAGAGAGTCCACAGCAATAAGAGGCCTGAACATCGCAACTAGAGAGTAGCCCCCATTCACTCCAACTAGAGAAAGCCCACATGCAGCAACAAAGACCTAGGGTAGACATAAATAAATAAGTAAATAAAAAAAACCTGATGCCTGATCTAACTCCGCAGAAAGTCTGCTTTACTTGGTCAGCTTTGTGACCAGAGCATTCAGTTCAGATCAGTTCAGTCACTCAGTCGTGTCTGACTCTTTGTGATCCCATGGACTGCAGCACACCAGGCTTCCCTGTCCATCAACAACTGCTGGAACCTACTCAAAGTCATGTCCATCACGTCAGTGACACCATCCAACCATCTCATCCTCTGGCGCCCTCTTCTCCTCCTGCCTTCAATCTTTCCCAACATCAGGGTCTTCTCAAAACAGTCAGTTGTTCACATCAGGTGGCCAAAGTATTGGAGTTTCAGATTTAGCATTAGTCCTTCCAATGAACATTCAGGACTGATTTCCTTGAGGATAGACTGATTGGATCTGCTTGCAGTCCAAAGGACTCTCAAGGGTCTTCTCTAATACCACAGTTCAAAAGCATCACTTCTTCAGTGCTCAGCTTTCTTTATAGTCCAACTTTGACATCCACACATGACTACTGGAAAAACCATAGCTTTGACTAGACTGACCTTTGTTGGCAAAGAAATGTCTCTGCCTTTCAACACCCTCTCCCAACAACACAAGAGAAAACTCTACACGTGGACATCACCAGATGGTCAATACCAAAATCAGATTGATTATATTCTTTGCAGCCAGCAAAGCAGTCAGCAAAATCAAGACTGGAATCTGACTGTGGCTCAGATCATGAACTCCTTATTGCCAAATTCAGACTTAAATTGAAGAAAGTAGGGAAAACCACTACACCATTCATGTATGACCTGAATCAAATCCCTTATGATTATACAGTGGAAGTGAGAAATAGATTCAGGGGACTAGATCTGATAGACAGAGTGCTAGATGAACTATGGACAGAGGTTCGTGACATTGTACACGAGACAGGGGTCAAGACCATCCCCAAGAAAAAGAAATGGAAAAAAGCAAATCGGCTGTCTGAGGAGGCCTTACAAATAGTTGTGAAAAGAAGAGAAGTGGAAAGCGATGGAGAAAAGGAAACATATACCCATTTGAATGCAGAGTTTGAAAGAATAGCAAGGAGAGATAAGAAAGACTTCCTCAGTGATCAGTGCAAAGACATAGAGGAAAACAATAGAATGGGAAAGACTAGAGATCTCTTCAAGAAAATTAGATACCAAGGGAACATTTCATGCAAAGATGGGCACAATACTGAAATAGTATGGACCTAACAGAAGCAAAAGATATAAGAACTATACAAAAAAAGATCTTCACAACCCAGATGATCATGACTGTATGATCACTCACCTAGAGCCAGAAATCCTGGAAAGCAAAGTCAAGTGGGCCTTAGGAAGCATCACTATGAACAAAGCTAGTGGAACTGATGGAATTTCAGTTGAGCTATTTCAAATCCTAAAAGATGATGCTGTGAAAGTGCTACACTCAATATGCCAGCAAATTTGGAAAACTCAGCCATGGCCACAGGACTGGAAAAGGTCAGTTTTCATTCCAATCCCAAAGAAAGGCAACACCAAAGAATTCTCAAACTCCCACACAATTGCACTCATCTCACATGCTAGCAAAGTAATGCTCAAAATTCTCCAAGCCAGGGTTCAACAATACGTGACCCGTGAACTTCCAGATGTTCAAGCTGGATTTAGAAAAAGCAGAGGAACCAGAGATCAAATTGCCAACATCCTTTGTATTATCAAAAAAGCAAGAGAGTTCCAGAAAAACATCTGTTTCTGCTTTATTGACTATGTCAAACCCTTTGACTGTGTGGATCACAACAAACTGTGGAAAATTCTTAAAGAGATGGGAATAGCAGATGACCTGACCTACCTCCTGAGAAGTCTTCATGCAGGTCAAGAAGCAACAGTTAATACTGGACATGGAACAACAGACTGGTTCCAAATAGGGAAAGGAATACATCAAGGCTGTGTATTCTCACCCTGCAGATGGTGACTTTAGCCATTAAATTAAAAGATGCTTACTCCTTGGAAGAAAAGTTATGACCAACCTAGACAGCATATTAAAAAGCAGAGACATTACTTTGCCAACAAAGGTCCATCTAGTCAAGGCTATGGTTTTTCCAATAGTCATGTATGGATGTGAGAGTTGGACTACAAAGAAAGCAGAGTGTTGAAGAATTGATTTTTGAACTGTGGTGTTGGAGAGGACTCTTGAGATTCCCTTGGACTTCAGGGAGATCCAACCAGTCCATCCTAAAGGAAATCAGTCCTGTATATTCATTGGAAGCACTGATGTTGAAGCTGAAACTCCAATACTTTGGCCACCTGATGCAAAGAACTGACTTATTTGAAAAGACCCTGTTGCTGGGAAAGATTGAAGGCAGGAGGAGAAGGGGACGACAGAGGATGAGATGGTTGGATGTCATCACCAACTTGACAGACATGAGTCTGAGCAAGCTACAGGAGTTGGTGATGGACAGGGAAGCCTTGTGTGCTGCAGTCCATGGGGTCACAAAGAGTCAGACACAGCTGAGAGATTGAACTGAATGGTGGGGTTAATGGCAACCTCCTTCAAGAGGGCTTATGCTATACCCAGGTCTACTGCACTCAGAGTCCCTGCCCCTGAAGCAGTCTGAGGTTAACCTGTACCTCCACAGGAGACACTCAAACACTGTTCTGTCTCAGTCTCTGTGAAAATCTCTCCAGATGATTCTAAGAAACAGTCAGATTTGAGAACTCTAGGATAAGAGCCTGAGTGTAAGGATTCGATCTAGGCAAGTGCCAGGAGCTACATGCATATCCACAATGTCTTGGCCCAGATTTAATCTCATAAAATCCTATCTCCTCAACAGGTATGTTTGTTTCCCTGTCTATAGGATAAAGAGGCAGGACCAGACACAATATTTTTTCTTATTATCCTTGATTAATAGCCCTGTTTCAAAGAACTTTCTGTAAAGATGAAAATGGTCTATATCTACACTGTCAGTTATGGAAGCCTTTAGCTACATGTGGCCATCGAGCACTTGAAATGTGGCAAGACTGAAGAAGTGAGATTTTAATTTCATTAATTCAAATTTGCAAGGAGATCAAACCAGTCAATCTTACAGTAAATCAATCCTGGATATTCATTGGAAGGACTAATGCTGAAACTGAAGCTCCAATACTTTGGCCACCTGATGCAAAGAGCCAACTCATTAGGAATGACCCTGATGCTGGGAAAGACTGAGGGTGGGAGGAGAAGGGGATGACAGAGGATGAGATAGTTGGATGGCATCTCTGACTCAACGGACATGAGCTTCAGCAATCTCCAGGAGATGGTGAAGGACAGGGAAGCCTGGCATGCTGCAGTCCATGGTGTCACAAAGAGTTGGACATGACTGAGTGACTGAACAATAACAACAACAATTCAGTTTTATATAACCATACTTGACTAGTGACTCCTGTATTAGACAGCACTGCTGCTCTATAAAAACATGATCAAGTCCCTAAGAAAAGATTTCTTAACATTATTTTTAAGATTTGAACTTATTTTTTCTCTCTCTCAATTTTTTCTTCCTACAGGTTGGAGTCTTTTGTTTGATATGAGGCACTTTTACTTTTAAACAGCAGGACAAGTGCCACCACACTCCCCTGCTTTAGCAACAGAAGGGCTTGGCATCCTTGCTCGGACTCCCCAAAGGTTGCTCTTGGAAGAGAGCCTTTCCTCCCCATCCCAACACCCCTTCCTGGAGTATTTTGGTTCTGTCCAACTCTATTTTTTCAACTGCTCTTTCTGGTGAAGTTAATTCCAAACTCCTAGAGAAAAAAGGAAAATAGGGTCTCTTAGCAGAAATATGCAGATATTCTGTTATTTGTGTCTGTTTAAAAAATAGCTTCTCCCCAACCCTCTACCATATCCACAAATTTCTACTATACTGCGCAGCTAATGCAAGCAGCCAACTCGTTGGAAAAGACACTGATGTTGGGAAAGATTGAGGGAAGGAGGAAAAGGGGGTGATGGAGGATGAGATGGTTGGATGGCATCATCAACTCAATGGACATGAGTTTGCACAAACTCCAGGAGATGGTGAAGGACAGGGAAGCCTGGCATGCTGCAGTCAGACACGGCTGAGCTACTGCACAACAACAATGACTGCATTAAGCATTCAGAAGCTCTGCATTAACGTGTTGCTGAGAGCTTCATGGTAGGATACAATTATGCTATACATTGCTTGGGCTTCCCAGGTGGCACTAGTGGTAAAGAACCAGCCTGACAATGCAGGAGATGTAAAGAGACATAGGTTCAATCCCTGGGTCAGGAAGAATCCCTGGAGGAGGGCATGGCAACCCATTTCATTATTCTTGCCTGGAGAATCCCTTGGATAGAGGAGCCTTATGGGCTAAGGTCCATAGGGTGGCAAAGAGTCAGACACGACTGAAGCAACTTAGCACACGCACATAGCACATAGATTGCCTAGACTGTCCGGGTGATGGCAAGAAATAAACATTCTGGAGGGGCAGTATAGATGGAGATTTATCACATACATAAAACGCCCCCATTGCCAGCTCCATATCATGAATACTGCAAGCAAGAAAACAAAGGCAAAACTTTAAAAATACTGTTGTCATACCAAGGCCTCATACCTCATCACTTACACACATTACAAGCAGAAGTTCAGCTGTCTGTTTGTAGGGCTTGTGTGGTTTATAATGATGCAAAGAGGTGGGCCAAGGGCAGTTTATTAGTTTTTTATAAGTAAAAACTTCTACCATCAGAAGCCGTTCCAAGCTTATTTCATACAGTTTGGGAAGAAATCTAGATTATCATGAGCAACTCACAGAAAACAAACAAACAAAAAAATGAGATTAGTATTAGAATTAGAGATTCTAAGTTGTGAACTGCTGGGCAGCAAGGACTCTGTTCCTCAATTTTACCACATTCTAGGCAGGCCTATGGTTTCAGGGTTTATTTTTTTAACAGCTTCATTGAAATGTAATTTAAATACTATAAAATCCTCCATTTTAAATGTACAATTCAATGATTTTTAGCAAATTTATATTTTTGCAACCATCACCACTCTCCAGTGTTAGACCATCTCTTCCACTGCAAAGAGAGCTCTCTGGCCTGGTCAGTCACTACTTATGCCAACCTTCCCCTAAACTTAAACAATCACTAATCTACTTTCTGTCTTCATGGATTTACCTGTTCTGGATATTTCATATAAATGGAATCACGCAGTATGTAGCATTTTGTGACTGACTTTTCACCTAGCATCGTGCTTTCAAGGTTCATCCATGTCAGAGCACACACTGGTATTCCACTCTTTTTTATGGAGGAATAATATCCAGTTGTATGGCTATACAACCTTTGTTTATCCATCAGTTGATGGATATTTAGGTTGTTTTCACTTGTCATATATTATGAATAATGCTGTTGTGAATGTTTGCGTACAAGTTTTTGTTTACTTTCAATTCTTTTGGGTATATACTTAGGAGTGGAATTGCTGGGTCTTTGTTTAACCTTCTGAGGAACTGCCACACTGTTTTCCAAAGCGGCTGGACCACTTTATATTCCCACCAACAGTGTATGGAGGTTCCAATTTCTCCACATCCTCATCAACATGTTACTTTCCATTTAAAAAAATTATAGCCATCCTAGTGTGTGTGAAGTATATACCATTATGTTTTGATTTACTTTCCCCTCACTGACCTAGAGCCAGACATCCTGGAATGTGAAGTCCAGTGGGCCTTAGAAAGCATCACTACGAACAAAACTAGTGGAGGTGATGGAATTCCAGTTGAGCTCTTTCAAATCCTGAAAGATGATGCTGTGAAAGTGCTCCACTCAATATGCCAGCAAAATTGGAAAACTCAACAGTGGCCACAGGACTGGAAAAGGTCAGTTTTCATTCCAATCCCAAAGAAAGGCAATGCCAAAGAATGCTCAAACAACCGCACAATTGCACTCATCTCACATGCTAGTAAAGTAATGCTCAAAATTCTCCAAGCCAGGCTTCAGCAATATGTGAACCGTGAACTTCCTGATGTTCAAGCTGGTTTTAGAAAAGGCAGAGGAACCAGAGATCAAATTGCCAACATCCGCTGGATCATCGAAAAAGCAAGAGAGTTCCAGAAAAACATCTATTTCTGCTTTATTGACTATGCCAGAGCCTTTGACTGTGTGGATCACAATAAACTGTCGAAAATTCTGAAAGAGATGGGAATACCAGACCACCTGATCTGCCTTTTGAGAAATCTATATGCTGGTCAGGAAGCAACAGTTAGAACTGGACATGGAACTGGTTCCAAATAGGAAAAGGAGAACATCCAGGCTGTATATTGTCACCCTGCTTATTTAACTTATATGCAGAGTACATCATGAGAAACACTGGGCTGGAAGAACCACAAGCTGGAATCAAGATTGCCGGGAAAAATATCAATAACCTCAGATATGCAGATGACACCACCCTAATGGCAGAAAGTGAAGAGGAACTCAAAAGCCTCTTGATGAAAGTGAAAGTGGAGAGTGAAAAAGTTGGCTTAAAGCTCAACATTCAGAAAACAAAGATCATGGCATCTGGTCCCATCACTTCATGGGAAATAGATGGGGAAACAATGTCAGACTTTATATTTTGGGGCTCCAAAATCACTGCAGATTGTGTTTGCAGCCATGAAATTAAAAGACGCTTACTCCTTGGAAGGAAAGTTATGACCAACCTAGATAGCATATTGAAAAGCAGAGACATTACTTTGCCAACAAAGGTCCATCTAGTCAAGGCTATGGTTTTTCCAGTGGTCATGTATGGATGTGAGAGTTGGACTGTGAAGAAGGTTGAGCATTGAAGAATTGATGCTTTTGAACTGTGGTGTTGGAGAAGACTCTTGAGAGTCCCTTGGACTGCAAGGAGATCTAACCAGTCCATTCTGAAGGAGATTGGCCCTGGGATTTCTTTGGGAGGAATGATGCTAAAGCTGAAACTCCAGTACTTTGGCCACCTCATGTGAAGAGTTGACTCATTGGAAAAGACTCTGATGCTGGGAGGGATTGGGGGCAGGAGGAGAAGGAGACGACAGAGGATGAGATGGCTGGATGGCATCACTGACTCGATGGACGTGAGTCTGGGTAAACTCTGGGAGTTGGTGATGGACAGGGAGGCCTGGCTTGCTGCGATTCATAGGGTTGCAAAAAGTTGGACACGACTGAGCGACTGAACTGAACTGAATGACTAATGATGTTGAATACCTTCTCGGGTGCTTACTATTAGCAGTAGTGTTAGTCACTCAGTCGAGTCTGACTCTTTATTCATTCATAAATGTTCTATGTTGAATTTTTAATTGAATCAATTGGTTTGTCTTATTATTACTGAATTGTAAGAGTCCTGTTTGTATTTTGGGTACAAGTTCCTTATCAGACATAATATCAGCCAATATTGTCTCTAATTCTGTAAGCTATCTTTACTTTTTTAAATAACTTTTTCTAAAGTGCATAAGCTTTTAGTTTTGATAAGGTCCAATTTGTAACTTTTGTCTTTTACAGATTATGCTTGCTTTTTTAAAAATCATATCTAAGCAATCTTTGCCTAACCAGAGGTCATGAAGATTTTCTCCTGTTTCCTTCTGAAAGCTTTGCAATAACCAAATATCCCATCCTTCTACCTCAACAAATACACCCTCAAGACAACCTGGAAAGCCAGGTTCAAATGTTAAATTCTCTGACTCAAAGTTCTACACTTCAGTGTAGAATACCAGCCCCTAGCAACTGACCCACCACCTAGTCCCTTCCATTCTCACTCTGGCTCACTCCGGCTCACTCCTCACTCCACACATGCTCATGGGCACTTACTAGCTCATGCTTCTAAATTCTATCCCCATTTGCCCCTAATAGCCAAAGACTACCTCCTGGCCACCACTCAGGCACACTGGTACACACATAAATGACATGTGTGTCCCTGGGAAGACAGACACCAAAAAGGAGAATGTGAAGGCTCTGGAGATGGGCTTGTGGCCATTTAGGCAAGGAATTCCCGCTTCCCAGGTATCTATCTACTGTGTAATCTAGAAGGTGGCCACCTGCTCTGTGTGGTCACATCTCCTTGATCCCACTGTCTCCTCCTCAAAGTGAGGCCATCTGAAGCTCAGGGACCAGTGTGGGGCTCTTTCTACATAGGTCACAGTGTGATACCAAGTCTGCCAAACCCTCAGGGGGAAAAAGACAGGAGGAGATTGATGGTCAGTGGTCCGAGAGATGTGCCCACTGGCAGTCTTGCTCCTCCATGGAGCTCCTTAGTCAGTCAGTCAGTTCAATCGCTCAGTAGTGTCTGACTCTTTGTGACCCCATGGACTACAGCATGCCAGGCATCCCTGTCCATTACCAACTCCCAGAGTTTACTCAAATTCACTTGAGTCAGTGATGCCATCCAACCATCTCATCCTCTGTCGTCCTCTTCTCCTCCTGCCTTCTTTCTTTCCCAGCATCAGGGTCTTCTCTAAGGAGTCAGTTCTTTGCACCAGGTGGCCAAAATATTGGAGCTTCAGCTTCAGCATCAGTCCTTCCGATGAATACTCAGGACTGATTTTCTTTAGGATGGACTGATCCTAAAGAATCTCCAAGGAGACTGCTTGGATCTCCTTGCAGTCCGAGGGACTCTCAAGAGTCTTCTCCAACACCACAGTTGAAAAGCATCAATTCTTTGGTGCTCACCCTTTTTTATGGTCCAACTTTCACATTCATACATGACCACTGGTAAAACCATAGCTTTGACTAGACTGAACTTTGTTGGCAATGTCTCTGTTTTTTTAATATGCTGTCTAGGTTTGTCATAGCTTTTCTTCCAAGGAGCAAGTCTCTTTTAATTTCATAGCTGCAGTCACCATCTGCACTGGTTTTGGAGCCCAAAGAAATAAAAAGTCTCTCACTGTTTCCATTGTTTCCCCACCTACTTGCCATGAAGTGATGGGAACAGATGCTATGATCTTAGTGTCCTAAATGTTGAGTTTTAAGCCAACTTTTTCACTCTCCTCTTTCACTTTCATCAAGAGGCTCTTTAGTTCTTCTTTGCTTTCTGCCATAAGGGTTGTATCATCTGCATATCTGAGGCTATTGATATTTCTCCTGGCAATCTTGATTCCAGCTTGTGCTTCATCCAACCTGGCATTTAGCATGATATACTCTGCATATAAGTTAAATAAGCAAAGTGACAATATACAGCTTTGACTTAATCCAAATCCTGATTTGGAACCAGTCTGTTGTTCCATGTCTGCTCTAACTGTTGTTTCTTGACCTGCATACAGATTTCTCAGGAGGCAGGTCAGGTGGTCTGGTATTCTCATCTCTTTATGAATTTTCCACAGTTTGTGGTGATCCACACAGTCAAAGGCTTTGGCATAGTCAATAAAGTAGAAGTAGATTTTTTTTTCTGGAGTTCTCTTGCTTTTTCCATGATCCAACGGATGTTGGCAATTTGATCTCTGGTTCCTCTGCCTTTTCTAAATCCAGCTTGAACATCTGGAAGTTCACGGTTCACGTACTGTTGAAGCCAGTTTGGAGAATTTTGAGCATTACTTTGCTCGCGTGTTAGATGAGTGTAATTATGTGGTAGTTTTAACATTTTTTGGCATTGCCTTTCTTTGGGATTGGAATGAAAACTGACCCTTTCCAGTCCTGTAGCCACTGCTGAGTTTTCCAAATTTGCTGGCATATTGAGTGGAGCACTTTCACAGCATCATTTTTTAGGATTTGGAATAGTTCCACTGGAATTCCATCACCTCCACTAGCTTTGTTCATAGCGATGCTTAAGGCCCACTTCACTTCATATTCCAGAATGTCTGGCTCTAGGTGAGTGATCACACATCATGGTGCTACTATTCAACCCTGAAAATGGAAACGTGCAGCTTGTGCCAATAGGATGACCATAACAATTCATTTCCATCAAGGCAAAGTGGGACAGCAACCTCAAAGGGAATTACTCAGTCTGGGCCCTAGCAACAATGGGTACTATATACCTCCACTTCCCTGCCTTGTCTTCCCCTATCAGATTACAACCTGCCTCCCAACAACCTCATCCGTAGACCTGTGGTTTACCAGGGCTGTCCAGGGGGCTCCCAGACCCTCTCGCTAGGACAGTGGGAAAGCTAGTCTGGAGTAAAGGTTTCCTGGCCCCAAGTTCTCCTCACTGTTTGCATCCAAAAGTGATGCCTTTTTATTTCATAACTGACCCCCTTCACCCCTTTCAAAAGATACAAACTTCTAGGACTTCCCTGGTGGTCCATGCTTTCACTACAAGAGGCACAGGTTCAATTCCTGATCTGGGAACTAAGACCTCACATGCCTTGCAGTGCAACCCAAAAAATTTTTTTTAATATTTTAAATATATCAAATTTTCAAAATAAATAAATAATTTTTAAGTACCAACTTTGTTATAAAATAGATGTCATGTACAGCATAGTGGCTATAGTTAATAATGCTGTTTTACATATTTTAAAGTTGCTAAGATATTAAATCTTAAAAGTCCTCCTCACAAGGAAAAAGAAAAGAAAAAAAATGCCATAACTTTGTGTGGTGATGGCTAGTAATTATACTAATTGTGGTAATCACTTTGCAGTGTATACAAATATTGGATCATTATATTATACACCAAAACTAATGTAATGTTAAGTGTCAATTATGCTTCAATTAAAATAATATCTCCAGATATTGCCAGATATCTCTTAGGGGACAATATTGCCCTTGGTTGAAACCACAATTCTGTGAATAGATAGAATATCACACAGCCTTCACAATGATAGGCTTACAAATTATATGTAACAAAAAGTGCCTATGCAGCAACACAAAAATAATAAAAATATATACTCATAATAAGGCCACAATAGGTAATAAAACAATGTGTGATTAAAAGTTGTGAATGTAATAAACACTGAATGAAAAGATAAATGTCCCTTTAAATGGATGGTGAACACCAAGACACTGTGTGGTAGCTGTTCTGTAGGTAGCTTGAAGTCCCTTTCAGTACAGAGAGCCCAGCACTCTCCCACCTTCACCATGACCTGTCTGCTTTGAGCAGAGCCAGCCACTCTGTTTACCCACGCCTGAGCAAGCAGCTGATGGGAAGGTAGCCGATGCAGGTGGACATTCAGCTCTGGACAGCCCATGGATGAGTGTGCATATGTGTCGCCATTCCTTTGGTGCAGATGGGGACACCTGATACTCATTCACTCAGCACCAAGGTCTGGCCCAGAACTCAAGACCAACTCAGCAGCAGCAATCTGTCATCTGTCACTCACCTTCTTGGGTTGCCTTTCTCAGCTTGGCTGGAGCCTCTGAGCCATGCCCCAGTAATCATTTCAGAGATTGCCATAGACACTAGAATTCTGTTGTGGTAGAAGCTTTCAGAAGACAGATGCTTCCAAGAGAGGGATGGTGACCAAGATTTCTGGGCATGCTGACACCCAGCAGCATAGTATAGACTGGCACAAACTGGAGAGATTTTGAAGATGCAGAGGAATTGGAATAGTCCCATGCACAGTAATGCAGGTGCTTTAAGGAACAAAGAAATATATAGCTGCCAGGGCCTCAGTGAGCTCCCTATTAGATGCAGCAATATGACGGAGAGAGAGATGGAGATAGGACTGAACATGAGTGTGTGAAAATGATGACAGACAGAATGTATTGGACCACAGCATGTCAGAGAATGGCTTCCTTAGGTTCCGTTCACAGCACTGATTTCTGTTCTTCATGGATTCCTGGACATTCTAATACTATTACTTCACAGAATGATTATCATCAAGCTCCCAACTTCCTACTATTTTTCTCTCTTTGGGGTTCTGTTCGCCACTCATCTTCCCTTCCATTGCTCTGTGTCCAAAAATGTGATGTCGTATGATACAGAAAATTCATTTCAGTAAATCTGCAGTTTTTAAATTCCTTATTATTTTAAGAAACACTTTGTAAGGTTCTACTGTGTGCAAAGCCCTATGTTAGATGTTGGGACTATTGTGATGAATGAAACAAACATGGTCCCTGATCCGGTGGGATTTACTTTTTTTAAAACTTTTTATTTTGTATTGGGGTATAACCAATTAACAATGGTGTGATAGTTTCAGGTGCACAGCAAAGGGACTGATCAAACCAGTCAATCCTAAAGGAAACCAACCTTGAATATTCATTGGAAGGACTACTGCTGAAGCTGAAGCTCCGATACTTTGGCCACATGATGCGAAGTGCTGACTCACTGGAAAAGATGCTGATACTGGGAAAGATTGAAGGCAGGAGAAGAAGGACGAAATGGATGATGGACAAGATGGAAGAGAAGGACGACAGAGGATGAGATGGTTGGAAGGCATCACGGACTCAATGGACATGAGTTTGAGCAAGCTCCAGGAAATGGTGAAGGACAGGGAAGCCTGGCATGCTGCAGTCCATGTGGTCGAAAAGAGTCAGACACGACTGAGTGGCTGAACTGAACGTGGACCTACTGTATAGCACAGGGAACTCTGCTCAATGTAATGTGGCAGCTTGAATGGGAGAGGAGTTTGGGTGAAAATGGATTGTTGCTGTTGTTCAGTGTCATATCTTTTGGCCTTTTCATACTGTTCATGGGGTTCTCAAGGCAAAAATACTGAAGTGGCTTGCTATTCCCTTCTCCGGTGGACCACATTTTCCACCATGACCTGTCTGTCTTGGGTGGCCCTACATGGCATGGCTCAAAGTTTCATTGAGTTAGACAAGGCCATGATCCATGTGATCAGGTTGGTTAGTTTTCTGTGATTGTGGTTTTCCATTTTAAATACAGCAGTGTGTACATGTCCAAAATCCAGGGGGATTTGCATTCTATCAAGGAAGAAGGATAGTCAGAAGTAAGCACATAGGCATAATGGAAATGCCACATAACATTGAGCAGAGTTCCCTGTGATATATCATCAAATAATGAAAATGACTTGGAAGACAGAGTAACAAAGTGACTATAAAGACAAAATAGCACTGGAGTTAGGGTGGCCAGAGAAAGCATCTGTCAACAGATAACCTTTGAGTTGAGAGGTGAATGAAGAGAATGAGGAAGCCACACAAAGACAGGGGCAGAGGGAGAAGCATTTCAGGCAGAGGGAACAGATGATAAAAATGGCAAGGCAGAAATGAGCTTAGATTGTCTAAGGAGCAGCAAGAACAAGGAAGAGGAAAGGAGGGGTCGGAGACAGCACTGGATAAGCAGGGTGGAAATGGATCATCTAGGTCAATGGTAATATGTTAGGGTTCTATTGCAAACCAGATTATCATTTACAAGAGAAGATTAAGCATCCATCCCTCCATCTTTCAGTAATGGCACCACAATTTCCTTACTGGATTCCCCAAGGTGAATAGTTGAGGTTCAGTTTAGGGCAAAATAGCAGTGAGGTGGTGGTGGATGGCTTCAGGTATTTATTGTGGTGAGGGGATGGAGCTGCAATGGGTATTTGTGGGGAGGGGGGCTGGGCCTTTCATGGTTTGAAATTCCCAGTGGTGCCAGGACAGTCCTGGAGAAGGGCATGGCAACCCACTCCAGTATTCTGGCCTGGAGAATCCCATGGACAGAGGAGCCTGGCAGGCGACAGTCCATGGGGTCGCATCGGACATGACTGAAGCAACTTAAAACACATGCACACCAGGACGGATCACCAGACTTGCTCAGACACCAGGCCAAAGGGAAAGAAGGATGAATGAGGCTTGAAAGCTTTCAGCAGTCAAAAACCATGGGACTTCCCTGTTGATCCAGTGGCTGAGACTCCACACTCCCAGTGCAGGAGGCCTGGGTTCCATCCCTGGTTGGGGAACTAGATCCCACATGCTGCAACCAAGAGTTCACAGGCTGCAACTAGAAGGATGCCACATACCTCAACTAACAACAGAAACAAATAAATTAATTAATTAAACAAAAAACAAGTAAAACCTTTACAACAGGGCTCTGTACAAATTAATTTCTAATAGCCCACTAGGCTTCTCTGTCCATGGAATTCTCCAGGCCAGAATACTGGAGTGAGTAGCCTTTCCCTTCTCCAGGGGATCTTGCTAACCCAGGGATCGAACCCAGGTCTCCTGCATTGCAGACGGATTCTTTACCATCTGAGCCATCAGGGAAGTCCTTAATAAAGATTAGCTGCTATTATTTTTAGCATTTTTAAAAGCATTTTTTTTTTTTTTTTTTTTTCCTAAGCCAGTATTGGAGTACTCCAGAGGCTGCTTCTGAGCTCTCTTTCCTCAGTCTACACTTCCTCCCCAGAGTGATTTCATCAATGCCTAACCCTTTCAATGGCACACAGATGGACCTCTGCCCAAGATCCAGTTCCCTACTTACCACCTCTACGTGGACCTCTAATAGGCAACTCAAGCTCCATCAGTCTTCTCCTAAGCTGAAGCCATGATCTTCCCCTGCAAATACTGGTCCTTTGGCCAGTATTCCCTACTCAGTTGGTTCACACTACTTTCCTTTAGGTTGTTCAAGCCTCTGATAAGGATACATGGGACTACATTTAGAGCCATTCAGGTAATCCAGGATAATGTCTTCATCTCAAGATCCATAACTCCATCACATCTGCACAGACTCTGTCTTCAAAGAAGGTAACATTTCCAGGTCCCTGCAGTTAGGGCCTGATGTCTCAAGGAGCCATTTTTCAGCCTACCACACATACATTGGTGCCCATACATCCTTGTTCCGACCTCCAAAAATCCTTGTATGGGGGAAGGTTGTCCAGTAACCCAGCCAGGGATGGCAGACACCTTGATCAAACAGCTATATTGTTCCCAATTCACAGACAACTGGACAGAGAGAACGGTAGAGCTCGGGGAAATGGGGGAAGATGAGTTTGTTTTATTTCTGTCAATAGGACTACTCCCTCACTACCTGAAAAAAAAACTCTTGGGTCCTTAATAGCAAACAGGCAAGAAGTGAAAAGGCCCTCTGTAGTGCGGTTTGCTGGCCTGGAAGTGTTGGAGGAAAAGAAGAGAAAAAAGTCAAGACCCAAAGACACCGATTCCGCAGTGTACACTGAGCTGATTGTAATGGTTGAGCAAAGCAAAAACCTTGAACGCATGCAGGGAGCTAGAAAGCAGCTCCAAATTACAGTGGATGTTTAGATTTGTTGACATGGAAGTAAAGCTATAGTCACTATTCACCACCCTACTTTTAGTAAGCAGCACATACCGAATTTACCTCAATTGTTACTTCAACAGTAGTTTCTCTGATATAGTTTGTCATAATTATCAGGCTACCTTTGACATTCGTTCTTCACAATTCTTTACCAGTTTCCCCTGACAGTTAATCTAGCACATATGACTAGTTGCCTTCTTCAGCATTCCTCAGTAAGGCTGGATTAGGTTCAATTTCCCCACTGAAGTGAGAAGATCCGGGTTGAAGCCTCGTTTCTGCCACCCTTACTGCATAACATGGACCAAATTCTCCCTTCTCTCTAGGGTTCAGATTTTGCATCCAAAACACAAGGGAGTGTGTGGCCCTTTTAAAAAGCACACAATTGTTTCTAGTGGCTGAAGCATTCTGGACCTTCCCTGGAGAGAAGTGATCTAAAAGACTACTCAAACCACAGCACCGCTGACCCACACAGGAGACTGCTGCTTTTACAGTGTCTCAAGCTGGTCCTGATTCTAAGACGTGGCATTAGGCAGGGACAGGCCATCATTCTTCTTTACAATGACTGTAACAGAGCTCATTCTTGGCAATTACTATAGGTGGGAAGGAGAAAGTTTTTTCATGATGAACAAAAGCTTTTGTGTCTTTTCCAAGCAATGGAAATCTGCCTAGAAGGACACACCAAACTACTCTGATGGAAGAATGTCTAATTTGAAAAACAGGCACATGGCAAGCCAGTGCAGGCTTCTGCTTCTCTTCTCCTCCATCTCTTTGCCTCTCCCCTACTTCTGCCTCTGTGCCAAAATGAAATCACCTTTTCTCCAGAAACTGTGAAACTTTACCATAGTAATTTTTAGTGGTTTTAAGTAAGTACTAAATTCACTAGTAAAATTGTGTAGCCAGATAACCAGTTCAGTGAGCTCCTGGATGGACAGCCTTCAAAGAGGCTCTTTATTTCATAGCAGTTAACTAAACTCCCTCTAGCATAGGACAGTGGGGACCTGGGCTTTGAGCCTGATAAAGTCATGCTACCATTTGAATTCTATGATTTCCTAACTGTATGACTTTGGACAAGTTGTTAACCTTTCCGGTCTTCCATTTCTTCACCTATAAAATTAGTCTCTTAATAGCTATTTACTATGGTAAGTGATTTACATGGATTCTATCTTGTAATGCTCACAGCAACTTCAGAGGTTGGTGTCATCTGATTTCATTGTGAGGATTAAGAGGGATAACTCAGGTAGGTGACCGGTAGGTAGTAGGGTATTCGAGAAAATGGTGGCCGGTTATTCCTGCATGCTCAGCTTTGTGCCAAGAACTATATAGCAAATCTCACTGAACATGAATTGATCACCTACCATGTATTTATTTAAAAAGTGGAGATGAGGGTGTCCAAAGAAAGCACATGACTCAGTTTCCCAATCTTGACTGGTTCTCTTGTGTTTGGAAGGGCTTGGGTGAGGTTGGATTAAATAACCCTACTGGCCAGATGAGCCTCTAACTATCATATGTTTCTCTCCTGTATTTCTTAGTTCAGAGCTAAGGCTACAAACTGGGACCTGATGCTCTGGTAGGAAGTCGGGGTGTGAAGGAAGCCTCACTGGTGTTGCAAACGAGGCTGGATAGAAACCAAACTGAGGGCAGAAAAGATTTTGGCCATTCAAGTGGTCTTGACAAGAGAAAGTGGGGCTTGCACTCCCTTCCCGCACAGAATGACCTTGCCCACTGACTCTCCTTCCCACCTCCCCATCTGTCACACAGGCTCCTTGCAGATCCTGCCAGACCCCTACTCTTTGATCTTCTTGGCATCTTCGGTTATTCCCTAGGTCTGGCAGAAGACTTTATATGCCCATTGAAATTCAACTCATCTTGCGAGTTTGAATGGCCCCTCTGGAGACACTAGCAGGACTAACAGTTGAGGCTGCCTTTCTATGGCATATGGTGAGAATGGCAGCTCTTTAATATGATGTGAGCTGATTAGAGTTTAATCCATATTAAAGCCATCACAAATGTATGGTTAATTTTTTAATAAAAATAAAAGTGGTATTTATGTAGTATGCATAAATCAATTATAAAGATAAATCAATTAATAAGAAGTATCTGGTGGTACTCCACACCAGATGTCAGCTTATTGCCAGATGCCAATGTTTATAATCTTATCTCTCTATATTATACACATACCCTGCTGCATTGATTAACAGAAACACTTTTGAATGACATGATTACATGTGATTTATAGATTTATAGATGAGAAAATACAATTAACCAAGGGAAAAGCTATGAAGATGGTTGAGGCACTAAATAGTCTAAACAGCAAAAGAATGCCAAAGATTAGACTACGGTAAATGCAAGCATCAGTGATTTAAAGTGAGAAATGTTGTGCGTAAGAACCTCACATCTAGCTTTTAGGCTACCATGACTACAAGGAAACTCTGGTTCCAAGTTGCAGAAAAATAAAATAAAAGATTTTATCCGCTTAACCTTCCTGGGCCATTGTAGTAGGTTGAATAGTGCTGCACCCTCCCACACACCAGCCCCAATTCATGTTCACTCGGAACCTCAGACTGTGATTTTATCTGGGAATAGAGTTTTTGCAGTTATAATTAGTTAAGGATCTCAAGATGAAACCATTCTGGATTTAGTGTGAGTCCTAAATGCAATGGCAGTCCTTATGAGAAGACAAGAGGACACAGAGAGACACACGGGGAAAGCCACCTGGAGATGAAGGCAGAGAGTGGAGTGATGCGTCTGCAAGTCAAGAAATGCCAAGAATCACTGACAACCCCTGGAAGCTAACAGAGAGATGCATAGAACCAATTCCCTCATAGAGCCTCTAGAAGGAACCAACCATATCTACACCTTCATTTCAGATTTCCGGCCTTCTGAACTGTGGGACAATAAATTTCTGTTGTTTCAAGCCACCCAGTTTGTGATAACCTGTTACGGCAACCATTGGAAAATAATATAACCACCTTAACTTTTATATCCAAACCTAACAAACCACCAAAAAGGAGAACTAAAAATCTAATTTGTGAATATAGAAGCATAAATTCTAAAAGAAATATCAGCAAAGCAATTCCTGAAAAATAATAATTTTTTAAGACTAGTTTACTAAGACCAGGTAGGTTTTATCTTAGATATTCATTAGAAAATTCTATGATTAGTATTCATCACATCAGAATCAAAGCCATATGACCATTCTGATAGATGTTAAGAGGGCATGTTAAAATCCACATGAGTTCTTAATAATCATTCTTAATAAAGTGTGATTTTAAAGATACATCCTTAATAGGACATACAATATACATCTGAATGTGTATATATGTGTGTCTGTGTATACACATGTGAACTTTCTAGCTCTGTCTACTGAGAAGACCTGGAAGCAATGACCTGAATGGCAATGACCACACTTAGTGCCCACATCTTGATTTCTGAATATCATTCTTTTTGGAGAAATGGACTGGTGCAGTAAATGTACAAGATGTGCCTGAAGCATCTTATATACGAGAAAGTAGCAACTGTTCGAGGAATAAAAGCATGAAGACATGCCAAAGGAATTTAAGAGCCAACCTGAAACAGGAGTCAATGGTTAAAGTTGGAACAATCTGAGCAACAAAATAAAGTAGTATTGGAGTACAACCCAAAGTATAAAATAATTAATACTTGATTGAATAAATAAATGAGGTAGAAAGAAAAGCTGTTTCAACTCATAAATATAGGCAGAATAATGAAAATAGAAAATCACCATTTGGCAAACATCACAGTTTTCAAGAAGAATCAATAGCAGATGCTAAAATTAGTACATTAAAGTATGATGAACAACAGAATATTTACATGGTCTCAAAATATTTTACCAGAAGATACTTAGAATTACTAAGGGAAAAGAAGAAACTTTACAGTGAAAAAAGCTAGCAAACAATGATCAAAGTTAACATGATCAGCATGGGACATAACACCATCATCCACCTCCTGATATGATGCCCTGCTGCCGCTGCTGCTAAGTCACTTCAGTCGTGTCCGACTCTGTGTGACCCCATAGATGGCAGCCCACCAGGCTCCCCCGTCCCTGAGATTCTCCAGGCAAGAACACTGGAGTGGGTTGCCATTTCCTTCTCCAATGCATGAAAGTGAAAAGTGAAAGTGAAGTCGCTCAGTCATGTCCGACCCTCAGTGACCCCATGGACTGCAGCCTTCCAGGCTCCTCCGTCAATGGGATTTTCCAGGCAGGAGTACTGGAGTGGGGTGCCATTGCCTTCTCCGGATATGATGCCCTAAAAGGGCACAATATCACTTCTGCATATTCTTGCCCCAAATGCAAAATACGAGTTTAATAAAGGAAACCTCAGACAAACCCAAATTCAACGACATTCTACAAAAGAAGTGGATAGTTTTCTTCAAAGTTTCAGAAACAGTGAAAATAAAGATTAAAGGACCATCCCAGATTATAGAAGACGAGGGAGACATGAACACTTCATGCCATGTGTGATCTTGGATTGGATTCTAGACCGAAAAAGAAAAACCCCAATGGTCCAGTGATAAATAATCTTCTGCAATGCAGGAGAGAGGGGGTTCGACCCTTTAGTCAGGAAGATCCCCTGGAGGAGGGCATGGCAACCCATTCCAGCATTCTTAGCTGGAGAGTCCCATGGACAGAGGAGACTGGTGGGCTACAGTTCATAGGGTTGCAAAGAGTCAGACATGACTGAGCATGCACACATGTTCATTCATTCACACCAAAAAAGGAAAATATTAATGTAACAATTGAAGCATCTGTATAAGATATGTAGATTGCTTAATAATATTGCATCAGTGCTAATTTCTGGTTTTGACACTTTTACTATAATTATGTAAGATGCTAACATTTGAGGAAACTGGATGGAGGGAATATGAGAATCCTTTGTACTATTTTGCAAATTTTTGTACATCTGAAATTATTTCAAAGTCAAAAGTTAAATAAATTGAAAAAGCCCTCTCAAAGTTTTAAAATCATATTGTATATCATACAATAGAAATTTTATGCAAGTATTAAACTTAGGGTTTTCTTAAAGTAATAAGGTACCAATGAGGAAATGTTCACACTATATTAAATGAAGATATGCCATGTATGTAAATTTTGTGTTCTGTATAATCCCAATTCTGTATAATTATTCATAGATATACAAATAGCAAAGCAAGAAAAATGAAGGTAATACTGGAAAGAAGGAGACAAAATGGTCATATTTGCAGATGTTATCATACTCTACTTAGAAATTCAGGAGAATCAACTATAAGAACTCAAGAGAATTCAATGAGGTGGTTACAAAACAAATGTATAGGATTTAGAGTATCCCATATGTCTGCAATTACAAGTTGGAAAATACAATTTTAAAAGAAACTCACAGTTCACAAGTAAAACTTTTAGAATATTAGGAATAAATTGAGATTTTAGCAAGAGGGATTTGAAATCTAAGCTAGTAAGGAGTTTGGACGGAGTTGGTAGAATCAGTTAAAAATGGGGAAAAATAAAGTGAATCAATGTCCTACACTATATGCCATTGAAGAACAGAAGAATATGCCACCCCAAAATGTGACTCTTTGTTGAGGATTGTTTTGAGCTGATTATTTTCAGAAACTGCAGACACATGAAAAGTTCTGTAAGCAGAGTAGCAGCTACCCTTTTGTAGAGACATTTACATTAGAAAGCAGTCTGAGCCAGGAAGAGAGCTGTTACCAAAGATTATTATTTTCATCTGAGACACTTTCCTACATGGCAGGGAAATTTCTATTCACTATAGATTTCCTCTTCACACCTTCCTGTGAGTGGCCTTCTTCCCCTTTGAAGCCCCAGAGCAGTGTCCCTTTCCTTAACCCAGGATGGTACATAAGCCTGAAGTGCCTGGCTGCCTTTCTGAGACTCATATCTTTCTAGGGCTCCTGTATATAAACATGTGCATACGTAATTAAAATTGCTTGTTTTTCTCCTTTTAATCTGTTTTGTATTGCAGGAGAGTCTCCGTCAATAATCTAGAAGGGTAGAGGGAAAATTATTGTTCCTCCTCTACACCATTATAAATATCCTATGAAATAAATAGTTAAATGTGAACTACTTAACCATTAGGGGAAAACAAGCTACACAGCATTCAGTTCAGTTCATTCGCTCAGTCGTGTCCGACTCTTTGTGACCCCATGAATCACAGCACGCCAGGCCTCCCTGTCCATCACCAACTCCCGGAGTTCACACAGACTCACGTCCATCAAGTCAGTGATGCCATCCAGCCATCTCATCCTCTGCCGTCCCCTTCTCCTCCTGCCCCCAATCCCTCCCAGCATCAGTGTCTTTTCCAATAAGTCAACTCTTCACATGAGGTAGTCAAAGTACTGGAGTTTCAGCTTTAGTGTCATTCCTTCCAAAGAACACCCAGGGCTGATCTCCTTTAGAATGTACTGGTTGGATCTCCTTGCAGTCCAAGGGACTCTCAAGAGTCTTCTCCAACACCACAGTTCAAAAGCATCAATTCTTCGGCACTCAGCTTTCTTCACAGTCCAACTCTCACATCCATACATGACTACTGGAAAAACCATAGCCTTGACTAGACGGACCTTTGTTGGCAAACTAATGTCTCTTCTTTTCAATATGCTATCTACGTTGGTCAAAACTTCCCTTCCAAGGAGTAAGTGTCTTTTAATTTCATGGCTGCAGTCACCATCTGTGACTATTTAATCCCAGGGGAAGGAATAATTCTTAAAGCATAAGTTGGTAGAAGCTATAAAGGAAAAGAGTGGTAGTTTTGACTACATTGAAGTTTTAAATCTATTTACCTCAACAAGACCATAAATAATAATAAGAGAAGTAACAAATTTGGTGAAAAACTGTAATATATGTGAAAGACAAGGATCAGTAACCTTAATATGTAAAGAGAGCTTACAAATAAGCAGGAAAAAAGACTTGGACAGAATAAAGAGAGAATCCTAAAGTTTCCACCCCAAAACTATTAGAGCTAATAAATTCAGCAAAGAATACAGGATACAAGAGTAATATTCAGAAATCTGATAAAATTTTTTTTGCCATGTCCAGCACTATGTGAGATCTTAGTTCCCTAACAATGGTCAAACCTGTGTCTCCTGCATTGGAAGTACAAGGTCTAAATCACTGGACTGCCAGGGAAGGCTCTCTGTTGCATTTCTATACATTAATAGTGAAATAGCAGACAGAGAAACCAAAAAAAAAAAAAATCCCATTTACAATTGCCTCAAGAAGATAGTTACTTTGAAAAAAAAAAAAAGCATCAAAAAATAAAATATCAGTAAAATACCTAGGAATCAACTTAACCAAGGAGGTGAAAGATTGAAAACATTGATGAAGGAAATTGAAGGTGATTCAAAGAAATGGAAAGATATCTCGTGTCCTTACATTGGCAGACTCAATATTCTTAGTTTGTCTATACTACACAAAGAAATCCACAGATTTGATGCAATCTCTATCAAAATACCCATGACATTTTTTAAAACAGAACTAGAACAAATAATCCTAAAATTTATATTGACCCACAAAAGAACCCACATTGCCAGAGCATTTCTCCAAAGAAAACATACATATGGACAACAGGCACATGAAAAGATGCCCAACATTGCTGATTATTAGAAAAAATGCAAGTCAAATTTAGAATGAGACACCGCCTCATGCTGGTCAGAACGGCCATTATCAAAAAGTCTGTTGCTATTTTTGTTGTTTAGTCCCTATGTCCAACTCTTTGAGACCCCATGGACTGTAGCCCACAAGGCTCCTCTGTCCATGGGATTTCCCAGGCAAGAATACTGCAGTGGGTTGCCATTTCCTTCACCAGGGGATCTTCCTGACCCAGGGATCAAACCTGCATCTCTTCTTGGTGGGTGGATTCTTTACCACTGAGCCACTTGGGAAGCCCCATCAAAAAGTCTACAAATAAGAAATGCTGCAAAGGGTGTGGAGGAAAAGGAACCCTCCTACACTGTTACTGGGAATGTAAACTGGAGCCCCCATTGTGGAGAATAGTATGGAGGTTTCCTTAAAAAACTAAAGTTGCCATACAATCCAGCAATCCCATTCCTGGGCATATATCTGGAAAAGACAAAAACCCTAATTTGAAAAGATACATGCACCTCCAATGTTCACAGCAGCACTACTTATAATAGCCAAGACATGGAAGCAACCTAGGTGCCAATAGACAGATGAATGGATAAAGAAGATATGGTATATATGTACAATGGAATACTACTCAGCCATAAACTTGATCTGTGCCATTGACACTGCTGCAGCAGATGTATTTGACATACAAATACACAAATAAATATACAACTACAGATTTCAGTAAGTATCTTGAAGAAATATTACAGGTTAATACTCTAGCACATGGGCTTCCCTGGTATCTCAACTGGTAAAGAATCCGCCTGCAAAGCAGGAGACCTCAGTTCAATTCCTGGGTTGGGAAGATCCCCTGGAAGAGGGCATGGAAACCCACTCCAGTATCCTTGCATGGAGAGTCCCCATGGACAGAGGAGCCTGGCTTCTATAGTCTATGGGGTCACAAAGAGTTGGACACAACTGAGTGACTAAACACAGCACAGCACTCTAGAACACAAAGGGGGACTGCTTTGTTATGAGGGTGGGGGTAGTTAGAAGAGCATATAAAAGAACTATGTTTCTTTCTAAACATTGAAAGTGATTATTATTTTAATGGGATCTCACTGGTAATCATTAGTGATTTTTCCTTTTTACAAGTTTTTTTTGCCTAAATTTTAACAATGAACCTGTATTACTTTTGTAATCAAAAAAGAATAAAATACTTAGGAGTACACTTAACCAAGGAGGCAAATGGCTTGTATACTGAAAACTATAAAATACTGATGACAGAAATTAGAGCAGATACAAATAAATGGAACAATATCTCGTGTTCATGGACTAAAATGTCCATGTAATCCAAAGCCATATACAGATTCAGTGCAATCACTATTAAAATCCTAATAGCAATTTTTACAGAGATAGAAAAAAACAATCCTAAAATTCATATGGAAACACCAAAGACTACGCATAGCCCAAACAATTATGAGCAAGAGGAACAAAGATGGATGCAACACACCTTCTGATTTCATAATATATGACAAGCTACAGTAATCAAAACAGTATCACATGGCTATAAAAACAGATATATAAACCAATGAAACAGAATAAGGAAGCCAGAAATAAATCCACAACTACATAGTCAACTGATCTTCCAGAGGGTGCTAAGAATACACATGGAGAAAGGATAGTATCTTTAATAAATGATGCTGGGGAAAATGGATATCTACATGCAAAAGAATGAAATTAGATCCTTCTATTGCACCATACACAAAAGTAAAGTCAACATGGATTAAATACTTAAATGTAAGACCTGAACAGAGGATGAGATGGTAAGATGGCATCACCAATTCAACGGACATGAACTTGGGCAAACTTTGGAAGATGGTGAGGGACAGAGAAGCCTGGTACGCTGCAGCCCATGGAGTCGCAGAGTCAGACATAACTTAGCAACTGAACAACAACAAGACCTGAAACTGTAGAACTCCTAAAAGAAAACACAGGGAAAGAGCTTCTTTGCATTGGTCTCAGCAATGATTTTCTTGGCTAGGACATCAAAAGCCCATGCAACTAAAGCAAAATAAACAAGTAGGATTACATCAAACTAAAAAGCCTTTGCACAGCAAAGGAAACAATACAGTGAAAAGACAACCTACAGAATGGGAGAAAATATTTGCAAACCATGTATCTGATAAACAGTTAATATGCAAAATATAGAAGGAACTCAAAACTCAATAGCAAAAAAAAAAAAAAAAAAAAACCCACAAATAATTCAGTTAAAAACTGGGCAAAGAACTTAAATAGACATTTCTCCAAAGAAAACATACAGATGACCAAGAGGCACATGAAAAGGTGTTCAATATCACTTATCACCAGGGAAAAGTAGATCCATACCACAGAGAGGTGTCACCTCACACCCATTAGGATGAATGGATAAAGAAAACACGGTATTGTCTCAGTTCAGGATGCTATAACAAAGTACCATAAACTAGATGGCTTAAACAACAAACATTCATTTCTCACTGTTCCAGAAGCTGACTGTACTATATTATATACTTAAAATCTGCTAAGAAGATAGATCTTTTGTTAAGTGTTCTTATCACAAAAAAATAATAAATAAAGATGGTGGTAGAAAACTTTTGGAGGTAACAGATATGTTTATGACATAGATTGTGGTAATGGTTTCATGGGTGTATACTTGTCTCCAAACTCATCAAGTTATTTATATTAAATATTGATATATACAGCTTTTAATGCCAATCAGACCCCAATGAAGGATTTAAGACATAAACAGTAGGTGTAAAATAAAATATAACAAAAATAAAATAAAACAGATTTTTTTAGGGACTTCCTTGGTGGTCCAGCGGTTAAGACTCCATGCTTGTGAGGGAAATAAGATCTTGCATGCCCTGTGGCATTACCAAAAAAAAACCCCAGATATTTTAAATATTAATGCTTACTTTTCCAATCCTCCAGAAGTCATACTGTCTAACAAGGACAAGCTGACTTGCCTAAAAATTGTCCCTGTGGACATCTCCCCACTGTGCCCTGATGAACACAAAGGGACACCTGAGCCTTGTCCCAACTGCCCCTCAAGTTGTCTTTTAAACTTGGTCATGACATTGATATCACCACCACTGGCTTATCTGAAATGCAAAAAGAAAGTCTCTTCTGAATATACTGGGAATCTAGAGCAAAAAATTTTATACATAGTTGAAATTTAAATACTGTGATATTATTAATAACAAAAAATTAAATCATATGATTTGAAGCCATCTTTGAAGTAAACTCCAATTGGATGGAAAAGATACTGTCTTTTTGTGTATTTAGATATCCTCTGACGTTTATAGGATATACATTCAAAAGAGAAAGGGGGCTGGTTCAGACAAAGTGTGATCCCTAAGGAACAATTAATGACATTAGGTGGAAAATGGAAATACACTGTTGTCCAACCAATACAAATGTATCCTTGTGTGTGCTCAGTCACTCAGTCATGTCTGACTCTTTATGTCCCCATGGACTAGAGCCTGCCAGGCTCCTCTGACCATGGGATTCTCCAGGCAAGAATACTGGAGTGGGTAGGCATTTCCTCCTCTAGGCCATCTTCCCAACCCAGGGATCAAACCCAAGTCTCTTGCATCTCCTGCATTGGCAGGAGGGTTCTAATTTGAGGGTTCAGTCTCAAATTGAGAAACACTCAGTGAACAAAGGGCTAGAAATCAAGCTTCTAGGCACACATGTAGTAGGACTGAAATTACTCGACACCTTTGGAGAATTTAAGTTGTATCTTCTTATTGGAAGCTCCAGGAGTTGGTGATGGACTGGGAAGGCTGGCGTGCTGCAGTCCATGCGGTCGCAAAGAGTCAGACACAACTGAGCGACTGATCTGAACTGAACTTCCCATTGGGGTTGACAAAGTCATTGCTTTGGCCAATGAAATGTGCAAGGAAGTAAGAAGATACTAGTGCCATTGTGATCACAGATGCCTGTACAGGGATAGAGCCAAGTTCCTGTGAGCTGTCAGGCAAGGCACATGGGCAACAAATCTGTTTTTATGCTAAACCCCTGAGGTTTGAGGCTTATATGTAACTACATCAAAACCTAACCCATGCTGACCCATACAGTTATTAATCCAAACCATCAGATGTCTTGGATCAATTTATCTAAACCTTTATTTCTTGTAATAGAAAGTTGAGTTGCTGTTATCTAGCCAGTTACAAAAATGACACTGGTCTAACTTTCACAGGAGAATGAGAAAGAAGAGCTAGTAATTAATAGCACAGACTTTAGAGCCTAAAAAAATAAGAAAACCGTATTCAAGTCCTGGATATTTCTATTTATTCTGTGCCATGGGTCAGTCATTAATGTCTCCAAGCACAAATTCTTTTTCATCTTGTAAATTGAATAGTAATGGCAACTATTTCTCAGGGGTTTTGTGTGTGTGTGTGTGTGTGTGTGTTTCCTTTCTCTTTATGTTTTTAATCTTTTCTTGCATTTATTTTTTTTCTTTATTTTAACTGGAGGCTAATTACTTTACAATATTGTGGTGGTTTTTGCCATACATTCACATGAATCAGCCATGGATGTACATGAGTTCCCCATCCTGACCCTCCCTCCCACCTTCCTCCCTATCCCATCCTCAGGGTCATCCCAGTGCACCAGCTCTGAGCACCCTGTCTCATGCATTGAACCTGGACTGGTGAGCTATTTCACAGATAATATACATGTTTCAATGCTATTCTCTCAAATCATCCCACCCTCGCCTTCTCCCACAGAGTCCAAAAGTCTGTTCTTTATATCTGTGTCTCTTTTGCTGTCTTGCATATAGGGTCATCATTACCATCTTTCTAAATTCCATATATATGTGTTAATATACCTTATTGGTGTTTTTCTTTCTGACTTACTTCACTCTGTATAATAGGCTCCAATTTCATCCACACCATTAGAACTGATTAAAATGCTTTATTCTTTTAATAGCTGAGTAATATTCCATTGTATAAATGTACCATGGCTTTCTTATCCATTCATCTGCCAATGGACATCTACATTGCTTCCATGTCCTGGCTATTGTAAACAGTGCTGCAATGAACATTAGGGTACACATGTCTCTTTCAATTCTAGTTTCCTTGGTGTGTATGCCCAGCAGTGGCATTGCTGGGTCATATGGCAGTTCTATTTCCAGTTTTGTTTTTTTTTTTCATGGTGTCAAACATGGTGCAAGATGTTTTAATGATATTTATTTTTCACAATGACATCATGAAACACTGTAAAATAGATATTAATATTCTTGCTTTACAAACAAGGAAACTTAGTTTCAGGAAACATTAACTGAATGAGCAATTTATCTACTGTCATAAAGCTGCTATATGTTATACATGGTCACAAGATATATCATTTCCAGTTTTTAAAGGAATATCCACACTGTTCTCCATAGGGGCTGTACTAGTTTGCATTCCCACCGACAGTGTAAGAGGGTTCCTTTTTCTCCGCACCCTCTCCAGCATTTATTGTTTGTAGACTTTTTGATAGCAGCCATTCGGACCAGTGTGAGATGGTACCTCATTGTGATTTTGGTTTGCATTTCTCTGATAATGAGTGGTATTGAGCATCTTTTCATGTGTTTGTTAGCCATCTGTATGTCTTCATTGGAGAAATGTTTGTTAGTTCTTTGGCCCATTTTTTGATTGACTTGCTTACTTTTCTGGAATTAAGCTGCAGGAGTGGCTTGTATATTTTTGAGATTAATTCTTCGTCAGTTGCTTCATTTCTTATTATTTTCTCCCATTCTGAAGGCTGTCTTTTCACCTTGCTTATAGTTTCCTTCATTGTGCAAAAGCTTTTAAGTTTAATTAGGTCCTATTTGTTTATTTTTGCTTTTATTTCCAATATGCTGGGAGGTGGGTCATAGAGGATCCTACTGTGATGTATGTCGGAGAGTGTTTTGCCTGTTTTCCTCTAGGAGTTTTATAGTTTCTGGTCTTACGTTTAGATCTTTAATCCATTTTGAGTTTATTTTTGTGTATGGTGTTAGAAAGTGTTCTAGTTTCATTCTTTTACAAGTGGTTGACCCGTTTTCCCAGCACCACTGGTTAAAGAGATTGTGTTTTCTCTATTGTATATTCTTGCCTCCTTTGTCAAAGATAAGGTGTCCATAGGTGCGTGGATCTATCTCTGGGCTTTCTATCTTGTTCCATTGCTCTGTATTGTTGTCTTTGTGCCAATACCATCCTTTCCTGATGACTGTAGCTTTGTAGTATAGACTGAAGTCAGGCAGGTTGATTCCTCCAGGTCCATTCTTCTTTCTCAAAATTGCTTTGGCTATTCGAGGTTTTTTCAATTTCCATACAAATTGTGAAATTATTTGTTCTAGTTCTCTGAAAAATGCCGTTGGTAGCTTGATAGGGATTGCACTGAGTATATAGATTGCTTTGGGTAGTATACTCATTTTCACTATATTGATTCTTCCAATCTATGAGCATGGTATATTTCTCCATCTATTTGTGTCCTCTTTGATTTCTTTCATCAGTGTTTTATAGTTATATATATATATATATATATATATATATATATAGTTATATATATATATATGTCTTTTGTTTCTGTAGGAAGATTTATTCCTAAGTATTTTATTCTTTTCATTGCAATGGTGAGTGGAATTGTTTCCTTAATTTCTCTTTCTGTTTTCTCATTGTTAGTGTATAGGAAAGCAAGGAGTTTTTGTGTGTTGATTTTATATCCTGCAACTTTACTGTATTCATTAATTAGCTCTAGAGTTTTCTGATAGAGTCTTTAGGGTTTTCTATGTAGAGGATCATGTCATCTGCAAACAGTGAAAGGTTTACTTCTCCTTTTTCAATCTGGATTCCTTTTATTTCTTTCTCTTCTCTGACTGCTGTGGCTAAAACTTCAAAAACTATGTTGAATAGGGCACCTTTGTCTTGTTCCTGACTTTAGGGGAAATGCTTTCAATTTTTCACCATTGAGGATAATGTTTGCCATGGGTTTATCATCAGTTCAGTTCAGTTCAGTTGCTCAGTTGTGTCCAACTCTTTGCGACCCCATGAATTGCAGCACGCCAGGTCTCCCTGTCCATCACCAACTCCTGGAGTTCACTCAAACTCACGGGTTTATCATATATGGCTTTTATTGTGTTGAGGTATGTTCCTTCTATGCCTGCTTTCTGGAGGGTTTTTATCATAAATGGATGTTGAATTTTGTCAATGGCTTTCTCTGCATCTATTGAGATAATCATATGGTTTTTATGTTTCAATTTGTTACTGTGATGTATCACATTGACTGATTTGCGAACATTTAAGAATCCTTGTGTCCCGGGATAAAGCCCACTTGGTCATGATGTATGATCTTTTTAATATGTTGTTGGATTCTGTTTGCTAGAATTTTGTTAAGGATTTTTGCATCTATGTTCATCAGTGATATTGGCCTGTAGTTTTCTTTTTTTGTGGCATCTTTGGTTTTGGTATTAGGGTGATGGTGGCCTCATAAAATGAGTTTGGAAGTTTACCTTCCTCTGCAATTTTCTGGAAGAGTTTGAGTAGGATAGGTGTTAGCTCTTCTCTAAATTTTTGGTATTCAGCTGTGAAGCCATCTGGTCTTGGGCTTTTGTTTGTTGGAAGATTTCTGATAACAGTTTCGATTTCCGTGCTTGTGATGGGTCTGTTAAGATTTTCTATTTCTTCCTGGTTCAGTTTTGGAAAGTTATACTTTTCTAAGAGTTTGTCCATTTCTTCCAAGTTGTCCATTTTATTGGCATATAGCTGCTGATAGTAGTCCCTTATGATCCTTTGTATTTCTGTGTCATCTGTTGTGATTTCTCCATTTTCATTTCTAATTTTGTTGGATTGGTTATTCTCCCTTTGTTTCTTGATGAGTCTGGCTAGTGGTTTGTCTATTTTATATATCTTCTCAAAGAACCAGGTTTTACCTCTGTTGATTTCGGCTATGGTCTCCTTTGTTTCTTTTGCATTTATTTCTGCCCTAATTTTTATGATTTCTTTCCTTCTACTAACCCTGGGGTGCTTCATTTCTTCTTTTACTAGTTGCTTTAGGTTATTTATTTGATTTCTCTTCTGTTTCTTGACGTAAGCTTATATTGCTATGAACCTTCCCCTTAGCACTGCTTTTACTGAATCCCATGGGTTTGGGGTTGTTGTGTCTTAATTTTCATTCGTTTATATGCATATTTTGATTTCTTTTTTGATTTCTTCTGTGATTTGTTGGTTATTCATAAATGTGTTGTTTAGCCTCCATATGTTTTTATTATTAATAGTTTTTTTTTTCCTGTAGTTGACATCTAATCTTACTGCATTGTGATCAGAAAAGATGCTTGAGATGATTTCAATTTTTCTGAATTTACCAAGGCTAGATTTATGGCCCAGGATGTGATCTATCCTGGAGAAGGTTCTGTGTGCACTTGAGAAAAGGTGAAATTCATTGTTTTGGGGTGAAATGTCCTTTAGATATCAATTAGGTCTAACTGGTCCATTGTATTGTTTAACTTTGTCTTTCCTTGCTAATTTTCTGTTTAGTTGATCTATCCATAGGTGTGAGTGGGGTATTAAAGTCTCCCACTATTATTGTGTTATTGTTAATTTCAGCTTTCATACTTGTTAGCATTTGCCTTACATATTGTGGTGCTCCTATGATGGGTGCATATATTGTTATATCTTCTTCTTGGATTGATCCTTTGATCATTATGTAGTGTCCTTCTTTGTCTCTTTTCATGGCCATTATTTCAAAGTCTATTTTATCTGATATAAGTATTGCTACTCCTGCTCTCTTGTGGTCTCTATTTGCATGGAATATCTTTTTCCAGCCCTTCACTTTCAGTCTGTAGGTGACCCTTGTTTTGAGGTGGGTCTCTTGTAGACAACATATATAAGGGTCTTGTTTTTGTATCCATTCAGCCAGTCTTTGTCTTTTGGTTGGGGCATTCAACCCATTTACATTTAAGGTAATTACTGAAATGTATGATCCCATTGCCATTTACTTTATTGTTTTGGGTTTGAGTTTATAAACCTTTTCTCTGTTTCCTGTCTAGAGAAGACCCTTTAGCATTTGTTGAAGAGCTGGTTTGGTGGTGCTGAATTCTCTGAGCTTTTGCTTGTCTGTAAAGCTTTTGATTTCTCCTTCATATTTGAATGAGATCCTTGCTGGGTACAGTAATCTGGGTTGTAGGTTTTTCTCTTTCATCACTTTAAATATGTCCTGCCATCCCCTTCTGACTTGAAGAGTTTCTATGGAAAGGTCCGCTGTTAGCCTTATGGGGATCCCCTTGTGAGTTATTTATTGTTTTTCCCTTGCTGCTTTTAATATTTGTTCTTTGTGTTTGATCTTTGTTAATTTGATTAATATATGTCTTGGGGTGTTTTGCCTTGGGTTTATCCTGTTTGGGACTCTCTGGGTTTCTTGGACTTGGATGGCTATTTCCTTCCCCATTTTTGGGGAAGTTTTCAACTATTATCTCCTCAAGTATTTTCTTATGGCCTTTCTTTTTGTCTTCTTCTTCTGGGATTCTTATGATTTGAATGTTGGGGCATTTAACATTGTCCCAGAGGTCTCTGAGTTTGTCCTTATTTCTTTTAATTCTTTTTTCTTTTTTCCTCTCTGCTTCATTTATTTTCACCATTCTATCTTCTACCTCACTTATCCTATCTTCTGCCTTAGTTATTCTATTGTTGGTTCCCTCCAGAGAGTTTTTGATCTCAGTTATTGCATTATTCTTTATTGATTGACTCTTTTTATTTCTTCTAGGTCCTTGTTAAACTTTTCTTCCATCTTCTCAATCCTTGTCTCCAAACTATTTATCTGTATCTCCATTTTGTTTTCAAGATTGTATCATTTTTACTATCATTATTCTGAATTCTTTTTCAGTTAGACTCCCTATCTCCTCCTCTTTTGTTTGGTTTGGTGGGCTTTTATCAGTTCCTTTACCTGCTGAATATTTCTCTGCCTTTTCATCTTGTTTAGGCTACGGTATTTGGGGTGGCTTTTCTGTATGCTGGAAGTTTGTGGTCCCTCTTTATTGTGGAGGTTCCTCCCTGTGGGTGGGGTTGGATGAATGGCTTGTCAAAGTTTCCTGGTTAGGAAATCTTGTGGTGTTCTAGTGGGTGGAGCTGGATCTCTTCACTCTGGAGTGCAATGAAGTGTCCAGTAGTGAGTTTTGAGGTGTCTATGGGTTTGGTGTGACTTTTGGCCTCCTGTATTTTTGTGCTTAGGGTTTTGTTTCTGCTTTGTTAGAGAATTAGTTTGGTATGACTTGTTCTCAAACTTGTTGGCTCTTGTGTGGAGCTTGATTTCAGTGTAGGTATGGAGGCTTTTGGATGAACTCTTGTCAGTTAATCTTCCCCGGAGTCAGGAGTTTTCTGGTGTTATCAAGTTTGGGATTTAAGCCTCCTGCCTCTGGCTTTCAGTCTTATTCCTACAGTAGCCTAAAGACTTCTCCATCCATACAGCACTGATGATAAAATGTTAATGGTGAAAAGATTCTCCATAGTGGGGCTCACCCAGAGAGGGTCATAGAGTTACATGGAGAAGAGAAGAGGGAGGAGGGAGATAGAGGTGACCAGGAGGAGAAGAGGGGGATTCAAAAGGGGAGAAAGCAATCTAGCTAGTAATCAGTTCCCTATTTACTCTCCACAGTCAGGAACACTCAGAGGTTCACGGAATTCCACAGAGAAAAGAAGAGGGAGGAAGGAGATAGAGGTGACCAGGAGGAGAGGAGAGGGTGTCAAAAGGAGAGAGACCAATGTAGCCTGTGATCAGTTCCCTAAGTGTTCTCCACAGCCCAGAACACCCAAAGAGCTTCACAGAGTTAAGTAGAGAAGAGAGGGGGGAGGGAGGAGATAGAGGTGACCTGGGAGAGAAAAAGGAGAGTCAAAAGGGAAGAGAGCAATCAAGCCAGTAATCACACTCCTAAGTAAAAATGGATACTGAAGATTGGATTCTTAAAGGTACAGAATTGATAACAAATACCAAAAAGCAAAGATTAAAAATCTAGAGTAGAGGTTAGACTTTCAAAAATACAATATTAAAAAAATAAAACAAAATCAGAAAAGTTATAAAATATGAAATATTATGAAAATATATGAAAAATATGAAATATGAAATATAAAATAAAAGTTATAAAAGTTATAAAATATGACATTTACTTTAAAAATAGGGTCTTTAGGGATGGTATGGGGGAGGGAGGAGGAGGAGTTCAGGATGGGGAACACATGTATACCTGTATGGATTCATTTTTATATATTTGGCAAAACTAATACAATTATGTAAAGTTTAAAAAATAAAATAAAAAAAATAAAGAGATAAAAAAATAAATAAATAAAGTATTTTCTGGGAAAAAATAAAAAATAAAAATAGGGTCTTTTTTTTGCAAGGTAATAGGTTTTAAAATGAAAATTAGAGTAATAAAGAAGTTAAAAATTAAAAAAATTAAAAATGATAAGAGTAAAATATATCTAGGAGTTTCTCTGGGCTGTTGAGGGCAGTGTGGGGTCAGTTCAGTTTCAGATAGTTCCTTGTTCCAGCTTATACTTCTTCTCAAGGTCTATACGTCCCTTCCAATGTAGCCAGTGCTAACTACAGGATTTTAATCTGTTGCACCTGTCACTTCCAAAGCCTCTTCTTTGTTTATTTTGGCTTCCTCTGTTTGCAAGTCTCTTCAGTATCTAAAAAAGCATCTGTCTACAATGCGGGAGACCCAGGTTCAGTCCCTGGGTTGGGAAGATCCCCTAGAGAAGGAAATGGCAACCCACTCCAGTACTATTGCCTGGAAAATCCCATGGACAGAGGAGCCTGGTAGGCTACAGTCCATTGGGGTTGCAAAGAGTCGGACACGACTGAGCTACTTCACTTTCACTTTCAGTATCTAACTTCCACCCTGGCACAAGAGGGCGAAGTTGTTCATTTATTTTGGTTCAATTGTGCTGCAGGGAGGGAGGAACACTGCAAACCAATGTCACTGGCATATGTGGGGAGTGCTCACAGTGTCTGGGCCACACTGGATTTGCCACCGCTCATGGCATGTGTTCTTTCCCAGTCTACATTGCTCAGGCTCCAGGTTGCTCTGCAGGGAAACTGTCTAAGGTGGGGCCTGGGTTGTGTGCACATACCAGGTCTGTGCTGCTCAGGTTCAGGTTCTCGGGTACTCCACAAGGGCACAGACTCGGCTGGGCTTGCATTTTGTGCCCTTCCCAGGTCTGAGCAGCTTAGGTGACCAGGTGCTTGGCAAGTGCACTCTCCCCAGGTGTGGTGCGTCTTATCACTTCCCCTGTCCGGGTCACTCAGTTTCCTGGGTGAGCAGCAGGAGCGCCGTCTGAGGTGTGCCCTGTGTCTCCTCTGGGGAGCTGATCTCTGGCTGTGACGCTCCTGGGGTATGTCGACTGTCCAGGATCCTAGGAAGACTTGGTTAGCAACTGGGAGCCTGCTCGCAGTTTGGTAGAGGATGCCGTCTCTGGGGCCGAGTTTGCCCCTTGCCTTCCAGCTCTGGCTGTCGCCCGCCTGCCTCCAGCAGGCAGTGGATGGGCCAGTCTGCTGCTGGCTAGCTCTCCTTGGTATTCACTCAGTCCTTTGTTCTGTGAGCAGGCCAGCAGTGTCTTAGGTTACAGCTTTTCACAGCAAAGTTCTCTCTCTCTCTTTCCTTTTTTTTTTTCCCTGTCTCTCTTTGGCTATCCCACAGTTTGGGTTGCTATCTCACATTAGCTCCCTCAGGTTGTCCTCAGGACATTCGGGCCTGGTCCTTACCCTAAGCAATGCAGCTGTGCCTCCCTGTTCAGCCCCCACTTGCTGGTGGCAGACGCAAGCGTCTGGGCTACTTCTCTGCTGGGAGTTGCAGTTAGGCACGTAATCTGTGGGTTTTATTTATTTATTTTTTCCTCCCAGTTATGTTGCCATCTGAGATTCCAAAACTCCCCACAGACCTGCTGGTAAGAGGGTTTCCCAGTGTTTGGGAACTTCTCCTCTTTTACGACTCCCTTCCCAGGATGGGTCTCCATCCCCAACTCTTTTGTCTCTCTTTTTTCTTTTATATTCTGTCCTACCTCCTTTCGAAGACAATGGGCTGCTTTCTGGGTGCCTGGTATCCTCCACCAGCATTCAGAAGTTGTTTTGTGGTATTTGTTCAGTGTTCAGATAATCCTTTGATGAATTTGTGGGAGAGAAAGTAGTCTCCCCATCCTATTCCTCTGCCATCTTCGACCTTCCCCCTCTCAGGGCTCTCGTAAGGAGAAAAGAAGACAATGGATTTAAAGCACTTGGCACAGTGGGTGGAAGATGGTGAATGTTCAATGACTATCAATATCATCATCATCATTATTATCACTTCTGTGTATATATTTACAATCCTCCTTTTAAAATTCCATAAGACTGATAACTTGGTAGCCTTATGCTCTCCACATATCAGGGATAAACATTTTTTTTGCATGAAAATGTACTATATTTACTGATTCCTCTGTCTCTCTTCTGTGGAAGAAAATACTGTTGGTAGAAACAAAATATCAGCCTAAACTTGTACAGATAGCCAAAATCTTGTAAGTCATTACAATGTGTTTTTGAGAGTTGCCACGTCACTGCTCTATAAAAAGCTTCCTGGAAAAAGTATTAACAGATGGCCTCTTACTCCCTGAGACTGTTAGTAGCACACCAGATGGCAATCCAAATGAGAAGATTCAACTTAAATTCTCCAATCTGAAGGAAATGTGACACTAGCTTTTTAATAGGTGTGCAGCATTAGAGGTAGCAAAGAAATGATCAGTTAAGATAAAAACTCATTTATTCTCCTCATTTCAGCATGGAATACAATCTTCCTTGACTCACCAGTTTGCCAGGTCATTCTGATAAAATGCTGGAAATTGTTTGCCCAACACAAACAGAAAGTTTATTTGAAAAGACTGACAGATTTATGAGGTGTAAGGCTAGTCTACAGAATGAAAATACAAGGCAGTGCCTCAGGGACAAGTGCTCTGTGCCGCGATACTCCTTCTTCTCCAGGACCAGTCATTAGTCTGCAACATTTTGCTCTTATTGTTAGAAATATTAGGCCCTGGCTCAAATGTCAAGGTTTTGACAGGGAGGTAATAACTGTTCTAAGATACTCATCATCTTTCCAGATGGCCAGCTCACCTACTGATGAATAAAAGCCTTGGCTGGTGGTTCCCTTCTCAGGCATTGCTACTAGACCAATTCTCCCAGGTGCCCTTGTATGCCAAAATAACCTTGCCCCTTAAGGGTTCAGAAAAGGCCAAGGGAGTCTTTATGTGGGCTTAGAAAGGCATCCTTCTACCATCATAGGTTACAAGAGTCAATGAAGGTATTTTTGGATATCAAAGAATACCCAAACATCAGTGTTTCAGGAGGCTATGCAACCCCCAAAGTTGGCATTCAACTATTTCATTTTGCAGGCCCCTTGGATCTTCAAATATGGAAGCCAGTGGGGCACACTGTTCAGATGGATTTTTGGCAAAGTAGCTGGAAATATGGTCTGCAGTACAAACACACCACATTAAAATAGGCATATATGTGCTCTGAATCAGTCATCTGGGGAAAATGGTAGATCACAGCCTCCCTGACCACACAGGCTGCTGTCCTGTCCTGTCCCAAGTGCAACTCTACTGCAGGGCTGAGGTAGACACAAAGGAAACACGAAGGCCACAAACCACATCAAATTGTCAGGAGCTCCTTCCAGTTTTCTTGTAAGCACCTAGAACAGCTAAAGCCAATGAACACAAGGGATGGACTCCATCCTCAGCTCTCATGAACTTTCCATACCTGTGATCTTGAAGCTAAGACTGTGGGCATCCTTTAGTTGGACAACACACACGGCTCCAGGGTTCCAGGAAACAGGAAATTTCTAAAGAATAAATGAATCCATCGAGGGGACTTATCAGCCTGGAAAATCAAGTTCAAAGAAGTGCAGATTGTCATGTATATCCAGCACCATTGGAAGGACAGAGATCCTGTATCTGAGCTTGGTAAAGAGATGGTCTTTGCTCAAGACAGGAACAGAGCAGCATGGTCCCTCAGTGCTGGAATAAAATGCCCACCCCAAGCCACCCACCTCTCCAAGCAATATTTGGCATAATGATTCTGCTCCTCAGGTCTCTGGATACCAAGAAGGAGACACAAAAACACTGGTTATTATAAAGACGGAAATGCCATTATAGATTCTTTGACTTCTTGCTGATATTTCAGTTTGCATAAGTCTGTCCTCATTTCTGGCACCCTGATGTGACAGCTTCAGACTGAGAACTAGACTGCAGCAACTGTAGGCTACATGTAGGGTTCATGTCCTTTTAGGAGAGGTCTTTAGGAGTTCAAGGAATTCCATAAAGTTACATGTATAAATGTGTACACAGGTGCATATGAGCATGTAGTGATATAAAGTAAAAAAAAAAAAAAAAATTCTTTCAGATTCCCAAAGTGGCCCATGACTCAAAAAAGGGTCAAAACCACTTCTTGAGACATCCCTGGGGGTCCAGTGGTTATGAATCCATGCTTCCACTGCAAGGGCATAGGTTCAATCCCTGGTCAGGGAACTAATATCCTACATGGCACACAGTGCGGCCAGAAAGTTAAAAAACAAAACAAAACAAAACAAAACTGATTTAAAAAACACATCTGTTGCTTCCCAGTTGATGAACACATGTAGGTGCTGGGGAGATGGCTTGCCCAGAGAGAATATAGAAGGTCCATGCCACACCCTACACCAATAATACCTTACCCTATGCATCTCTTTCATTTGGCTATTTCTGAGTTGGGCCCTTTATAAGAAACTAGTAATAGTAAGCTTTTAAAAAATCACTTCTCTATAATGGGGTGACCCAACCAAGAAGCTGCTCTTGAGGAACCCCACCACCACTAGCCATCCCCCTAGATGGCACGTAGGTATCTAGACAGCATCAGTGCATGCTAAGTTGCTTAAGTCATGTCTGACTCTCTGCGACCCTAGGGACTGTAGCCTGCCAGACTCCTCTGTCCATGAGATTCTCGAGGCAAGAGGACTGGATTGGGTTGCCATTTCCTCCTTCAAGGGATCTTTCCCAGACAGCATCACTGCCTCCCCCTAAACTGCAACAACACAATGCCTAAACCATACCAGGCGGGACCATGTCTTTTAGTCCTAAAAACTGTCAGAAAAGATTCTATCACTTCTCTCAGTTACAATCCCAAAAAACAATTGTCTTCAAAGTAAATAATAATTCTATTATTTGTTACCAAGCCTCACTCCACAGAAAGTTTGTCTTTTCTATACTTCTGGGTCTTAGCACAATGGACTCATCTTCTAGGAATTATATGAGAGGTCTACTGGAAGAATAGCTTTTCTTAATCCAAAAAGGTCTGGGTGTTCTTCACCATGTGATGTATCTGAGCTCAAAAAGAGGTAATCTTTTTGCAGTTATCTTTTTTTGCAGTAATTTCCTAACAATTAAATGAATCTGTGATGACCAGTGAACAGCAGAGGACAATGTATGAACTTGCAAACCACACACATTTCCTCTCAGACAAAGAAAGCATTTATAGAAAGTCAAATATACTGATAATAACGTCACATATTTATCATAGTGGTGGATGCAGGCAAAATCCCACAGAGAATGCCTTCCTCTGGCTTGGGCCTTGGCCGCCAGCCAAAATTCACAGACTATAAACAATGAAAACCTTTCCATGAAGAAAGTCCAGAGTGGAACTCACTCGGGGTCCACAACTTTCTGAGGAAGTGCTCAAGCCATAAGTCAAAGTAACATTTTCATCAGCCCAAGGTGGCAGGCAGGATAAATGACCTGGCCATGAATGCACACGTTGAGAGGGAACTGTGACAGGGGCCCTCAGGAAATACCTGAAAATTCTGACTCCCATCTCCGTGGGCTGCACTGGAGATGAAGGCCCCATTGAACGTGCTACCCCACCGTGGGAAGTGGAGCTCCTCTGAGCCTGTCTAACTCCAGTCAAACACAACAGCTTCATTGTTGACTTTCTATAGAAATAAGGTTCTGGTTTCACGAGCAGCCTAATTCAGGGAATGTGATGCCTGGCCTTGCGTGTTATACGAAGCTAAGAAGCTTGAAGATGGCCCTAAGTTAGGTCATAGGCCCTGAAGCCTAGTCATGCCCTGGTCCAGAAGATCACAGTTCTGTGATCACTGCCACTCCACGCAAGCAGATGTCCACAGATTTTCCACTCCATTTTTCCGAGGTGTTGACGTTTCCCTGCTTTTGAAGATGTAAATTTGTGATGTGTGAAATGAAAAGTCCAGTACTTGTTCCTTTGAAAACATAAAAGAAAAAAGTCACTTAAAAAAATTCTTTCCCCTTGAGGTCACTGGGTTGATTCTACCCGAGGCTGGTTGTTACCAAAGTTCATTACTCAGACAATTTCTAAATATCAAGGTTTCAGTGCATTGAGAGAGGAAGGGAGAAAGGGGAGCTGAGAGGAGGCTAAGGGAAAGATGAGGGCACCAGAAGTCTTAGCAGCTGGGCCAGTTGGGGTCCAGACTCCAAAGAAGGAGTCCATTATTGTTAGGGGGCCAGAACAATGGTCTCAAGTCCGTGTGGAGCCTGTGGGAATGAAACCTCCTCATTCTTTTTTCCAGTAGTGAAATATCTGCAGGGTGTGCTTAGGATAAAGGAGGGGATCCGGTCCTCTCCTCCTGCCCAGTGAATCACAGTCACTCCCTGCACAAGAGTGTTTTCATGATCCTGGTCTCCCACTAGGGACAAGTAGAAAGTCAGAGGTGATGATGAATACTTATGACTCCCAGAAGACTTGCCATCACAGAATCAGGGTTCAAAGATGACTGCAACACATAGAATCATAGAGTCCCCAGAAAAAAGAGGTATCACTGGGAAATTTAATGGGCATTTTTGAATCCTTAATTAGAGCTTTTCTGTGGGCAGGGATGGGTAGAGAAGGGCAAAACCATGTGAACCTGCAGATGCTGGATCCTGGGCTAGCCTCCTTTCCATTTACCAACCTCCCAGTGCCTCCATTAGAGTTCCAAATGCTGACATATTCGGAAACAGTCATTGAAACGACATAAAATATATATACCCCTAAATGCCAAAGTCCTACTGAATATGTCAAGTGCCTGGCACAGTACAGAGGAGTCAGCACATGGTAGACATTATTATGACCACATAGTTGTCTGAAACTGTTACAAGCGTCTTCAACTGGATAGAGTTTCCTGAGAGAAGATACTTCTTTCTATCTCCCTGCTGTACAGAGCACAGTTCAGGAAAAATCGAGTCAATGTAGGCAATGGCACCCCACTCCAGTACTCTTGCCTGGAAAATCCCATGGATGGAGGAGCCTGGAAGGCTGCAGTCCATGGGGTCGCTGAGGGTCGGACATGACTGAGCGACTTCACTTTCACTTTTCACTTTCATGCATTGGAGAAGGAAATGGCAACCCACTCCATTGTTCTTGCCTGGAGAATCCCAGGGATGGGGCATCCTGGTGGGCTGCCATCTATGGAGTCACACAGAGTCGGACACGGCTGAAGTGACTCAGCAGCAGCAGGCAGCATTCAGTAAATGTTTTTCAATGAAAGAATTAATGAAAGCATGGAAGGAAAGGAAGGAAGGGAGAGAGGGAAGAAGGAGGGAGGGAAGGAAGAAAAAGAAAAAGCACTGCATAGTCATTGCATGAAAAAGAGAACTTTCTTTTATCCTGCATATCAAATCAATTCTGCTGATTTTACTCCCCAATATCTTTAAACCCATTCCTCCACTTCCTCTATTGCCACTACCACCATCTTGTCATCCACTCCAGCCTCACCTCTTCAAGTCTGACGACCGGTCTTCCTTCCATCTGTCTCAACTCCCCTTCCAATTACACTCCACTCCGTAGACTAAAGGATCTGTGTAAAATTCATATCAATCACTGTGTCGATCTCCTTCTTAAAACATTTCAAAGGATGAGCTGCACTTGGAACAAAGACCAATTCTTTACCATGGTGTGGCCAACTCAGTGTATGCTGAGAAGACCAGCATGGCCACAGTTGTGGCATTCTTAAAAGCAGAGCACACGAGAGGTTAATTCAACTTCCAAGGAACAATATCCACTCCAGGGGAAGGCAGCTAGGCAGCAGCTGCTGAAGAAAGCCTGTGGCTGAGACCAAGAAGACTCAGAAATTAGAAGAAATTGTGGGCTTTAATTTCTTTGGAGTTAAGAAGTCTAAGCTCTGGACTTCACTGGAGAACTTTAAGACTACCCATTTACTAATCAACAATTGCCATGTTGATAAGAAGTCCTTAGTGTCTCTTCATTAAAGCGAGTTCTCAAAGATAACTTCTGATCCTGGTCTGAGTTATTGAATGAACTTATTTTACAACAATTGCTGATCCGTAATGGATTCCAAGAAAGGTTTTCCACTATATCCTCTTCATTTTTTTCATCAAATAATTATTGAGTACCTACTATGCTTCAGGTACTCTCTTAGGTGATGGGGTATCAGTAGCATAAAAAGAGAGAGAGAGAGAGAGAGAGACATGGTTCCTTCTTCCAGGCTGGGAAGTGCTCTGAAAGAAAAGAATAGGGTGGTTTGAGAGTATATCACATGGGACCTGACCTACCCAGAAGGGACAGAGTAAATAAGACATTCTCTCTGAGATCAGAAGGATGAATAGGAATTAGCCTGACATGGCATCTGTCAGTAAAATCTTGACTAAATGGAATATTCAAGGAATAATAGATTTAGGTAAATTGAAACTTCTAGCTTTTAAATTAAATTATTAATTATATTGGTACCTCATTCATAAAGACTAAAATTCCAGTACTTTCATTTCTATTTTCTCATTTTACTGTTATAAACTCTCACTTAAGGTGATTGAGAATGTGACTATTATTTTCTCTGGTTTTGTAGACATTTTCAGGGTTCTATTCTTTGTCCCTCAGCCCTCATGCACACTGGCCCTGCCTCCAGCTGCCAGTTGCTTTGCCTGGGCACTGTCTCTGACCACTAGCATCTGCTCCACCTGCCCATGGGGCAGGCCTGAAGGATGATGAATTCACCCTATGCTGGGAGCAACTCTGAACCCATGACTGGTGGGAGTCGGTATATGAATGACCTAGTCCTTCACCTCATGGGCTGCACCACTTGGAGACAGGTGTTCTACTCTAAAACCTAGAGAACTCCAGAAGGATTAAGCTCCCATTGTTCAGTGATAACTGACTTCATAACATACCCTTTGGTGGCTGCTTTCCTTCCCTGTATCCTCTTTTTATTCCTCTGTAGATGTTTTCTGAGATTACTTCTCTAATGGTTAATTTTATATGTCAACTTGGCTAGGCCATGGTGCTCAGTTGTTTGGTCAAACACCACTTTACATTTTCTATGAAGGTATTATTTAGATGTAACTAACATTTAACTCAGTAGACCTTGAGCAAAGCAGATTGTACCCCCCATGTCAGTGGGCCTTATTCAATCAGTTGAAGGTGTTAAGAATAAAAGATTGAGGTTCCCCTAAGGAGTAAGGAACTCTGCTCTGGATGGCCTTCAGACTTGAGTTCCAACAAAAATTCTTCCCTGCATTTCTGACCTGCTGTCCTGTCCTGCAGATTTCAGACTTTCCAGCCCCCAAATCCTTAAAATACATCATAAATCTATAGCTATATCCATATGTACACACACACACACACACATATATATTTGGATAGATAAACAGAACTAAGTGACTTAGTAAAGCCACAAAATTTTTTGATGTAGAGCTCAGACAAGCAACCCCATCTCCTCATTTGCATTGTTTCAACTTATGAAGATTTGGTAAATGCTTGCTTAGCCCACCTCTTCCTGTTTCCCTGCAGACACTATGAGTTGATCTTTTCCTCTAGGCCCAGTCGCATCTTCAGAAACTTTCTCAAGCTTCACTCTGGACAGCCTTTTGCAGTCGGTAGGGCCTGGTGTACAAGAAGAGACTGTTCACCATCCCTCTTCAGACAGCATTCAGAACCTCTCTGAAACACATGGCCGTGCTTTCTGACTTTGGCAGCAGCTGGCAGAGTCTGACTAGTTCTCCCTGCCTCTGATGCCTCATCAGTAACTTGAAACTGGAGTCAATGGTGCCTTCCAGCCCCATCCTACCCTGCCTACCCCCACCACACACTTATATGCCCATTCAAACCTACTCCATTTCCTGATATTCCCCCCTGAATACCCATGCCCAGGACACTGAACTGTGATGAAGTAACATTCCCAGAGCCCAGATGGCACTCATGGTAAAGAACCTGTCTGCCAATGCAAGGAGATGCAAGAGATGGAGATTCAACCCCTGGGTTGGGAAGATCCCCTGGAGGAGGGCACGGCAACCCACTCCAGTATTCTTGCCTGGAGAATCCCATGGACAGAGGAGCCTGGCAGGCTATAGTCCTTGGAGTCACAAAGAGTCTGACACAACTGAGCGACTTAGCACACCCAGAGCCCAGATTTGACAGTCCATGCAGAGTGGGGTTCTAGTGTGGACCTGACAGGAAGAGGTGGTACTGTACACTGATGGGCTGAGAAAAGCAACTCAGGAAGGAACAAACACAGAGAGTTATTTCCAAGGTTCCCCCTCCTGTGGCCTTTAGGAGAGCTAAGAAAAGAACAAACTGGTATCACAGAGCTGATCCTATTCTTCTCAAGTCCTCACTCATGAGCCTAGAGCTCGTTCAAATATTTGCCCAAGTGCTTACAGATGCTTCAACTTCTCTTGTCATGGACTCTAAGGCCACAGATTTGGGCAAGTTGATTCACAAGATAAACTCAGCAGAGATGGCAAACCCTAGGGAGTTAAGAGCAGCAAAACAAAGGGGGCTGGTGCAGGGACCCCTGGCCCAGCAGAGAATCTTCCAACTTCCCCCTGAGACAAGACTGCCCACGTGGTCTGGGCCACTCCTGGAAGATGCAGGTAGGTGTGGAAACAGCTGGCCCCTCCCCCATCCAGGCTGTAGGTGGGCAGCACACACAGCTGCAGCACATAAAGAGGAAAAGAAGAAAATGAAAGGGCTCTAGCGGCAGATCCAGGGGGACATGATGATGAGGACAGCAGGAACCTTCCATGAGAGGAAATACTTTAGCAAACAAGGCCGGGCCTCTGAGCCCTTACCGGCCCCTGTCTGACCTGCTTTGATCAGCACCAGTTGAGGCTCCCTGTTCCCAGTGGGAAAACCATTCAGCTGTTCTCCTACCTGGGTACATATACATAGTTTGTCAAGGTCACGTTGATGAGACCATGAGCAGTGAACCAAAACCCACCTGGATGAAAGATTAGGAGACCAGGGTCCAAGTGTCAGCATGGCCACCAACCCCCAAGCTGACACACACGGTGTCAAGGACTGTCCACGTGCCGGGTGATGTCACAGTAGCAGAACCTCTCTAAGGCTTTGGGTTTGGAAAGTCTGTACACGTCAGTGTTCTGAGCAAATCCTGGAAGCAACCCAGTAAGACAGGAAGATGTATCATCCCATTTTACACATGAAGTGACTAAGGCTCAGAGAGGTTAATGCACTTACCTAAGGAGATCCAACCAGTCCATTCTGAAGGAGATCAGCCCTGGGATTTCTTTGGAAGGAATGATACTAAAGCTGAAACTCCAGTACTTTGGCTACCTCATGCGAAGAGTTGACTCATTGGAAAAGACTCTGATGCTGGGAGGGATTGGGGGCAGGAGGAGAAGGGGATGACAGAGGATGAGATGGCTGGATGGCATCACTGACTCGATGGATGTGAGTCTGGGTGAACTCCGGGAGTTGGTGATGGACAGGGAGGCCTGGTGTGCTGCAATTCATGGGGTCGCAAAGAGTCGGACACGACTGAGCGACTGATCTGATCTGATCTGAAGGCCACACAGCTAGTTGGGGTAGGGGACTCAGAATTCACTCTCAAATCAGGTCTGTTCACATCTGCCATGGTTTCTCTTATAAGCTTTCAGACAGTGATCAAAAATTGATGCAACAAATATCAAGAAAGTTTTTTCAGATTTTTCTGTTACATCTTATGGAAAAACCTGAACAAACTTCTTGGCCAACCCAATACTCCTCAAGCACCCTCGAGGCCCTGATCTGAGTGCTGACTGTGAGAAGGCATGGTAAAGGAGATACCACAAGGTCTCTGTTTTCTGGATCTGATATTCCAGTGAGCGAAATGTACAATGACCCACTCGTGAGAACAAAACAAGTTCAAAAAGAGCAAAGCCAAATAAGACGAGAGAAATCTGTAGCAGCAGGTCTGAAGACTGGATAGGCAGGGAAGCGGGCAATTGGGCTGTCTAGATCAGGGGCTGGCCTCTGGAGCTGAGGACCCAAAAGATAACCCTGTGACCCCACCTCTTCTGCCAGAAAGCCTCTCCCAGGCTGGGAGCCCATCCTGGAAGTGGCCCTCAAGCTGCAGGCTGACCTGGTGTCAGGCCAGCCCTGGACCCTGTGGCCCCAGGAAGTCAGGAAGTGTGTGTGTGTGTATGAGAGAGAGAGAGAGAGAGAGAGAGAGAGAGAGTTTGGTTTGAGGCTAAACTCATCCAACCCTAGTTTATAAAGAAGGAAAATAAACCCCAGAGATCATGTTGTTGCTCATAATAAACACAGCTCTTGTGGGGAGAAGAGCTGGCCTTTCACAGGACTCTTGAAGGTGACAGCTGGGCAGGATCAGCCCCAGATGGGGTGACCCAGGCCCAGGAAGGAGATCTGTCCCAGGTCACCCCATAGGTCATGGGCAGGGTCAGGGTCAGGGTTTCAGTGTCAGTACTGGGAGGGTAGAAATGGAAACACAGTCCCTAACCTCCAGACAAACAATGAAGAAATGTTTCAAATAATTGCCATAGACCTTAATACTTAGAGTAATTTTATTACCTAGCTTTTTTTTTTTTTTTGCAAAAGTATCCTCTGACCAGAGACCCCTTTCCCTCTTACTATTCCTATGCCAGCAGTCGCAGCTTGGAATGCGCAGATTCCTCAGTTTCAAGAGGGTCCCTGATCTCATGGAGCTTGGAAAAAAGGCCAGACACTGCCAGGAGTTGGGCGATGGGGAGGGGGGGTGTGACACGTTGGAGGGGGCATAGCTTGCACAAGGTCATTCAGCCTCCACGTGGTGGAATGGAATCAACCCTGATCTGTGTGGGCTCTTCTGGACCTTCCCAGGGTTTCTGCTTAGATATCTAAAGGCTCAAGCCAACCAAAAGAGGGGTCCAGAGACAGGGTGCTCCTTGGGAATCCGATGTACTTGCCAAAATCAGAAGACAAAAATTCTGTCATGGCACATCCCCACTGAGTCCTGGACCCCTCCAGTCAGATGGGACAGCCTTGTGAAGAGTCTGGAGATGTGAGCAGGAATGTGCTGGGACCCCAGTGATCTCAGAAGCCCCATGTTCAAAATGCCTGCTGTTGCTTCCTGTAATACCAGGCAATCGCCCCTTGGCAGGTTTCGCCTCCTTCTCAGGCCACCCAGGTTTACATCAGTGCTGGTGTCCATGCCAGAGGCAGGGCCTGTAGCAGTGCGTCCTGTGTGCACAGGGCCTACCGGAGCCATAACTGGGTGATCAGTGGTTGAACTCGGTTGAGCTCAGAATAAAGTCCCCTGAAACTGGTGTCTCTGTGTAGGTGTTAAATCGAGGGCAGTAAACAAAAAGAGAAAAGTCAACCAATACCTCTAGTTGTTTCTGCTCATTGAGACTCCCATCTGCTAGGTGGGTCTAAGGACTTATATGTTCTCTGAATGACCACGTGGTGCTCATCACTGCTCAGCTTGGACTAGAACTCTCAGTGCCTGGTTTCAGCCCTAACTACTCCCAGGCTCTAAGTCCCCTCAGGGCAGCTCACTGCTACCCCACCGGAGTCATCCTGCCAGTGGAGGGTGGGCAGAATGGGCAAATCATAATCCCAGATGCCCAGTCAAATTGGAATTTCTGGTAAACAACAAATCATTGTTTACGTAAGCGTGACCCATGTGACATGTGGGACGTACTGATAGTAAGCCACGTATTCACTGTTCATCTGAAATTCATAGTTAACCGGGCATCTTGGATTTATCAGGTAGTGCTACTCCTGCAGCCCACTTGGTGGCTGGCACCTGCCGCCAAAATGGTTGCTGGAGAAACAGTAAAATATCCTGCTTTGCAAAAGTACTGGGGGATAAAATACTACAGGCTGCAGCCGCGGTTTTTCTTCCCCTTGTGTCATTTCTGGAGGGCGTTTTCACCATACAGAAAGGATGCATCTCGTGGGATGCAGATGAGACCCAGTCCCAGAGAGGGAAAATAAGTTAGAAAGTAGCTAGAAAACAACCCCAGGGAAGCTGAGACCCGCACTTCATCTGCCGAGTCTTTTCTTCTTGTTAATTCATAACACCATCTTTTAAATCCTGGACTAGAATTCAAGAACTGTTGGTGCGTGAGTGTGCCAGTCCTCCTAAGGGACTCTCGCTCCGCCAACTGCGCGCCCTCCGCGCGTTCTTGGTGCCACAGTGGCCTCCAGTGGTCGATCGAGGAACCGCAGTCGGTCTCCACCGCCGGCCAGAACGCGAGGCCGGCCTCGCAAGTGCGGTAGGCGAGACACCTCCGGGGCCGGGATGCGTGGGAGGATCGCAGCCGAAAGGCACAAATCCAAGTGCGCCACGTGGAAACAAAGCTCTTGCCTGTGGCTGTGAAGCTCCGACCCGACCAAGGTTATATTTCATCTTGCGTGCCAACGTGGAACGCGTCTGCTGACCCAGTTTTACAGTCGTTCTCTTCCAAATGGACTCGGCTTTGTGAATCTTCTTTAACTATCAAGCCCTGATGACGGAAAAGTCAAAAAAAAATCATTTAAATAGAGGGAAGACTGGCCTCGGAATTGATTCTTATTCTACCAGTTGGTGATACTTAAAGAGCTAGCTGGAGGATGTGGGAAAAGTAAAACCAATGGAATGAGGACTCCCACCCCACCCCTTGCCTCTTACCTCCAACCTAGCAACAGTCTCGCTTCATTTCCGAGCAAGGGCTGCACCGCCGATCCATTATTGAAAACACACGACTCCCAGAACCTTGTTCATTTTCATATATGCAGCTCGGGGCAAAGGGTTCTCTGCTGCAGCTTCCCTTTGATTTGAAAGCAATACAAAGAATAAAGGGAAATGAAAAATATGGCCATAGAGGGGCCGGCTCTTGATCCTTAAACACACACACGCACACATACACGTGAATCTTCCAGGTACATACAAAGGCACTTTTCCGAACGGGTGGTCACCAGCCTTTCCCCTTTCACAGTGTGATATTCTGGCAGCGCCACAGCTTTGAGCCGGCTCGTTTGCACATCATTTCAGCTGAAATCTACCTCCTCGGTGGGGAGACCCAAGGAAAGGAGCTGATACCCTTGCAGCAGCCCCTGCAGGGGGGCCACGGAGAACTGGATCACAGGTGGTGGGAGAAGTGTGTGAACCTGGGTCCGAGGCCTGCCCCCTGGGGCACCTGCGAGTCCTTGGCCCAGAGGCTGCCAGGCTCTGCGCTTCAGCACCCCCTCGTGGAATAACGAGCTGCCTGGGCGTCCTCCCAAGTCTAGTGTCTCTTAATGCACTGGAGCCTTTGTGCATGTGTGTCTGCTCAGTTGCTCAGTCCTGTCCGACTCTTTGGGCTCCTCTGTCCATGAGGTAATCCCGGCAAGAATACTGGACTGAGTTGCCATTTCCTGCTCCAGGGGATCTTTCCTACCCAGGGATTGAACCCGCATCTCCTGAGTCTCCCACACTGCAAGAGGATCCTTTACCCCTAGCACCACCTGAGGAGCCCCAAGATGCCTTTAGTCTTCTTCAAATTGTTTTTTTTAATTCCTTTTGTTCATTCATTTCACAAACATCAGTTCAGTTCAGTCGCTCAGTCGTGTCTGACTCTATGACCCCATGAACCACAGCACGCCAGGCCTCCCTATCCATCACCAATTCCCAGAGTCCACCCAAACCCATGTCCAATGAGTTGGTGATGCTATCCAACCATCTCATCCTCTGTCGGCCCCTTCTCCTCCTGCTCTCAATCTTTCCCAGCATCAGAGTCTTTACAAATGAGTCAGCTCTTCGCATCAGGTGGCCAAAATATTGGAGTTTCAGCTTCAACATCAGTCCTTCCAATGAACACCCAGGACTGATCTCCTTTAGAATGGACTGGTTGGATCTCCTTGCAGTCCAAGGGACTCTCAAGAGTCTTCTCCAACACCACAGTTCAAAAGCATCAATTCTTCGGTACTCAGCTTTCTTTATAGTCCAACTCTCACATCCATATATGACCACTGGAAAAACCATAGCCTTGACTAGATGGACCTTTGTTGACTAATGTCTCTGCTTTTTAATACGCTGTCTAGGTTGGTCATAACTTTCCTTCCAAGGAGAAAGCATCTTTTAATTTCATTCCAATCCCAAAGAAAGGCAATGCCAAACAATGCTCAAACTACCACACGATTGCACTCATCTCACATGCTAGTAAAGTAATGCTCAAAATTCTCCAAGCCAGGCTTCACCAATATGTGCACCATGAACTTCCAGATGTTCAAGCTGGTTTTAGAAAAGGCAGAGGAACCAGAGATCAAATTGCCAACATCTGTTGGATCATCAAAAAAGCAAGAGAGTTCCAGAAAACATTTATTTGTGCTTTATTGACTATGCCAAAGCCTTTGACTGTGTGGATCACAATAAACTGGAAAATTCTGAAAGAGATGGGAATTCACAAACATGAGTGTGCCTAAAGTGTGCCAGGCACTGGGTTAGAGGCTTAACATAGGGAAATGAATAGGGAATGCCCCTTTCCTGAGAACAAGGTCATTGCAAAGTGACAGAAAGTATACCTGAGGAGAGGGATCAGCTTGGTGCACTGCCCTGCTGATGGGAGTGCAAATTTGGGCCTTCCTTCAGAGGCCAGTTTGGAATCAGCTTCCAGATTGTCACATGCATACCTTATACGAGTCAGGAGTCCTGGTTGCTTAAAAGCATAAAAGATGTTGGCTTTTTTTTTTTTCTTAAGGCTATGGAGTAACTCACAGGGTCCCAGGGGAGGCTGCAGTCTCAGGCTCAGGTAGGGACATACGTGAGCAGGCAGCTGCCACGACCATAGCCAAAATCGCACTACAAAATAGTTGGGTATTGGTGGCCGCCACTTGCCTGCTGTGGGTGCAGAGCCTGTGTGCTGCGCCACCATCACCTCCTACGGCCAAATGGGGGGAGGGTGTCTGCCTAGCTGGGTGGACGTCACACACCTGCTCTCTAGACTCGAGGGAGCCACAGGGAAGGTTGGCACCCAACATTTTGTGCTTCCACAATGGCAAGTGGGCTATGCCTTCCACCCAAAAGTAGAGCCCCACAGGATGGTGATGTTGGTGGCCAAAATCATGACAAATGTCCTCCACACACACCTTGACCTGGAAATTCCATTTCTACATTTTAATCATTTAGAATTATGTTAATACTTCATAGGTACTCATTTATCCCACAAATATTTGTTGTATATATTACCATGTACTAGGCACTGGGAGATAAGAGTACAAAATGGATACTCTGTGCCCCCATGGAGCTTCCTGGGGAAACAGATATAAATGAAATCAGTCCCAAAGCAAGAGTGAAAGTACAAGTGAGCTGAGGGCTATGAAGGAGTCGGGTGGGCATGATGCCACCTGGCCCAGTCAGAGGCAGCAGGGAAGAAGGCTCTTGGGAGGTGAGGGTCCAGCTGGCCCTGAAGACAGAGGAGGAGGCATCAGGACCTGGAGGCCTGTCTGTAGGGACAAAACCATGAAGGGCCTAAAGAAAGGCCAGGTTAAATCATTTTCTGCTTGCCCTCATTTCACTGGGAAGCCATTGACACATTTGGAGGTGGTGGTGGTGGTTTAGTCACTAAGTCGTGTCCGACTCTTTGCAACCCTATTGACTGTACCCTGCCAGGTTCCTCTGTACATGGGATTCCCCAGGCAAGAATACTGGGGTGAGTTTCCATGCCCTTCTCCAGGGGATTTCCCACCCAGGGATCGAATCCAGGTCTCCTGAACTGTAGGTGGATTCTTTACTGACTGAGCCACCAGGAAAGCCTGTGAGGGATGTACAAATGGTGACATGACCAGATTTGCATTTTGCAAAGATCAGAACTGTGTGAACTGGACTGGGGTGCAGAAGGAGCAGGAAACCCAAGGAAGTGGTTATGCATCCAAATGTTTGGAGACGGCAGCACAGACAATATGAAGGTCAAGGCTGGGCTGAGCAGCAGTCTTGGTGTTAACCTTTGTAGAAATAGCCACATGGATTAGCAGTCATGAGAGAGAAAGGACACACCAAGTTTTCAGGCTTTGTCCTCCAGGAAACAGCATCACGTGCTCACATGGAAATGTGTCAGAATTGCATGTCAGAAAGTTGGGGCTAGGGAAGCCCTTGGAGATCATACAGTGCGAAAAGCAGGTTGTAAAATATGGAGAAAAATAGGATGCAGAACAAGGTCCAGTCGTTGCATATATTGGGCACAGGAAGGGCTACATCGAGTTCACTGTGGTGTTAGATTATCTTTCCTTTGTATATTTTGTGATAAATATGTAAATACTTTTGCAATAAGGGAGGAATTCAATCTTATTTTTTAAAATAAATTACCTAGTATATATATGACTCTTGTTATCAGAGAGGAAGCTGAGATGGGAAAATCTCTGGACAGGAAGAAAGGAGCAATCCAATTAATTACTACCATAGAAACCTTTTTTTGTTGTTGTTGTTTGAAAATGTTCATCTGTGTTTGAAAATGTTCATCTTTATTTGAAAACTCCTTGCCCTCTTGAAAGATTTTTTTCAAAGCTATATGCAAAGGGCCAATCCCCTTATATAGCCAGCACACTATTTAATAATTGAATGTGACTTCCCCAAATCATAAAAGTTCCAGAGACAGAAGGGGTGTTTGGAGTCAGCTGTGCTCCAGCAAATGATTACCTGCCAGGGTCTCTGGATCTTGGCACTCCTGCCACATGGACCAGCTGACTTTTGTCCTGTGCATGCTTCCTATCCTCCCTGGCCTCGCACCACTCAATGTTAGCATCCCTCCCCCAACTTGTGACAACAAAAAGTGACTCCAGACATTGCCAAATGTCCCCAAGGGAAGAATAACCCACACTGAGAACCACTGGCCTAAGTGTTGCTTACATACCTCAGGTGACAGAGACCTCACCACACCTATAAGCAAGCTTTTCCAACCCGGAGTTGCTGTTGGAGAGTTCAGCATTTCACTGAGCGACCATCTGTCTCCCTCCAGCTTCTTTCCTTGGGGCCAGTAGCAACTGTGTCCAATCTCCCTTTCCTATGATGCTTCTGCAGAGATCAACATAGTGCCCTGCTCTGCTCCCCATTGTCCCCCTCCACCTGCTGCCAAATCTTTTCTCTCCCAAGTTGAGCATTCCGCCTTCAGCTGTCCCTAATAGGACACGTTGGATCTTCTGTGGGTCCATGACTGCTCCAGGTCCTCAGTTACATATGATGCTTCAGGTGCAGGGTGGCCGTGGAGTGATCACCTCCCTCCTCTTGGATGCTCGTTCATGTAGTCCGCAGCTGTCACACCAGGACAGCATTCTGAGCTGCTGGCCAAAACGCTGAAGCTTTGTGTTGACACCATTCTCTTTGTGTTGACACCATTCTCTTTGGTCACTCTCCACACCCACACCCTCCCCCTGCCTCATTAGGACTATGTTTATCCTTCTCAAATTTCACCACTTCACAAGAAGTCTGTAACCGTGCTTGTCTCAGGGGACAGCAAGGTGGCCAGGGACGGGATGGAAGAGGAACTGAATTGCACACAATGAAGACTGCATATACATCTGTGCTTTTAAAACTTTTTTGCTGCATGCATGTATTCCCTGGTCACAGTAAACAAGCCAGCAAATAGATCCATGGGACATACTTCACCTGCTTAGGGTCACCCAGTCCATCCAATCTGTCCTGACCCATTTGGAAAGGGATGATGGATCTTCCAGAGTCCTCACTTTCATCCTCAAACACCTTCCAATTCTTCACTTAAAGCCATCCATGAGGCCAGGTGGAAAAAGACAAGGCTAGGCTCACCAAGGTACTTTTAAATCAAGGTACTGAGTGGTGACTTTTGCAGCTGGGACCCCAGGATTCCACCCATTTCATTCAAGAAAACAAAATGGCCCTCCTCTAAGTCATTACTATTGTGTATCTGGTTTCCCTAAACAGAGACCCACCGACTGGCCACCTTGCTTGCTTCCTCCTTCTTTCTGGGAAGTCTCTAACTGCAGGGCAAGCTGGTAGAAGTATCACCACCCAGAAAGATGCTTCTAGAACACTCTGGTGCAACTCACCCCTCTCACCATGAACCCAGCTCCTGCAGCCACCCCACGGCACACCTGGATTGTGGTGCTGAGAGCTGCTGAAGGCCTCATTCATTTAAGGGCAGCAGCAAGCCATCTTGAAGCAGCAGTAAGAATTGCACACACTGATAATGGCAAATTTATATGATTTATTCATACAATAACTCGTGGTGCACTTAACACACAGACAAGGCCACATTTTCAATAGCGTGGAAGAGATTAATTGATAAAACCTGTTAAGTAAATAATGAGTTTTGAATATAAATCACTCGCAAAAGGTTCTTTCCAAAACACTCGAAACAAGGATAAATTAGGACAAGGGTTTGGTAAATGTCAGCCTAGGGCCTGCTACAAACCCTCTCCCCTGCATAAATCCCAGTGCCTGTTGCAGGCAGGAAAAAGCAAAAGCCCTTATTAACTCTTGGCCTTTGTTTGCATCCTAATTCTTGCTCTCTGGCAAGTGCCAAGTACACTAGACCTCGTGTCTTTGTTTCCCAGGGCTCTGCTCCTCCTGCCCAGGCTGTGCCACGTGATCCTGTGTGGGTACCTCATCCAGAGCCAAGCCAAACCACAACTGTCTTCTCCAGCCTGTACTTGTCTCCATCAGAGGCCCTGAATCATGGCCCTGAATCCAGAGCCAAGTATGGCCATCATCTGGTGACTAGGGCCATTGGCTCCCAGCCATCTTGGGCAGGAAACTCTGTTTCAAAGAAAAGCCCTTGAGGGTGGGCTCTTGAGAACATCAGAGACTCGACAGGGAGGCAGCCTCTGCCCCAGCAAGTGAGTACATGGAAGAGACACCCAAGGAGCTTCGGTAGCACAAGTCCCCAACAGAAGTGAAGGCTCTGAGCATCACAACAGTATGGTGACCCAAGCGCCCCTATCAGTGACAGCCTTCTTAGCTTCAAGGTCTCTTTCACAGAAGAGAGACTGCCCAGGGTGGGAGGGGTGAGGTTGACAGCAGCTTCAACCACAAGGGGCTGTACCTAAGGCCCAAAGAGACGATGGGCAGAGGCCGACATGGGCAGCTGGCTTCCAGCTCAATGTGAGCCCAAGTCAGAATCTGAGACTCAGAGGAGGAGCTATAATCGGTTGGACTTGGGCACTGGGGAAGAAGCTGAGCCTCATTTGGGAATGTGTACACTCTCGTTCTCACAGTGAGGTGGGACAGCTTGGACACCTGGCAGGTGTCGCTGAAGTTGGCCTGAAGGAGGAGGGCCAGCCCCTTGCTAGGGTCTGGAGAAATCCTGCCTTCTGTAGCCGGCTGAGTCTTGTCTCTCAGCACACCCCACCATTTTTAACTGCTTAGAGGTGAGCATGGGCTGGGTATTTGTACACATACATTCACAGCAGCATTATTTGCAGCAGCCAAAAGGTAGAAACAACCCAAGTGCCCTCAGGGATGAATGGATAAACACAATGCAGTCTATCCACGCCATGGAACAGTATTCAGCCTTAAAAGGGAAGGACATTAAGGTACCTGCTACGATGCGGGTGAACCTTAAAGATATTCTGAGCGAAAGAAGCCAGGCACAAAATGCAACTAAATGCATGATCTCACTGATATGAGGTTCACAAAGGAATCAAATTCAGAGACAAAAAGTAGAATGGTGGCTACCAGGGGCTGGGGGAAGGAAAGAATGGGCAGTAACTGTTGGATGGGGACAGTTTCATTTTTGCAAGAGTTCTGAGGATGGATGCTGGTGACAGCGGCATAACACTGACTGTCCTTAATCCATGGTGTGTGCACTTAATAATGTGTGAGATGGTAAATCGGACATTATACACATTTTACTACAGTTTTTTAAAGCATACAGAAGTTGATAATTTCTGTCAAAAAAAAAAGATTAATGTAGGAAGGGTGGTGCAGTCATGACAACTGTTAACTAAGAACTGCCGGCAATGTGAAAAAGCAGGCTAACATTACCCTAGACCAAAACACCTGAACACAGGATTTAATGTGGTAGGTGTCCAGGTGTCTGGAGGTGGCTACTGGTCATCCTCACCATTTCCCATGTCTTCCCGATTTTACAAAATGAGCATATATACTCTTCTGACCATGGGGTGGAGAGACAGGGTAAATTAAGTACAAAAACCAACCACAAGAAAAGGAGAGGAATATGAATATTTATTAAATCTCTAGATTGGGATGGGTCTCATGTTTAATAGGAAAAGACAGGGAAGAAATCACATAGGAAAAGAGCAATTTGTTTGATTACTTAAGAAAGCAAAACCCGAAATTTAAAGGCAAACTCACATGAGATATACAAATGCCCAACAAATGTACACAGAGAACAATGATCAAGGCCATTAATAAGCAAAGAATTCAAAGCTCAAATAGGATTCTACTTTCAGCTATTATTGGGAGGGTGGGTTTTTTTGTTTGTTTTTATGGTCTGTATTATCTGTATCCTTGTTTGCTTTATTTTCAGTTTTACTATCCTAAGGGAGCAGGAGAGGACTAAAATGGAGATGCTTTCGGCAACTTGGCACTAAGCGTCCATCCTAAGGGATTAATATGAAACACACAAAAACATTTTATTCATAAAGTTGCTTATCACAACATTATTTACAATACTGAAAATCTGGAAATTGACTAAATTGCCAATAACTGAAAGAAAGTTTAGAAAATTAAGATAAAACTACACCACACAATATACCACCACCAATATAAAGTATCTGTAATAACCACATAGGAAAATAGGAATATAAAACTGCATGATAAAGCACATGGTATGATTACAACAGTGTAAAAAATTTACACCCCAAAAAGGCAAGATATTTAGCGACTATCTTGGTGTAAAATACTGATGTTTCCTTATCTTTTATTACATTTCTGTTCTCCATTTTTTTCTAAACTTAACACATTAATTTTACAATCAGAAAAAAAAACCTTTTATTAAAGTAAGGTGCCCACAAGATTCTTCAATGATGTTCATCTCATTCAAGAACGCAGTCAAGAGAGTTCAGAGCCCTCACTCTCTTGGAAGTAGAGGCATAGAAGGGGGCTGAGGCAGATGATTATGTATGGATGAATGGTGAAGGGGGGAGGGAAGAACCTAGGGGCGGGCTGGGAGGGAGGGATTGGCAAAGGAGAGTCAGGCACCAGCTCACAGACTGGCCAGCCAAGGAAAGGGGCTTTGTGGAGTCAGGGAAGACTCTGACTGCTCAGCGGAGGTCTGTGTAGACCCAGAAGTAGGCACTAACGGTGTTCTCAAAGGGCAGGATCAAAGAGGGATTTCAGGAAGACACATGGATTTTGAGGGGAGCAGGGAAGGAAAGAGGGGGGGAGGTAAACTACTTGGGAAGGAGGAGGGAAGGGCTGTGGTGATAGCAATGGTGGTAGAGAGGAAGAGGTCAGTTGGCAGAGGGAACTCCCTGCTCTGCACTTACACCAAACACACATGGCTCCTGCTGGACAAGTTTTTGCGGGCAAACAGGAGACAATCAGCCCACAGGAGGAACCTGTCAACAGCTAGGCGGATCAAGTCAACCAGTTCAGAGTTAACCTAGGGCACCTCTGTTCAGTTCACTTTCTGCCACACGGAAAGGCTGTAGCATCTGTCTGATACAGTGCCCCAATGCCCTACCCACACTGGCTCTTGAGCACTTGAAATAGGGCAAGTGCAACAGAGATTCTGCTTTTAAAATGTTGGTTGTGATTTCATTCACTGAAATTTAGAGTCACTGGGGCCTAGTGGCTACTGGTCAGCACACACGTGGCATAGTTCTCAAAGGGCACTCTTTGGAGGAGAAGGTCAGAAGTGCAGGCTCTCAGACCCCCGCCCAGACACCCTGAAGCAAAAGCTGCCCCCTCATGTATCTGAGCCTCTGAATTAGGGCCACTCAAGATTTCTGAGATCACTGGTCTGGGTTTCAAGTAAACTGCATGAAAGACCCCCTGGCTCAAGTGCAATAGGGATTTCCACAAAGAATGACTAGAGAACCATTCATAAAATGTGTCCAGTTCAGCAGCATTGGAGAAAAGTTACGTGATGCAACAAAGATGTGGTTTCCCTAAGCCTGGTCAAGATAAGGAATGTGGTCAGCTTTGATATGTGAAAACCAGAGAGCAGCTGCTTGTCTTGATGAATGCTGGAGATGTGCACAAATGGCCCCACCCTGGCATCAGTGTCAAAAACACAAAAAGCAACCATCACCTGTGAGCTGATTTAGAAGAGCATGCCCCTGCATGTGAAATGCAGCCGAGTTTCTAAAAGGAGACATATGTAAAGGGAGGCCAAGGAAAGCTAAGACCTAAGGAGGGAAGAAGCATTCTGAGTGTGCACCCTCACCGACAAAAGAGAAGACAGAAGCTCTTCCTGCAGAGTCAGATCTACATGCAAAACGCCCCCAAGCAGACCCAGCAGAGGCTTTTGTCACGCAGGTGAGAGACAGCCAGAATGCCAGTCACTCTGCTCTTTTCAGCACAGTTCAGCTTACAACTTCAGCAAGAGGACAATTTGGAGATTTTCTGATACTAAAATGTGCTTCAAGAAATAAAGAGAAAAAACGATGAGTGTACAGATGATAGTCAACCGGGAATTGGAAATAAAAGCTTCAAAATAAAAGCTTTGTAACTGTAAAGTAGGAGATAAAGCTAAGTACCCTGAAAAGACATCACGAGAAACTGGACTGGATTGTAAAATTCTGCATCGAAGTGATGTGAGCAATAGAGAGGATGGAGAAGGGAAAAGAAAAGGCTGACGGACACCATCCACAAAAGTGGAGGCTTCCAGAAGAGAAATGGGATCAGCAGAGAGGAACAGGGCCCTTCACTCCTCAAGTACAAACTGTTGGCAGAACATGAAGTCACTGATTCAATTAGAAGACTGTTTTGCCACCATATATGCGTCCACTGTAGGCTTAGTAAAAACAAAAATCTGTATTTGAAATTTTACTGATTTGAAGTAATCTTATAATATCTTGCCTTTTTGGTTACAATGTAATACAGTGCAGTAAACTAATTTGCTGTATTTTGGTTCACATTTACCTTTTAAACACCAAAGCAGCACATGTAAAGAATTACAAGAAGTTACTTTGATACAGGAGTACATTAATGTTTATTAACAGAGTGCTTCACTCTTCTGATGACTACTGATGACTGATCAACATGTAGTGAACACGACCTGTGAATATTCCATTATTTTTAAGATGACATAGGCTAAGCTTATTACTACCACCTGCTTTTCCTGGTAACTTTATTTAGTGAATACAGAACTACCATCTGGGGAATTAGAAATCACCTAATATGATATTAATGAATAGCTTTCACAGTTCTCAAAAGAATTTAGAATTTACTAAAATTAATGCTATTTGTAATAGCAACTAACAGTGATTATTTCCTTCCTGCCTCCTGGATAAATACATGTCTGCAACCAACAATCTCCAGAGAAGAAGAACACTAATGGTTTTGAATGTCTCAGTTCAGGGATACAGTTATGCCTTCAACTATTTTCCACTGTGAATAAAGATGCCTTTTAAAGATGGCCGTGGTGTTCAAGGGTCATATTACTTGCTAGCAAATTATTGTCTGTGCCAGAAAGTCTCTGAAAATTTTTAACTAAATTTCTCATACATGGCATGCCTCTAGTTTACTTAGCATTATTTATTATTTGATATAGAAATTCCACAGTAATCACCTCATGCATATTTTGTTTTTGGATTTGAAGATTTGCAATCTTGGAAAAGTTAGAGCTAGACTTTCAGGTATTGGCATCTAGCATTATTAAGTTTACATTAAAAAACCTAGGGTACATGTTGATATAATATTTTGAGTATATCAGGCTAAATTAGATATATTATTAAATTATAAACAAAAGAACCAGGAATTTATAGTGTCAAACCTAATTTGACATGTGGTTACATTTTGAAATGTACTACATTTCACAAATAATTGAAGTATTATATTTCTTGAGTAGAGTGCTATGTTCAGTCACTATGCTCCTGATAGCTGAAGCTATGACAATTTCAACTTGCTCACTCTGTGCTTATTCATTCAATAAATAAGCTATGACTGTTACCAAAAAAAAATAATAATAATAAAATGTAAAGGTTCAGCCCGATTATAATGACAAAATCAAAAGTTGCGGCTGTTACATATTCTTAGGCCAAATTACTGATGCAGGTTTTAACTCCCTGCCCCTGGGGTTGATTCCAATAGTATGGGTAATCATGAAAAACCAGCTCTAATTCCTTCTCTCACTGGCATTATATATGGTCTCTGTGGTTAGCGAACTCAAGGCATGAATGACTGGGGAAGGGTTCCACCCTGGGAATCATTATACACATTGTGATCCTGCAAAGGGTCAGAAGCTACAAAATACAGTTCCCCTGCATGAATGTCTGAAAAATTAGCCAGAAACTCCTGGGGATTGAAGCCCACCCACACAGTATACCTGTAGTCTACCGTGCGTATGGAATAGCCCATGACCTTTATATCTTCTAAGCTCGGCTTGTCAGAATTCCACTGAGGAGAGTCTGCGGGCCGAGGATACTGGCTATAGGCCACCAACTCCCGGGGATTACTGCGGACATGGGGCTCCTCTTCCTCACCATGGTCTTCAAAGAGCTTCAGGAGGTTCCGGCCTTCTCGGCACAGCTCCATGTGAAACGAGGGGATGGGGCAGCGTGGAGGGACACGGAGTCCCGCAAGTCCAGCAAGTGTGGGGAAGAGAGAGAGCAGCTCCACCAGGTCCCCAGTTTGCCGGCCTGAAAGAAGAAGCCACCCCATGGAGCAGGTTACAGCCCCACACGCTGACTTGTGTTCTTTTACAGCATTTATTTTTAGCCCAAGAGCTTTAGGAACAAAACCAATTCAGGTCCTCACCCAACAGCAGGGCAGAATGAAGGTGCCCTCAGCTTGCTGGCACTTTTAGCAAAGATTTAAATGTAGGACCCACCAGTGTCTGGGTGATTCAGGCAAGGCTCAGACTGCTGGGGAAAGTCTGTTGAGGACAGTCTGTTCCCAGCCTCATAGCATTGCCCAGCCGATCCCTCCTTTCTGGATATCTGCATCTCATCCATCTCCTTCTTATTATTGTAAATTACAAACAACATGAAATTTACTGCTGTGACCAGTTTTTTGTGCCCAGGTCAGGGGCACTCAGGATGTTCCCACTGTTGTACAGCCATGCCCACCACCCAGCACAGAACTATCTTCACCTTGCACAGCTGAAACTGTCCCTGTGAAATGACACCTCCAGCTCCTGGCACCACCCTTCTACTATCTGTCTCTGTGTGTCTACTGCTCTAGGCACCTCACAGACATGGAATCACATAGTGTTTGTCCTTTTGTGCCTGGCTTCTTTCATTTAGCATCATGTCTTCCAAGTCTACCCGGGTCATAGCACACATCAGTTTCCTTCCATTTTAAGGTTGGATGATAGCCCACTGTATGGATGTGCCATGTTTTGCTTATCCATTCATCTGTCAATGGACACTTGGGTTGCAACCACCTTTGGGCTACTAATAATGCTATGAAAATTTTTATGCATAGTTTTCTTGGAGTACCTGGTTTCAGTTCTGTGGGATACATACCTAAGAGTGGAACTGCCAAGTCACACGACTGTTCTATGTTTAACTTTTTGAGGACCCACCAAACTTTTACACAGGGACTGGATCATTTCACATCGCCACTGGCAAGGCCTGAGGGCTCCTGTTTCTCCACACCCTTGGCAGTGCTGCCATTTTCTGTCTGCTTTGATAAAGGCCATTCTAACAGGTATGAAATGATATCTCATTGTTGTCGATTTATCTTTAAAGGCTAAATCTTGTACTTTATTGTGACTCCTGTTAAAATTTACTGTTACTCTGGGCCATAACTCTAGCCTTTTTGGATCTTTAAGAGTTTGCTTTATATGGCTCAATTTTATTTCCAACATATTTGGTTTGTAAGTAAAATAAAAATAAAGGTAAAGAATATTTTTTAAAAGATACCTTTACAATGGCGAGGCCTGTCTAACACAACCACCTTAACCAGACAGTCCAGCTTGACTTCACTAATAAGGGCACAGGCCACCATGAAGTGTCCCCAGTGGTATACAGGTGGAACCCACAACCTCACAGTGTGCAGCATGTGTCCAAAGGGTTCACCCTGAATCTAATTCTCAGAAAGCAGTCAGACAAACCCAGACTGCGGAACACTGTACAAGATGGCTGCCCTGGATACTTGAAAAACATGAGTTCAGGGAGATACAAGGAGCCCAGGTGACAGCTGGCCATTGTAATAACTTTTCACTCAGAGTTGAGACAGGCGTGTAGGAGGCCCCAGAGTAGGGTTCTGAAGCCACCTGCTTGGGATTTAACAAGCTCACTGAAGCTGTTAACATCAGGCTCACTGAGGAAAAACTCTAGGGATCAAGGGCACAAGCCAGGAGGTTTTACCAAGAGAAGGTGGCAGCGTGGTGCATGATGGCGGCGGTAAGTGGGAGAAATGGTGTAGACAGATTCTGAATGAATGGTGGCAGGAGGGCTGAAAGACTGCTCATCACGTACAGACCGTAAGAGAAAAGACGGGCCACTATCAGCATGATTTTGATGGGCCACTATCAGCATGGTTTTCTGGCCCGGGCAACCACTGCCATTTCCTGAGAAGGGGAAGAGTGTCAAAGGCTTAAAGTCAAAGGTCAAATATTCAGCTTTGAGCATGTTAGACTGGCTATTGGAAATCCAAGTCCATGATCAAAGAAGATATACAGGCTTGAGAGAAAATTTGGAAAGAAATGGGATGACAGTGCAGCAACATCAATCTATAAGCTGCTCAACACCTCCCCTCTGAAGTTTCAAAAAGGATTCTCAACGTGTCAGAAGATTTCTCCCAGCAAATAAAGGGCTATGGTCATGTTTTCAAACTGTTTAACATTTTTATCAATGACATGAAAGAAGACAGTGCATGCAACACACAGAAATCAAAGGTTCAGGAAAAAACTGGGCAGTAGAGAGCAAACTTGGAAAGATCCAAAAAGGCCAGAAGGATGGACTAAAACCAAGAAAAATTTAAACAAGAGCCACTGATGGGACAGACCTGGCACCACACCAGATGGAGGAGCTGAGGTGGCTAACGTTCCCTTGCAGAGGGCTGAGTCCCAGCCAGAAGGACGCAGGTAATGAACTTCTGCTCACCTGTAAGGGGGAAGCCCCTGCCCCCTGCCCTGAGCTCAGAGCACACTCCTGTCACCTCCATGATGGCTCTCCCCATCTTGGGGTGGCCCCTGCTCTACCCCTCTCCCTTCCAAGCCCCCTATGAACAGGGGCCACCCTCATCAACTCTGGCACTGCCGCTCCCCTGCCCTAGGTAGAAAGGCCTGTGCTGGGTGGTGAGGGGGTTTCTGTACCAACTAAAGGCATCCCTGCTGTCAAGTAGCATCACTTCTGCATTTCCATACCTGGCTCTGGCACTTCTGAGACGGAATCAAAAGGGTCGAGATAAGGGAAAAACTTCTCGCCTTCCACCGGAAGCGGGGCTGTCCTTCCGGGAACATAGAACATCAGAGGCACTCGTGTAGTGACGTCAAAATTACTGTATTTCGCCCATTCTCCGTGTTCACCCAGAGCCCATCCTGGTCATAAAAATCAGAGCATGACAGAAATGAATCAGCACCTCACGGCTTGCTCACTTCAGTTAGACACCATTTCATTCCCTCTTGTAAAAGCCAGAGGAAGTAAAAACTCACCATCTAGAAGAAATTCTGCTAGAATTACCACACAGAAAGGTAGGAGGTGGAGTCATTGTTGACTCAAATCACACAAGCTCAGATCTGCACTTGTGAGTGTGTACCACAAAAACAAGATCTGTGAGACTGGAGCACAGTTTCTCACATTTCAAAAGACATGCGTATCTTTTTCAATTTTTACGACACACCACAGACCAAAGAAAATAACTTCTGGTTCCACATGCTTAACCTTGATTTAAAAACAACTCCTAAGCCTCCTTTAAAATACCTCTTGTAAAAGACAGCTTGAATACCCCAAGTTGGCAATTTCCAATCACTTTGAGTGCTATTTTTGATATAAAAAATATAAAAGAGAGAGACTGTACATTAAGTTGGAGAAGGCAATGGCAAGCCACTCCAGTCCTCTTGCCTAGAAAATCCCATGGATGGAGGAGCCTGGTAGGCTGCAGTCCATGGGGTCGCTACGAGTCAAATGCGACTGAGCGACTTCACTTTCACTTTTCACTTTCACACAGTGGAGAAGGAAATGGCAACCCACTCCAGTGTTCTTGCCTGGAGAATCCCAGGGATGGCAGAGCTGGGTGGGCTGCCGTCTATGGGGTCGCACAGAGTCGGACACGACTGAATCGACTTAGCAGTAGCAGCAGTACATTAAGTATTTCATATTAAAAAATAAACAAAATCACGTCAAGCTGCCATGCACAGGTTCAAGAAGGCTTCTGTGGTTCAGATGTAGGCAGTCCCAGGAGGGCCCTTTGGGAAGGGCCATTTGTCATCAAGTGCAATTGCCTCAGAGCAGAAGCTAGCTTCCAGCTGGCCTGGGCTTCACAGGGCTGCAGGGGCCATGGTAGCACTGGAGGAGGAAACTGGGCACTGAGAAGGGGGTTCTGAAGCTGATGGCAGATCATTAGGGAAACAGTGAAAACTTATGACACCTCCATACTTAACAAAATAATATGGGTCTTTATGAGGTGTAAGGTAGGCTTGTGAGAAATGACATAGAGAACTGTCTATGACATTAAGTGGAAAAAACAAACCAGGGAACAAAACAGGACACAAGCACAATTGATCTTGCCATGTTTTACAGCTATACATTATGCACATACACACTCATGACATAGAGTCCCACGTATATGCGTGACTGAAGGATGGATGGCTATCCGTCAGCACCAGTTAGCTCTGGGCAAGTAGGATAAAGGGCAGTGTGCTCTGTGTGCTTCTTTCTCATCACAGTGAACACATGCTATGATCTAAAATTGTCCCACTTCATATCTGACAATATTAAAGAATTATTTTCCTGTTTCTAAGTAGGACAATAGTAGTATAGTCAAACTTCAAAAGAGCCAAATTTATTAGAGATACTGTTTAGAAAACTTAATTACCTGAGCCTGGCTTCAAAACAATTTGGGGATGGGCGTGTGGGTGAGGATGAGACCAACAAGACTGCTGTGAGTGGATAACTGAAGCACAGGAACATGGGGAAAGGAGCTCACTGGCCCCAAACACACCCCAGAAAAGAATTCTTTTAAAAATATATTTTCATTATTGGAACAAGTGAGAAACTGCCTTAGAGACCCATAGTAGTGAACCCCAGGATCCCAGCAGAGAGGACAGCGAGGCTCAGGCCTGAAGGCCATGTTGGGCTCTGCCAGCATTGTTCTGCACCCTCCTCAGACAAACTAAGAGTCATTCCAACCCTCTCAGTGAGAAATGGGGGCTCCTGCTGAGTTCACCAAGAAAGAAAGGTTAGTATGAGGTCCATCCTGCCCACCCACCTCCACCAGCCAAGATACTTCTTCGACTCAAAAGAGGCCTGGCCTCCATGGAGAGAAGTCCTGGGTCTAACAAGGTAGACACAAAAGCACCCAAGACTGCCGACTCAGGGCACTCCTGATTCACAGAAGAGAATATACACCTATTTCACGCAAGTTAGGGAAGTTTTCACAGACAAGTTCAGATGCTTTGAGTGACTTGCCAGGGCCATTCAACACACTTACCATGATCCGAGGTAAATGCCACAATTGTGCTGCTGGCCAGCTGAAGGTCGTCCAGAGCACTCAAGAGGCGGCCGACCTGTGTATCCAAATAGGATACACAGGCAAAGTAGCTCTGGCGGATTTTCCGCTGCAGATAAAAATAGTAATGCAAGTGACTACGATTTAATGTGTATGGCATACCCAGATACAGTGCTTGTTTGAGCGCCCCTCTGAGCCCCAGCCCTTTGGTGCCCTTGGTGACATTTTCAACAAGAACAGAACCCTCATTCCCTCCCCATACCCTCGCCTCCACATGTGTGTGTGATAAGTTGCTCAGTCGTGTCTGACTCTTTGTGACCCCATGGAATATAACCCTCCAGGCTCCTGTGTCCATGGATTCTCCAGGAAAGAATACTGGAGTGGGTTGCCATTTCCCTTCTCCAGGGGATCTTCCCGACCTAGGAATTGAAACTGCACCTCTTATGTCTCCTGTATCGGCAGGCAGGTTCTTCACCACTAGTGCCTTCCACAGCCACAGCCAAATTCCCACTTTCAGGGCAAATCACCAAATCAGTTTTCACTTTTGGGCACAGATCACAGTGGATGGATATGCCTCTTACTATTCTTTTCTGTCTCCTTCACATATCCTTATGAGTCCCAGGAGATGACCATGTACACAGAAACTGACCCCTCAGCCTCCCAAACTCTGAAGTGAAGTGAAGTGAGGTCGCTCAGTCGTGTCTGACTCTTTGTGACCCCATGGACTGAGGAGCCTTGTGGGAAAGCTGGAATATAACCCTCCAGGCTCCTCAGTCCATGGGATTTTCCAGGCATGAATACTGGAGTGGGTTGCCATTTCCTTCTCCAGGGGATCTTCCCAACCCAGGGATCGAACCCAGGTCTCCCGCATTGTAGACAGATGCTTTACCATCCCAAACTCTGAGAGTCACGCCAAAGATGCCATAAAGCTGTATTCATATCCTGGGCTGCTCTAACAAAGTATGACCTACTTGGTAGCTTGAAACAACAGAAACGGATTGTCTCCCAGTTGTGAAGGCCAGAAGTCTAAACTGAACGTATAGGAAGGGCCAGGCTCTCTCTGAAGGCTCCAGGAGAAGGATGTTCTAGTTTAGGGTGGTGGCTGCAATCTCTAGGGCTCCAGCCTCTGCCCTAGCCACCCATGGAGTCCTTCTCCTGTCTCTCTCCTCTTCTAATGAGAACCCGTCACAGTGGATGTGGGCCTGGCTTATGGCAGCATGAGCTCACCCATGTTACATCTTCCAAACAAGGTCACATTCTGAAGACCTGGGGGTCAGGACTGTCACGGATCTTCCTGAGGGATACAACTCAACCCTAAGGGCGGCCATGAGCAGGCCTCTCCTCTGGGCCGTTTGTCACCTGGCAGGAGATCATAGCCACATTCTCTCCAACAAGCTGCCTACGGTGCACCCTCCCCAGACTCTCAGCCCAAGTGGCTCCTGGAGCAGAAAGTGTCTGCTGGCCTGACTCTGCCCCTGCCTTTTTCATGGGAAGGAAGGAGATCGTGTTTTCAGTGTCTTCCTGGGCCGCCTGCATCAGAATTCCCATAAAAACTTGTGGGCTGCATGGTGTTCTCGCCCCACTTTGACTCAGAGAGCTGGAAGCTGGGAGTGGAGTCCGAGAACCTGCATTTCCCACAAAGCACACCTGGCAATTCCAACAGGAAGACAGTGTGAAAACACTGTTGTCTGCCTTCCCATGTAGAGGACCTGTTGGAGTGTTCATGTGTAACAGAAGGGCAGGGCCACATATGGAATATTCCAGAAAGAGTGTCCTCAACATCCACTTTGCACTTCAGGGAAGGGGGGCTGGAAAGTCAGCACAAGGATTCTAACTCTGGAATTGCTCTACCCCCACATCATGACAAATGGACCCCAGACACAGCAGCTGGACAGCGCTGGCCGTGTACGTGCCCCGCTCCCTCTGCACCAAGGCCCCATTCACTAAGCCACCTCCTGACACCAACAGGGACATGTGTCAGCTTTCCCACAGAGGGGACTCACCAGGACCAGCAAATCCAGAGTTTCAGCTGGCACAGGAGTCGCCAACCACCCTCCACCTGACAGACTGTCAGCTGGATTCAACATCATCTCCCATCAGTGAGGGTCACCCAGGCTTTATCTCCACCCTGGGGCCCCAGCCAGTGAGTTCCCAAGTCTCCCAACAATCCCCTTCTTTGGAATGGGGATGCTGAAGGGGAGATCTGTTGATCCACCCAGCACATCCATCCCTGGCCCCTGTGCTCCACAGGATGCTTCACACATAGAAACTTGGTACCTGAAAGTCAGCAGGAATCGGGCCATAGGGCACACTGAGATTTAAGGCTTGGATGTCCTCCCGCTGCCTGAGGTCCATCCAGGGGTTGTAAGCTACCAGAGGAAGGCCAGTGGGGACCTGGGGGTCAGGAGCCAGGCTGACGTTCTCCAAGGGATATAGCTTCTGAAATTCCTTGGGGGAAAAGCACACAAAGCCACCAGGATGTCACTCTTCTGGCAAAGGCACATGCTGGACGTCTTCTCTCAATCTGTGATGCACTGACACAGGTGTCTCCCCCTCTGAAAGTCACTGTCACGAGATGCCAGTGCTAATGAAATCACTCGACTGGTTTCCTGCAAACCAATCAGTAACAGCTCTCTTCCTTCATAGGGACCGATGCCCTCCTATTTCTGTCACCACCTCCCCTCCAACTAGAAAACATGTGGAGAGGTGTTGCCAGCTCCCCGAACCACTCTCGTGTTCAGACAGTCACTGGGAGAGCTCACAGGTTACGATTATAACAGTGAAAGCACATGAGACACAGCAAAGGGGACAGTCTGGGGGACACCAGGAACAGCCCTAGTTCAGTCACACAGGATGTGAGTCATTCCCCCAGCAATGAGTTATTTGACATTTATGCCACGCTGCCAGCTGGGAAGCGGAGGCTCATGAAAGCCTCAGGGCCCAGGGCCTTGACGAGGTTGGTCACCCAGGTACCCTCTGCCTGCACAGATCAAAATCCCAGACTTGAGGCAGGAAAACAGAGCTTTCTGTGGACAGTCCAGGCCTAGGGAGCAACTTGGCAGTTCTGGGAGAGGGGAGAACACTCACTCCCAGGAGCCAGGTTCCCCAAAGCTGGGCCAAGGTCCAACCTCACGAGCAGGCCCAGGGGTAGGCTAACTCCTTCTCCACGGGACACAGAAGTGAGTCCCCCTCTGGCAAGGGGACTGACAGGTCCTGCGAGGAAGGCCCGATGCCCTGGCCAGTCAAAGGCAGACAACCACAGCATCAGAGAGCAGCCTCTGGTCTCCACTCCCATCGCAAACGACAGGCATGCTTTGTGAAACCAAAAGGATGGGCTGCTTAAGCCCGGGGAAAACATGATAGGGAAAACTGAAAAATATTCTACAAAAGAAGTGACTAAATACTCTAAATAATATGCATGTAAGCACAGGATTTTAGGCTCAAACAAACCACACAGGACCCTGTGTTTCAAAGCTCGGTGGAAAGGCAGTTAAGTTGACCAGGGTTGCACAGCCCCTGGAGGGGTGTCTCAGGGATCATTGCTTAGCACGGGCTAGGGTGGCCGGCTCTGCCACCCTTCTCCATGATGATTTCACCATCCACCACTACATGACTCACTGTATCCAAGGAAAAAACCCTCCAGTGGAGGAAGTAGAAGACCCAGCGTTTCCAACTAGATTACTACCCTAAGTCTACTTCTTAGCCTTGACCTCTGAAACCCAGCATCCCACCACTGAGTACACCAGTGCCATCAGGTAGCCCTGGTGACTGGGGACAGCCAGATGTGGCCACTTTTACGCTGACCCAGCTACTGCAGCTGTGCTGGACCAGCCCTCAGCCAGCTCTTCACCTTGGGGTATCTGAAGGGGATGTGTGGCTTATGGTACCCCACAGCCAGGAAGAAAGGACTGGCCGATGTTTTCATCTTTCCCAACAACTGTATAGCTTGCTCAGTGCTCTGCTTATCAGGCAGGGTGCCTTCAGGCACATCCACCACATCCACGGGGCACAGCAGGTTGGCATGGAGTTCTCCATCTGGTCCCCTACAGGTCTTTCAAAACAAAACATACAAAATCAGCTTTGTAAATGCAAGAAACAGAAGCCATGAGAGTTTCACACAACCAATTCAGCTTTTTTACCTCCAGAACATTAAGTATTAGTCATCCAGACTAGACAGGCACACAGGAAGCAGTACCGAAACACAGAAGTGTTTCTTGTTTTCCAGGCAGAGGCCAGAAGTCCACCAGCACTTAGCTTCCTGCTGTATATCTTCTGTCTCTACACCATAATTAATTAAAGGAAACCCAAGTAAACTAACGATTAAAAAAATAGCTGTCTCCAACTCAACAAAAAAAATAGACAAAGGACTTGAATACATATTTCCCCAAAGTAATTACATGTAGAGATACTTAATGTCATTAGGGAAATGAAAACAAAAAAGTTTTCAATCTCAAAGCCAGACTAAAGCTTCTAAGTGACAGAGCTACACTTAACTGGATAAAGTGATAGTTGGTAGAATTTCGAGGTCCTCATGTACATCATGCACAGGATGGAACTGAAACTACTGCTTCATTTCCTAAAGCGGCCACGTTGGCCACAAGGCCAATTTCAGTTTGGACCATGGTTTCTACCTCACAAACACGCAGAGGCAGTGGCAGCTGCTGCCACATCTCGCTGGAGAGCATCCTTTCACAGGCCTGCCTTGCCCACGCCGCCCTGCCAGGAAGCCACCTGCCTCTCAGCACCCACTCAGCCGCCATGCTCACATGGTCTGCAGCACCCCTGGGGATGTGGTGCAGTCAGACCCATCACTGTGAGAATGATATGAAGGATGGCTTCAGGGACCTGGCATTTGTGAGACCACTAAAAGGAGGGAGATGATCTCAGGCAACAGAAGGCTTGAGATGCAGTCTTTCAACCTCATTCTGTTAACACTCAAGCCACCGGCCAAAGGTCAGAGCCCTCTGGCTTTCACTGTATTCTGAAATAAAAGTTGTCACAAATTTAGAAAATTCTTCTGCACCCTACCAATCTCCGCCAATCCATACCCTTCTCCCACATGGTGGCTCTAAAAACCTCTGAGAAACATGTCATTTCTCAGTGCTCTAGCTGATGTTCTGAATTTCTTAAATGTGAGTTTTAGTTGCATTTATACATGGGGGGGGGGGTGGTTCCTCTGAACCATCATTAAGTTTCTTTATAGAGTCCTTTTTTTCATAATGCTCTAAAATTTTAAAGCCCCTATCAAAGGTATCAGCACCAGAACACATCCATTAGGCACGAGACAGAGAAGACAGACAGTTGGAAAGCCTTTCTCCCCATCTGGGCTGAGACACTCAGTGCACAGGTCTGTCTTCTCCCTTCCATGTCTCAGCATCTCCTCTAATCCTCTGCACAGAGCTTTATCCAGGAACACAAAAGAGCCATTAAATAAGTCTTGAACATTAGAGCAGAAGCTTCTAGAGTGACACATCCCAGCCAGCTTCTAAAAACTCAGCCACCTCTCCACTGGACCTAATGCCAAAGATCCTAACACTTGTCTCTGTCAAGTCATGATCACCAACCAAAGCCACAAAGCTCACCATAGAACCAGCTAGAAAGAACATAGAATACATGCAATAGTTGACTTTGTTAAACAGAGAACAAGAGGTTCCTCTTCAAAACAGTACCCCTTTCAGAGCCTCACCTTGGTGTTTTCATACTTTTCAGAGGAGGGATGATAAGGTGGAACAGACCAGCTATATGGAGAATCATCACTATGATTGGAAGATATGCCTTGGGGGGGAAAAGGAAAAGTCATTAAATACAGCATAGCGAGTCCCTCAATGCCCTCCCCACCCAAAATGTACACTTTGCACACAACTGGGGAAGGGCCAACCCCCTCTTCTGGCCTCAGTCTCCTCATGTATAAGATTAGGAGCTAGGCCAGATGACAATAAGTCCCCACAAGAGCTGTCCCTCTGGGCTTCTTCCTGAGCGCTGGACCTGGCCCGGAAGAGCTCTCACTGGCACCTCTCCCCACCCAACGAGGAAGGCAGCAGAGGCACGGGCATAACCAGGGATGGCTAGGCCAGGGGAGGTTCCACGAAGGGGGTGCCTTGTTGGATGCCAAGCAGACAGGAAGCGAGGGGAATGGGACTTGAACCCCTGCCTTAGGACGTCAGGTCCAGTGCTCATTCATGACGCAGAAACCCACCCAAGCTCAGCAGTCCACAGTCTATTTGGGAAAACAAAATAACAACATGCAACACCCAGGAAGGACGGCAGGCGTCTGGGGAGGAGAAGCACTGTGGAAGCAGGGAGCCCTGGGCACAGACGGGACATGGGTCTGGGCAGGGGGCACAGTGAGGGCCCTGGACAGAGGGAGGGAGGGAAAGCCTGTGCGGCTCAGCAGGGAGGAGTTGAGAGGGCAACACGGGCACACAAGGGGACTGCCATGACGAGCTGGGCAAGGTGGGCCTGAGGCAAAGGCAGAGGGCTTCTCAACACCACAGGCACCGAGACATGGCTCAGACCTGCTCCAAACCCCAGCGCTGCCCTCCATGCCCATGCAACCTTGGGCGAGTGACCTGACCTACCCAGCCTGTTTTCTCCCTGGGGAAGTGACACCCATGAGAAAAGCCCGCCCCCAGCCTGCCAGAGGATCAGGGCGGTGGCCAGGCACTCAGTCGAGGAGGCCAAGTCAGCCTCGGGCAGGCCTCTCCCTGACAGAACAGGTTCTTGAGAACAAAGACCCTCTTGAAAAATGTGTCTCCAGAAGGGCTGCAGTGCTGCATTCCTCGTCCCCACTAAGACAATTCCATGAGCTCATTCTTGGGAGGAAGGAGGCCCCCGTCCTGAAGCACCATCTCCCCTCCACTGTGTCTCCTTTCCTGGACTCTCCCTCCAGTGGTGCTCAGGCAAGGGTGTCAAGATGGGAGCAGAAAGTTCTAGTGCTGCGAGCCTTTCAGCCACATAACATGATTCCTGGCAGATTCGCCTTCAAAACTCCCAACTTTGCAGCCCCTCCTGATAAGTGCTCCGTGGGACAGAGCTTGGGCTCCCAATGCACCCCCATGCTCCCCTGGGAAGGGAATCAAGGCAGCTGCCACTCCAGCTTCCCAGAGGAGGAATGGGAGGATCAAAGATGATGAATGATTTGCCTGAGGTCAACTGCACAGCTAAGCAGTGGCAGGATTGAAGGCAGGAGGAGAACGGGACAACAGAGGATGAGATGGTTGGATGGAAGCACGGATTCAATGGACATGAGCTTGAGCAGGCTCCGGGAGTTGGTGATGGACAGGGGAGCCTCGTGTGCTGCAGTCCATGGGCTCACAAAGATTTGGACCCGACTGGATGAGGGAACAACAACAAAGCAGTCGCAGAGCTGGGACTGGAAGCCAGGGGCCCGCACCCCAGTGCTACTGCCCATCAGCAGTTCACTCTGCCTCCAGAGATGCTCATCCCATGGAAGGTGGAAGTGAGAGAACCTGAAAACAAGGGGGACTAAACTACTGTGCATGTCTCTGTTAGACCACCATGCTGCCATTAAAAATGATGGTGTGAAGAGTCACTACGTGGGGAAATGTTTGTGCTTAAAACACTCACAGTATATGACTGTATATACAGGCAAATCTCAAATCAGAAAAATAATGCACTCATCAAAATACAGCTCTTCTCCATGTGCCACAAGTACAAGTAATTTATATTCTTTATACTTTCCTTCTTTTCCACCCAACTTTTTGCAAAATAACCATGAATTACTTCAAGGTAAAAAAAAAAAATAAAGTATGTGCTTCAGCATTCTCATTTTGGCATTAAAGAGAGCTAGTTCACCAGGTAGTGTTGAAAGTCAGAGACCCTGGTACCAGCTCACTCTCCTCTTTCTGACCTAACTCACAGACAGTGGGCAGACAACCCCCACAAAACTGCAGCCTCTTCACTGGGCAAGTCAACAGAGCTGCCCTTATCTTACTTTACTGCCAGGGAGCCTGGAGTACAGGGGGTCAGGTGCAGAGCTGGACTCACAGGCAGTGCTGGCCCCCGCTTCCTTCCCCCCATCACCAGTATCTGAAAGGAAGGAAAAGCTCTTCTACCATTTCTCATTTGGGTGAGAACACAAAGTAAAGGTGAGAAGTGCTACTTTGGACAAAGATGTCAGTGACTAACAAGGTGTCCACCGAGCCCAAAAAGGCCTCTGCAGAGAGAGCTCCAACCCCAGGAGGGGTCTCCAGTCCCCAGGCACGAAAAAAGAGAGAGCCCAGACTCTGCAGGGCAAGCAGTACCAGGGTGAAAGACTTTTCCAACCGACATGGTCACGTAGCCGTTCTCCTTGAAGTACTGGGGGATGGTGGAGAAGTTTCCAGCGTGCACCCTCCAGTAGGAGTTGAAGTCATACAGGCGGGTAGTGTCTGGTCTCCTCCCAGTGAGGAAGGACACGCGGCTCGGGGCGCACACGGCTTGCTGGTAGGGAGCAGAAGCAGAAGGACACGTCCTCAGAGGAAAACAACGTCTGGCAGCTAAAAGGTAACCAGGCAACCTCCCGGGTCCTCAGCTAACAGCTTGGTGGCTGAGTCATGCAAATCTCAAAGCCAACCAGCTGGATTTGGGCCTCATGCCAGAAAGAAGTCTTTCCCAAGAGGAACGGAAGGCCTCAGCCCCTCCATCCAGCAGATGACTGTGTCCTGCCTGATGGCGTCTCTCGGGGGCCTGGAGCGGGCAGGGTCTTGGGGGCACAGGGGGGAGGACCACCATGGCAGCACCCCCTCCTTCTCAGCACCAGGCAATCCCCAATGTGGGGGAGAAAGCTGAGCAGGACTGGCCTGAGCACGACAGGACCAGGGCACACCCTCCACCCCAGGAGAAGTACCCCTTGAAGGCAACCAGCTGTCTTGCCAGTGGACAACCAGGTTTCTCAACCACCATTTTCCAGACCATGCTCCCCTTTAATAAAGAGATGCCATCCCACAACCCTCAGTGCACATTGGGAGGGGGGCACACCCAGAGGTGCCCAGACATACCTGGGCAAAGGCATTCTGGAAGAGAAGGCTGCGGGAGGCCAGTTGGTCGATGTTTGGGGACCTTATGAGCTTGTTCCCATAACAGCCCAGGGAGGGGCGTAGGTCATCCACGATGATGAGAAGGACATTCAGAGGATCTGCACGGGGGAGGGGCTGCAGTGAGATCACCTGGACTGACACTTAACCCCCACCAGTGGCAGATGCTAGGGTGCCAAGAGGCCTAAGGCTGGCACCAGAGCCTTGACAGCCCAGTCAGCCAAGCCAGGGAGAGTGGAAGCGGACGCGCAGTGGAAGCCCCAGTCCTGGGTGGCAAGGTTAGGCTCTGGCCATGGCCTCAAGCCTGGATGAGGGAGGGAGGGAAGGATGGAGAGAAAGAACAGGGAGGGAGGGCAGGAGGGAGGGGAGAAGCGATGGTCCGTAGGAGGGAGGGGAGGAAGCATGGACGGAATGGTAGGAGAGAAGGAGCGAGGGAGTTAAGGAGGGACGTAGCCAGGGAAGGAGAGACGACCGAGCCGCGCAATGGGGACGAAGGACGCACCTGTGGCGTTGCCTGGCGCCGCGGGTCCGCGGGAGGCACAGACAGCACCCAGGACCAGGCCAAGCCATAGCAGGGAACGGCTGGGTGGCGGCATTTCTGCCCCAGAGCAGCCGCTCCAGGGCGACGGCGACAGGTTTCGGCAGGGCCGGGCCGCCCCCGCCGCCTGTCCCTCATCGGAAACCCAGGAGAGAAGCGAAGCGGTTGTAGCCGCCGCACAAGCCGGGCCCGGGGCGAGCGCGAGTACGCCTGCGCGAGATCCGGGCCACAGTGGGCGGAGCCCTGACTCTAGCACAGCGCCCGCCCCGCCCAGCGGCCCCGCCCGCCTGGTGGACCTCCTCGCGGGGAGCGGTGGCCCCGCCCACCTGGCCAAGCGTCTCGCGGTGGCCCACCGCCCCTGTAAGACAGGAGCACAGGGGCTCTTTCCAGGTGTCCTCAAAGATTTCCGTTGCAACCACTGTCCTCAACCAGCAGTTTCCCGCCTCTTTGCCTTTGCTCCTGCAATGCTTTTCACCTAGAAGCCCTTCCCTTCCCTCTTCTGTCTATAAAAGTCATATTTCTCCCTGCAGATAAGCCCTAATGCCATTCTCCTTCCATAGTGTCCTTTGAGAGCCCACCTTGCTCCATCTAAAAGGACTCCTCTCCTATGCATTTGTTCAACACTTATGAAGTACACCAGATATGTATCCTGAGCACTGTTGGCGGCTTGTGAGTTCTAAGTCCCTACCCTGGTTGAGCTTGTGGACAATAAATGACCAAATAATTTGGGGGGGGGGCATGGGGAATTTCGTGTTATTTTCTATGGGGTGACCAGGCAAAGCCTCAATAGTAAAGTCTCATTTGAACAAAAACTTGAAAGAAGTGAGGGACCATTCATTGTGGAGAGCATGCTGACAGTGTGAGCCAATGGCACAGTGGTTGGTGTGGCTGGAGGGGAAACAGGAGATGGGGACCAGGTAGGAGGTGGGAGAAGTGACAGTCACAACTCTTTGATGGCAAAAATCATTCAGTGTCTGTCTGGGGCTTAGGGTTGAGAAGGATGTCACAATCCTCTCTCTGTCTCTGACTCACCTCTCCCAGTGTAAGAACCTAGCAGAATGCCAGGCAGATTGGAGATCTTTTCTTGCATACAATAATCCATACATGTTAGTATTGTTACTGAGGGTTTCCTATGCCCAGAACACGTGCTAATTTTCTCCTCACATGAACACTGTGAGCTAGATGCTACTATCATTCCCATTTCACAGATCCAGAAATTGCAATTCAGAGGGGCTAAATCACTCACTCTATCACACAGCCAGGAAGTGGAGGCACAGGGTGAACTTCCATGATAAGGAACCTAATCTGTTGGTAGCCACAATGCAGTCATTGCAGGAGGCCTGCTACCATTGCCACAGCACCTGCTTTGCTGTTTCCTCAGGTCCCCGCAGGGTACCTGTTCGCACTGCAGCCTGGCTGGCTTTCCCCTGCCTGCCCTGCCTAGGAAGGGCCAGCTTCCACCTGCACTCACCAGACTAGACCATGCTGAATCCTTTAGGATGGGCCAGCCCAGCCAAGTGCCCAAGCTGCCAGGCTTGAGGTGGCATCTCATCTGCCCCTCTGCATGCTGACATTACACTTGCATTCAGTTCAGTTCAGTAGTACAGTTGTGTCCAACTCTTTGCAATGCCATGGACTGCAGCATGCCAGGCTTCCCTGACCATCACCAACTCCTGGAGCTTACTCAAACTCATGTCCATGGAGTCAGTGATGCCATCCAACCATCTCATCCTCTGTTGTCCCCTTCTTCTCCTGCCTTCAATCTTTCCCAGCATCAGGGTCTTTTCCAATGAGTCAGTTCTTGGCATCAGGTGATCAAAATATTGGAGTTTCAGCTTCAGCATCAGTCCTTCCAATGAATACAGGGCTGATTTCCTTTAGGATTGACTGGTTTGATCTCCTTGTAGCCCTTGCATTGGTGGCTGCCTTTTCCTTCCCCAAAGTCTGGCCTCTAATGTTTCAGGAAGCTCTGAGCCGACCCAAGGACCCCAGTGTCTATTTAGAAAATTGCCACCTGAGGGCCACCTCCAGGCAACATTCATTAAGAAGCCAAAAGATCTCAGTCATAGGACCATAGGGTAATGGATTTGGCCAACAACCACGTGAGCCTGACAGAAGACTCTGTGCTCCACAAGGGAATGCAGCCTTGTGACACCCTGAGCAAAGGATCCAGCTAAGCTGTTTCTGGACTCCTGATCCATGGAAACTGTGAACTAATAAATGTGGGGTGTTTTTAAATTTTTTAAAATTTATTTGTTTATTTTAAATTTTATGTATGGCTCTGCTGGGTCTTGGTTGCTGCGTGGACTTTCTCTAGTTGTAGAAAGTAGGGGCTACTTTCTAGTTGTGGTATGTGGGCTTCCCATTGTCTTGGCTTCTCTTGTTGTGGAGCACAGGCTCTAGGACATATGGGCTCAGTAGTGTGGCTCCCAAGCTCTGAAGCACAGGCTCAGTAGTTGTGGTGTATGGGCTTAGTTGCTCTGCAGCATGTGGGATCCTCCCAGATCTAGGATCAAACACATGTCTCCTGCATTAGGAGGCAGATTCTTTACCACTCACCTGCCAGGGAAGTCCAATGTATGTTGTTTTAAGTTACTAAATTTGTGGTAACTTGTGAAACATTACAAGATAAATACAACATTGTTCATTCATATAATGAATAGGCCTTTGACTGCAAGGTCAGATTCCTTCCTAGGGAGACCCTAAAAAAACTCAGGCAGGTGTGGAAGTGCTTTGAAAAATGAAATGCAGAAGTAAAGGGAGATGATAGTGGAGGAAAGTGAAAGCAAATGCTGAAGACGGACATTGTTGAACACATAATCCAATTTCAGGAACACAAAGCAGCCTTCATTGCTGTAGACACCCTTGATTTTAATGATTCTCATGACTTAAAATTTCAAAACTAATTTTTTTAAGCACTTAAACACCCCAACAGACCAGAATGTGAAATGCCCTCCTCCATATCAGCTGCACTCATACAGTGGCTCCAGTTCATTGAGCAGTTTTTAAGGGAGTGACTTAGTTTCACAAAGAGTTGGACATGACTGAGCGACTGAACTGAACTTAGTTTCTCTAAAAACTAAAATATTTAGGTGGAAACATAAAATCAGAGCTTGGGTGTCTCAGATTGGCACTACTTTGTAGCTCATGAGATTTCATAAGGGCATCCAAAGCACACAGCCCCAGATCTTTCTATATAAAATAGTTTATACAAGCACATCTTAAATTCATTTCTGGAATATTAAAGAAATAATTATTGGTACACTATCAAATTAAATTAACTAAATTTCAAACTCTAATTAACTATCCAGACACATGCATTTATTGTCTTGTATGGGTTGGGTTTGGGCTTCCCAGGTGGCTCAGTGGGTAAATAATCCACCTTTAACATAGGAGATGCGGGAGATGTGGGTTCGACCCCTGAGTTGGGAAGATCCCCTGGAGGGGAGCATGGCAACCCACACCAATATCCTTGCCTGGAGAATCCCATGGACCAGAGGAGCCTGGTGGGCTACAGTCCATGGGGTCACAAAGAGTCAGACACAACTGAAGTGACTGAACATGCATGGGATATGTTCATCAGAAAGCTGACTCTAAAACAGAGTTAAGTGTGCAGGATGTTTATCAGGAAGTGCTTTTAGGAAAAATACCTGTGGAAAGGGTGGGAAGGCAGAAAGAGTGGACAGAAAGATCAATCGAGCAGTGATACAGGCCTGGGCAAATACCACGGGGCAGTCTAGAGCTAGGACTGGCCTTCAGAGTTGTCTCAAATTACGGCCAGATGTCCAAGTATCTGTACATCACTTTGAGAAGTCATTGAATGTGGTTACCCTCAGAGGGCTGTGACCTTGGGCAAGGAGGTTCTCTGTAACTGAGGCAAGCCCTGAAGGTGCATATGGCCCTGAAGCGCCACCCTCTCAGCCACTGGGGCAAGAAGGCTTCCACTGAGAGGAGTCTTAGGTTGCACATATCTGTTTTCATATCTCTTCTGCCCTTTGAAATCATCATGAAAGAACAAAATAATATAACCTGACAGCAAGATAGAATGGGAGAAATGCTCAAATTCATTCGTTATTGGGGAAGTGCACCTCAAAACCACAGTGAAGTAGCACTTTACACTCGCTAGGCTGATTAATATCCCCACCCCCCAAAAAAATCTAAAACTAGCAAGTGTTGATGAGGATGTGGAAAAATTGGAACCCTTATACATTGTTTTTAGGAATGTCAAATGATTCATCTGCTGTGGAAAACAGATTTCAGTTCCTCAAAAATTAAATGGAATGACCATATGACTCTTTGGTAGAAGGTTTGAAGATCTGAAAACTGGTTGTTGTTCAGTTGCTCAGTTGTGTCCGACTCTTTGAGACCCCACAGACTACAGCACACCAAGCTCCTCTGTCCTTTACCATCTCCCAGAGCTCACTCAAACTCATGTCCACTGAGTCTGTGTTGACATCCAACCATCTTGTCCTCTGCCATCCCCTTCTCCTCCTGCCTTCAGTCTTTCCCTGCATTGGGATCTTTTCCAGTGAGTCAGCTCTTTGCAACAGGTGGCCAAAGTATTGGAGCTTCGGCTTCAGCATCAGTCCTTCCAATGAATATTCAGGGTTGATATCCTTTAGCATTGACTGGTTTGATATCCTTGCAGTCCAAGGGACTCTCAAGGGTCTTCTCCAACACCATAGTTCAAAAGCATCAATTCTTCAGTGCTCAGACTTTTTTATTATCCAGCTCTCACATCCATACATGACTACTGGGAAAACCATAGTTTGACTATACAGACCTTGGTCAGCGAAGTCTCTGATTTTTAATTCACTATCTAGGTTTGTCATAGCTTTTCTTCCAAGGAATGTCTTTTAATTCCATGGCTACAATCACCATCTGCAGTGATTTTGGAGCTCAAGAAAATAAAGTCTGTCACTGTTTCCATTGTTTCCCGATCTATTTGCCATTAACTGATGGGACTGGATGCCATGATCTTCGTTTTTTTGACTGTTGAGTTTCAAGCCAGCTTTTTCACTCCCCTCTTTTGCCTTCATCAAGAAGCTCTTTAGTTCCTCTTTGCTTTCTGCCATTAAGGTTGTGTCATCTACATATCTGAGGTTATTGATATTTCTCCTGGCAATCTTGATTCCAGCTTAAACTGGTGCCCAAACAAATATATGCAAGTACATGCATGTTCCCAGGTGGCTCTAGTGGTAAAGAGCCTGCCTGCCAATGCAGTAGATGTAAGAGACATGGGTTTGATTCCTGGGTCGGGAAGATCCCCTGGAGGAGAGCATGGCAACCCATTCCAGCATTCTTGCCTGGAGAATCCCATGGACAAAGGAGCCTGGCGGGTTACAGTCTATGGAGTGTCAAAGAGTCAGACACGACTGAAGCAACTTAACACACACATGTTCATGCATCACATCCAATAGCCAAAAGCAGAATAAGCCAAATATCCTGGTGACTCAGTCAGTAAAGAATCTGCCTGCAATGAGGGAGATATGGGTTCGATCCCTGGGTTGGGAAGATCCCCTGGAGAAGGGAGTGGCTATCCACTCCAGTAGTCTGGCCTGGAGAATTCCATGGACTGTATAGTCCATGGGGTTGCAAAGAGTCGGACACAACTGAGTGACTTTCACTTTCACTATCCATCAGCAGATGAACAGATAAATGAATTGTGGGAGATACATACAATGGAATATCACATAGACGTATAAAAAGAATGAAATACTGATGCATGCTACACCATGGATAACTTTTGAAAGTATCTTGCTAGTTGAAGGAATCCAAACACAAAGGATCATGTATTGTATGATTCCATTTCTCTAAAATTTTCAAAATAGATAAATCTGTAGAGAGAGAATTCAAATTGGTGGTTGCCAGGGATTGGGGGAGAGGGGATGGGGAGCAACTGCTTAATGGGTACTGGGTTTCCTTCCAGGATGGTAAAAGTGTTCTAGAACTAGACAGAGGCAGTGGTTGTACAACAGTTGTGAATGCACTAGACTGTTTACTTTAAAATGGTTAATTTCACATTATATGAATTTATCTCAATTTTTAAAAAGTAAAAACAAACAAAACAGGAGGGGACCTGCAATGGCTTAAAAATTTCACCAAGTTTCTAGAAGCTGCCACAATGGAGACTAATTAAGCCACAGCCTAGAATACCTACAAAGGGATTTCAACAAATGAGGAACAAACTTAGCCTAGTCAGTCTCCCAACTCCAAGAGAGCAGGTATGATACTGGGCAAGGTAAGACACGGGACATAAACCAGAGATTAATTGAAGGTTTCTATATGGATGGTAACCTCCCTCAGAAAGCCCCCAGATCAGTCTTTAACCCAAGCATAAAAAAAGAAGGGCTCTTCTCTAAAGAAATTTAATAAATTGTCTGGGGCAAAGCTAGGAAAGCTGGAATGAGTGTTGAAACCACCACCACAAAAAAAATCTCTCCATAATATGACATTTTGAGGACCCACAACAAAAAGTTTGAATTGTTCTACATTCAGCACACTGCCTCTTCATGTTAAAACAAAGCCTGCAAATGAATAGTTCCCACGCTGTACACAGAGTTTCCAGCCATCCTCATTCTTCATTGTAATCAAGTGACAAAGAGAGGTCAAACATTTGAGGATGGAATACAAGGTGACAGAGAAATACCAAGAACAAACGACAAAGCTGGCCCTAAAAGACTAAGACACAGAAAATAATTTATTTGTTTTTTGTTTAATTTATTTATTTGTTTGTTTTTTTATTTGTTTAATTTATTTGTTTTTTGGCCATGCCGTGCAGCATGTAGGATCTTAGTTTTCTGACCAGGGATTGAACTCAAGCCCCCTGCAGTGAAAGTGTGATGTCTTAACCACTGGACCACCAGGAAAGTCCCTCCAAGTATAATTTTGAAAGGACAAACAAAAATACCTTTTATAAACATCATCAGAAAGATTTAAGAAGCAATTGAATATATGGAACAAGAATACATTGCTATGGAAAAATTCCAACAGAACATGAAAGAACACTTGGAAATTAAAACTATAGTTGCAAAATTCAACATTCAATAAAAGAATTGAAAAGTCAAGTTGAGAAAAACTTTTACAATGTTGAGCAGAAATACAGTAAAGGACACCATCAAGGGCTGGCAAGAACGTAGAGCAGTTCAAACTTTCACATTGATTGTAAGAGTGTTCATTGATACAGCCATTTTGGAAAACTCTGTGGCAGAATTTACCAAAAGCTAAAGTTAAACGTATGCCTATCTCATGAACTGGCAATTCTACTCCAAAGCGTATGCCCAACAGATGTGAGACTTCTGGCCACCAAAAGACACAGAGAAAAATGTTCAAAGTATTATTCAGAACAGCCTTCAACTGGAAGCAACCCAGAGGTCCTTTGATTGTATCCAATAATTTGGGTAGACAAACCGATATCATCACAAAATGAAATACAATGCAGTAATAAAAAGAAAAAAAAAAACTACTGATACATGCAAAACATAATTAAATTCCAAAAACATAACATTGATTGCAAGAAACCAGACATCAAAGAGTATATAGTGTTCAATGACATTTATAGGAAGTTCTGGAACAGCAAAACAGATCTGTGGTGATAAGGTCAGAATAGTGGTTATCTTTGGAGGAAGGTCGAAGAAGGCAATGGCACCCCACTCCAGTACTCTTGCCTGGAAAATCCCAGGGATGGAGGAGCCTGGTAGGCTGCAGTCCATGGGGTCGCTAGGAGTCGGACACGACTGAGCGACTTCACTTTCACTTTTCACTTTCATGCATTGGAGAAGGAAATGGCAACCCACTCCAGTGTTCATGCCTGGAGAATCCCAGGGACAGGGGAGCCTGGTGGGCTGCCATCTCTGGGGTCGCACAGAGTCGGACACGACTGAAGCAACTTAGCAGCAGCAGCAGCAGTTGGAGGAAGGTATGGAACAGGAGTGGGCCATGAGGAAGTCTTCACGAGTGATGGAAATGTTCTAGTATATTATCTGATTAGTGATTATATGGGTGAGTACATATGAAAAAAATTAAGCTCTACACCTAAGATTTGTGCACTTTACTGTATGTAAGTTATGCCTCAATAACATAGGCAAACAAAATCTAGGGAGTGTGCAATAAAATATGAGATATTTAAGAAGAGCAAGATCTTACTAAGTTATAGAAATGGAAAAAAAAACTAAGGGGGAGGAAATTAAAGGCATATTAGAAAAATAACTTTTGGTTCAGTTCAGTTCAGTCACTCAGTTGTGTCCAACTCTTTGCAACCCCATGAATCGCAGCACACCAGGCCTCCCTCTCCATCACCAACTCCCAGAGTTCACTCAGACTCATGTCCATCGAGTTGGTGATGCCATCCAGCCATCTCATCCTCTGTTGTCCCCTTCTCCTCCTGCCTTCAATCTTTCCCAGCATCAGGGTCTTTTCCAATGAGTCAACTCTTTGCATGAGGTGGCCAAAGTATTGGAGTTTCAGCTTCAGCATCAGTCCTTCCAATGAACACCCAGGACTGATCTCCTTTAGGATGGACTGGTTGGATCTCCTTGCAGTCCAAGGGACTCTCAAGAGTCTTCTCCAACACCACAGTTCAAAAGCATCAATTCTTCGGTGCTCAGTCTTCTTCACAGTCCAACTGTCACATCCATACTTGACCACTGGAAAAACCATAGCCTTGACTAGACGGACCTTTGTTGGCAAAGTAATGTCTCTGCTTTTGAGTATGCTATCTAGGTTGGTCATAACTTTCCTTCCAAGGAGTAAGCGTCTTTTAATTTCATAGCTGCAGTCACCATCTGCAGTGATTTTGGAGCCCCTAGAAATAAAGGTTTTCACTGTTTCCATTGTTTCCCATCTATTTGCCATGAAGTGATGGGACCGAATACCATGATCTTAGTTTTCTGAATGTGGAGTTTTAAACCAACATTTTCAGTCTCCTCTTTCACTTTCATCAAGAGGCTTTTTAGTTCTTCTTCACTTTCTGCCATAAGGGTGATGTCATCTGCATATCTGAGGTTATTGATATTTCTCCCGGCAATCTTGACTTTAGAGCTAAAGAAAAACCAGTTCATACTGAAAAGGTTTATTAAGTATCTAGCACAATGAATGAACACACACCCAAGTTTATGCATAGTTTGTGAAAGTTCAGAACACCAAGGATAGGAAAAGATTCTAAAAGCTTGTACAGATTAAAAAAAAAAAAAGTATACAAAGTTTCAGCGTGAAGTTTTATATACAGCCAAACTGTCAAGTACGAGAATTGAATAAAGTTTTTCAGACATACAAGAATTCAAAAAATTATCTCCTGCTTGATCCTTTAGTAAGAGGTTACTTAAGGGTGCCTTCTAGCAACCAAAGGCAGTATGGAGGAACTTGGTCAACATCCCCAAATATCCTGCCACAGCAGAAGGATGAGGATTCAGGGAGAATTTAAGGCTTGTTTCAAACAGATCTGGGGTCCTCAGATGGGTACTCCTCAAAGTCAGCCTCTGCCCCTTACACTCACTGCTGTATGCACAGTGAGTGTATACACACTGTGTATGTGCACAGGGTATGCACATGGCTGGCACAATTTGTTGGATTTCAAGGAATCACTGGGATGAGCAGCACAATCAGAAGTACTTGAGTGAGAAGGCAGAGCAGCCAAGATTGTGCTCAGCGCGCTGCCAGTGAGGGCTCTCACCCTGCACAGAGCAGCAGGCAGCACCCTTGTCTCTGGGCATGTGAACTGAATCTGAGGAGCCCGATGTGGACTGCAATTGCTACCACAAGTGCTGGGCACCAAGGGCCCCGTTCCAGGCAGTGACTGTCTCAGGATGTGCTAGACGGGTCTCTAACTGCCTGGGGAGTGGCTGGTGCATGGATCTGGATCTGGGCTGCCAGGAGGTAGATGATACAGCAGGACTAGCCTGGTTTCTGCAGCTTCCCAGGTGGCTCTAGTGGTGAAGAACCCGCCTACCAACGCAGGAGACATGAGAGACGCAGGTTTGATCCCTGGGTCAGGAAGATCCCCCATCATAGGAAATGGCAACTCACTCCAGTATTCTTGCCTGGGGAATCCCATGGACAGCGGAACCTGGTGGGCTATATAGTCCATGGGGTCAAAAACAGTAGGACAGGACTGTAGTGGCTTAGCATGCACACAGCCTGGTTTCTAGCTGCAGACTCCTGGAGGGAATGAAAATGAATTGAATTACAACCAGAACCTGATACTGCTGAAGTAAAACCCAGTGGAACATGAGGGCACAGAAGAAGGACTGGGCACCACTGCAGCCTTGACATTTGCTGAGCTCCAGGCTTCCCTGGTGGTGCAGCTGGTAAGGAATCCGCCTGCAGTGTGGGAGACCTGGGTTCGATCCCTGGATTGGGAAGAACCCCTGGAGAAGGGAATGGCTACCCACTCCAGTATTCTGGCCTGGAAAATTCCATGGACTGTATACTGTATAGTTCACGGGGTCGCAAAGAGTCGGACATGACTGAGTGACTTTCATTGCCCTAAGTCACATGTTCCACCAAGGCCTGTATAAGGGGAGATGATCAGCTCATCACGGAACAAGTTGGTCCCAGTCCCGTTTGTCTCTGAACACCTTGCATCATCCTGAACGAATTTTCTCTTCCCTTCCGTTCTCTCCCCTTCCTCTCCTCTCTTCTTCCTTCCTTTCTGCTCAAGCCCAGACCTTTTAATGCTGCCATTCATTGATTTGGCCAGCTCAGTTCTGGATGCGCAGACAGGCTTGGAGCAGGCAACCCTAGTACTGTCAGTCAGGAAGTGGAGAATTTCTAAAAGCCTCCACCAGGGGCTGCCCAAGCGCTGGCTTCAATGGTGATTCACTTCCTTACAATAACATAAAGACCAGGGGTCCCCAACCTTGGGATCTAATGCCTGATGATCTGAGGTGGAGCTGATGTAATAGTAATAATAGAAATAAAGTGCACAGTACATGTAATGTGCTTGAATCATCCTGAAATCATCACTTCCCCCACCTCCCACTCCACCCCCCACCATCGGTGGAAAAATTGTCTCCCACAAAACTGGTCCCTGGTGCCAAAAAATTTGGGGACTGCTGATTACAGATGAAGGCACACACTTCAGACAAAACAGAAAAGCCTAATCACGTATTGCACGGAGTGAGGTATGACTGCTTTTCCCCCACATTTGCCCTGCATGCATGGGAACATGGAGGTTCTATTTGGTCACCCCCTTCCTCCTGGTTTTCCTCGTTCCTCTTCCATCTAGGGAGGATTTCTACATATTCCCTCAGATAGAGCTTTACAAAGAGCCTCAGGGAAGGGAAATAAGGAGGCCTCAAGGAGGGAGGATTCTCACAGTCGGGGGTGGGGGGCTTCCTGCTTGAAGGGAAGGGCTGTAAGGCAGCCCCAGGACAGTCTAGGGGCATTGCACGCCAGCACTGTCAGCCGCTGACATTTGGGTGTTTCTTGCAAAGGGGATCCCACAGCAGGATGGCCACGGCAACCCCCACTCCTTCTGCACCTCTCCAATAAAAGTGGAACTGGGAAGCAGCGTGAGGCCTGAGTTGACATTCCTTTGGGGCCCCTCTCATAGGTGTGCCATGCAACACACCTCAGGTGCAAATGGGTCCATCCACAGAAGGAACAGCTAAAGACAGCTTGAAATGGGGCACTTTTCAGGGGAAAAACTGAAGTGTGGAAGAACTCTTCAGCCATACAGCAAAATATCATGTGTCTCGTCAACCAGGTGTCCTCCTGTGGTTAGTAGTTTATGCCAGAAAGGTAGCAAGGGGAACAACTGGCTTGGTGAGAAAAAGAAAGCCCTCATTTTCTATGGCAGTACAAATACTAAAAATATCAAGAATTTAAATTGTCTTCACCAGGACATAATCTCCTTGTATACTGTATGCTGTTATCTGCATTTTACTTGAAGAAATGGGACACTGGGGAAGCAGCCGACATTATCCCCTGTGTAAGCGGTGCAACATGACATTTCTGCAACATCATTTAAAAGTCTATCAATACTGGAAACTTCTCTAAGAATCTCTAAGGGACCAAAAAACAAAGACACAAAAAAAGCACTTGGGTGGAAGGCATACCAGAGAGGATTCTCACTAAAGGGCATGTGTGTTCACAGGCAAAATGCAGCTTGCAAAAGTTCTCAAAGCTGACATTTCTCTCTGTTGAATTTTGGAGGCCAAGTGTTGCCTTTGAACCCCAGACAGGAGCAAAAAGTTGAAATTCCCAGTCCTAGCCTTGACCTTTTGCCCTGGGCAGAAACCACCCACTGATAAATGTGACTGTCCCTGATTGCCTGTTTGCCTCCAGCTGGTCGCCTGTACCCCACCTCTCTGATTGATGGCACATGGGGTGGGCACTGATGGGGCAATGATTGTGGGCTCTGCCTTCAAACAGATGTGATTTCAATCTTAGCTCCCCAGGGTGATCCTGACCCACTGCTAAACTTCCCTTGCTGCATCAGGAAATGTGAATTCCCACAAAGAGATGACCTAAGGGTCTGCTCCCAGCATCCAACAGGTAATCAATAAGCAGGGACTGTGGGGAGCAGGCTCTGTTCATCTGAGCAGACTCTAGCCAGTGGAGTTCCAGACTCTGACCAACCCGAGCTCCAGCCTCCCTGGGGCACAGCTGCAGTGATGGTGCCAGCTGGGCCAGTGAAATGTTTCTGGTTCTGAAGCCACAGCCTGTACCATGGGGAGCATCTGACTATGAGCAGAGGAACTCTGGTTTCCCATTTCCAATGTCACTTGTCTTCTATGCTGGTCAGTTCAGCTGCTCAGTCATGTCCAACTCTTTGCGACCCCATGGACTGCAGCACATCAGGCTTCCCTGTCCATCACCAACTCCTGGAGCTTGCTCAAACTCATGTCCGTTGAGTCGATGCCACCCAACCATCTCATCCTCTGTCACCCACTTCTCCTCCTGCCTTCAATCTTTCACAGCATGAGGGTCTTTTCCAATGAGTCAGTTCTTCACGTCAGGTGGCCAAAGTATTGGAGTTTCAACTTCTGCATCAGTCCTTCCAGTGAATATTCAGACTGATTTCCTTTAGGATTGACTGGTTTGATCTCCTTGCAGTCCAGGGGACTCTAAAGAATCTTCTCCAACATCACAGTTCGAAAGCATCAATTCTTTGGTGCTCAGCTTTCTTTATGGTCCGATTCTCACATCCATACATGACTACTGGAAAAACCATAGCTTTGACTAGACAGACCTTTTTAAGCAAAGTAATGTCTGCTTTTTAATATGCTGTCTAGGTTGGTCATAGCTTTTCTTCCAATGAGCAAGTGTCTTTTAATTTCTTGGCTGCAGTCACCATCTGCAGTGATTTTGGAGCCCCACCCCAAGATAAAATCTGTCACTGTTTCCATTGTTTACCCATCTATTTGCCATGAAATGATGGGACCAGATGCCATGATCTCAGCTTTTTGAATGTTGAGTTTTAAGCCAGCTTTTTCACTCTTCTCTTTCACTTTCATCAAGAGGCTCCACAGTTCCTCTTCACTTTCTGCCAGAAGGGTGGTGTCATTTGCATATCTGAGGTTACTGTTATTTCTCCTGGCAATGTTGCTATGTAAACAGCAAGCTCCTTAAAAACAGTCCCCAGAACTCCAGAGGGACAGGATAGCAGGCTGGATGCAAGGTGGCATGGAACACTTTTTTTTGCCCTTGTCAGTCAGTAGTAGGTACCGAAAGCAGATGAAAGACCCTGGCATAATTTTTCTGTTTCTCTTCCCCGTAACATCTTTGCGCACCAAGTTTATCCCAGCCTTTCAACTCATAGAACCCTCCCTGTTGTCCTAGCAACTGTGCACTGTTACTATACCGAGCATAGAGATGTGAAAACTGAGGCTGGAAAACAGTCATCAGTGGCTCAAGATCTTAAACCCTGGCCTCTGAGCCATAACCCCACAATGCCAAGGACAAACCCAGGCAAGGACACTGATCTGGGCTGCTCAGCCCTGCGCTGTGAGGCTGATGGCCATACACCCTCACGGGTAACTGGGGTACCTGGAGGGTGACCAGGGCACAGAAGCCAGGCTGGTTGAGCAAGAGACAGCTTCCAGATCATGGGCTGACGGAAAACCACAATTTTGCTCAGGGAAAACATGGTCTTTGCAATTTTGGGTCCAGGTTAATCCTAAGAATATTATTAGCTACCAAGCATGTTGCAAGTGAGGCCCGGGTGCCACTCCCTGAAGGCAACTTTCCATCCTGTCCAAAGTTAATGCACAGGCTTCTCTGAGACAGAGGGGGCTGCCCAGCAGGGCAAGCAGCACCAGCAGCAGCACAATGCCATTTATGCCATCTCTACCTGCACTTCCTATCAGCGCTTGAGAAGTGTGCTATGAAAGCAAGTCAACGAGGTGAGCTTAATGCTGCTGAGCTTCTGGTGTCATTGCCTGTATCTCAAAACCAGAGACTCCTGAATCACGTTAACACCCCAGAATTGTGTGGGTGGACCCAGGTTTTGTGGAGCTGTAGTGGGAGACCTCACATGGCTCCAGATGTCCTGAAACAAGACAGTAGACAGGTTCCAGAATTACAAACTAGTGAATACACGTGCTTGCCAAGGGTCCTTCCTCTTTCAGCTCTCGGTTCCTCCCATTTCTACCACAGAAGACCACAGTTGGCACCAAAAGATTTCATATCCTGAGGCAGTTTGGCAGATGGTAGGGTGTGTAGTCACTCAGGTTGACCTGGGGCTGGCCCTCAGTCCTGCCTGTCCCAGGAAGGGCATCCCTGCAGGCTGAAGCCTGGAGGAAGGTAACACATGCAGTAGCCCTGGGCCTCTGTCAGTCCTCTGAAAGTGTTGGCTCTTATTGTGGCTAGGATCACTTGTACCTAATGCTTTGTCCAAAAGCCTTGGGGGCCACAAGAGTTGACGGATTTAGAAATCATTAATAGGGACACAGAGATCATCAACACCCAGGCAGGGGCTGGCAAACACACTGACATGGCTGCAGTGAACCATGAGACTGTTAATACCAAGTGGGATACATGGAGAAAATTCAGGATACTATAAATGGCTTCTTGGTATCATCCATTTTTGGTTTTACTACCAAAAGGGTTTTGGTCAAGCTGGTGAAAACACTTGGCTGCTGAAGTGTTCTGGGTGATGGAATGGTGGACAGCAGATCATGGACCTGAAGCAGCAGGCAGATGTTGACTCCTGCACAGTTCAAGGAAGAGGCTTCCAGCTTTATGGATTCCTGGTCCTCCTACAACCCCTAGTTCACAAAGCCTGTCAGTTTGACTCAGCTCACACTGCCTTCTGACCCCAGGGGCCACTATATACATCTTTACTCAAAATCCACCAATGGCCCTCAAGTCCCAACCCAGACCACATCCTATAGGACCTTTGGGACTGGGGGCTGATGGTGGCCATGTTCTCCTCCTTTCCGAGTTGGAGGCTCTTCACTGTCTGCCTGTCTCCCAGCTGCAGGTTTCAAGGCACAAGCCTGCATTCCCACTCATTCTGGGGAAAGTTCTCTTGGGAAAAGAGATGCCTCTTCAACCGCTATTCGTAGTAGGTGCTTTCTGGTTTATAGATTGCTTTCATGTGCTTTCATCTTGTGACCTCCTCTCTCCTATCAGATGCACCGACAAATAGGATTACTCCTAATGGGGACATTTCACACTGTGCTCATCCTTCAGATAAAGAAAGGGAGACTCAGAGAGGGAGTGATTTGCTGAGACTCACACTCCAGCAGTGGTGGTGCTGGGGACAAATCCAGGTTTGAGATGGCAGAACGGAGTGTCTGCTTCCTCCCACACTGCCTCTGTGGAGGACCAGAGCCTGCCCAGCCTACCTGGCTAGTGCTGCACATACCAGCACGCAGCCTTGCCTCTGCAGGCAATGAATGCAATTTCACAGCACATCAGAGTCTCTAGAAATCCTTTGCCAAAAATCCCTTGCGGGACCTAAACTGATGGTGTCAGGCTGGGGGCCCTCCACAAACTCGCCTGCTCCAGCCACACACCTGGGCTCAATTCCGTCCATGAGTCTGACACTTCTGGGGGCCCTTCTTCATTTCCCAGCCAACGAGACCCTCTTCACTAAAAGACCCAGATCAGATGGTCCTCCCATCTAAAAAGTCCACCATGGTCCTCTGATGTGAGTCGGTGGTTGGTTCCCACTTTTCATCCTCCCCAAACTCTGGCCTTCACAGGTCTGCCTGGAAGATGTGCTCCAGGCTCCCCACCCCCTAGGCCTGAGTGATGCAGGGGTGAGTGGACACCTGATGCCCTGCACAGTGGAGGAGCCTCTTGCAGGACGGGTGTCCTTGGACTTGAATGCACTTTGCCTTGTAAGGTCTGGCACCCAGACCTGCCCTCTCCCATCACGCTGTGCTTACACCAGAGCTAGCAGATGGCTGGATGGCCAGTGCACTGGAAAGAGTTCTCTTCCCCAACCCAGCAGTTGTCTGCTGCAAAAGATGCCAAGAGCCCCTCCCACCAGGCTGCGTGCAGGGCAGAGCGTGGCGCCACCCAGGCAAAGCACTTAGCGTCCTGTGTGTACACACAGCCACCGCTCAGGCACCAATTCCTTTTGTCAGTTCTCCTGCTCGGTCAGTAGTGATCATGAGGCCTCAGGCACTGTGAGGGCCCGACCACCGGGGCCCACTGTGGACACTTCCAATACCTGTCTGTGCTCTGCACCTCCTGACGGGCTGGCAGGAACAGTCAGGTCACCATCACAGGTAAAGGGATGCCCTGCCCAACCCTGCCTGCTCCCTGTCCCCTTGGTGGTGAGTCCCTAGCCAGCCTCCAGCACCAACTCCCCCCCACCCCACCCCCGGGAATAGCCTCATGAAGGACCCATCCCCAGAAGGCTGGTCCTGGAGTGGTCTGAGGAGACGTGGCGAGATGGGGCCTTGGTACCGGGTTGACATCCCCTGCCCCACTGATTATGAGGACCAATCCTGTGCCCTCAGCCCTGGGCTCAAGGCCACAGCCCAGCTGCTAGAACCTGTGCTGGGCTGGCAGGGGGAGAGGAATTCCCTGGCAGGTGAGAAGATCCAGGTGTGTGGAACATGGGGGCAATAGAGGGAAGTGACTTCTTTGCTTTGCTGCCCGCAGGAGGATGAGCAGCTCAGGGTGAAGAACAGTGAGAACAAAGGTGGGGCCCAGGGTCTCCCCGGTAGCTGACAAAACCTCGGGCGGTGGACAAACATCGGCCCAGGATTCAACAGGAGTGGCTGAACCTCAAAGACACTGAACGTTCCGCCAAATATGGCCTGACCCGCTGGCATCAGAGGTCCTCTTGGAAAAACTTGAATCCCTGACACGAGGGCCAGGGAGACTGGGAGGCAGGCCCTTGAAGACTGGGACTCCCCGGCTGTCTCTGAACTTCTAAGCCTAAGGCAGCAGCCCATCCCCCCACCCCCATAAAGAGCTGGTGACCCCCCACCTCCACCCCCAACGGAGCAAATGGCACTGGAGCCCTCCCTCAAAGGTGCCCTCTGTCCCAGGAAGCAGGGGATCTAGCCACCCCTGATCTGCTGTGGGATGCACAGCACTACCAGCAGGAGAGCCCAGGAACCATGGGGAGAGCTGGTCACCTACTGCCTGGCTACCAAGGAGAGCAAAGTCACCACACAACACAGGCTGGGATCACTGGGCCTGGTGATCAAGGAGATAGACAACACCCCTCCCTCCATCTCTGCTGCCCAGGAACTGCAGCAGAGATCGCGGGCTTGCACTGAGCGGCCAGGAGCCAGGGGCCATGACGAGCGCTGCCACCGCCCAGGAGGCCAAACCCACAGAGTCGGGCAGGTGGTCAGTACAACATGGCCTCCTGGGGGTTCAATGGATGTGCAACAGACCAAGGCACAGTCCAAAATGACAGTGAGACCAAGGGCAACCACCCCAGTAAATGGGTCAAGGTCCCTCTCCCAGGTTCAGCCCCCAAGCCAGTTCTCAGACCTGGAACTGAGGAACAGGGGTGGGCTGGGTCCCCGGGGGAAGGACAGTGCCACACCACAGCAGACAGACACAGAAATGACCCCAGTCCCTCCCAAAGGGACCTCGGGCTCTGCATTGGTGATCCCACATTGGGGAGGTGGGACCACCAGAGGGGTAGAGGTTGCTAGACACAGGGTCAACTTGACGCTGATGTGAGAGACCCAGTTAAATCTGACTCTGCAGCCACTTTGGGAAGACCCCCTGGGCTGGGGTTTCTGACCAGAGGGGATCAAGGGGCAAGGGACACAGGGCTAGTCCTGAGGATTTGTGAGTCGATCTTAACCTGGGAGAGCCTGGAATGCAGTATCTCCCAGAGCCAGGTGCAGGGCTTAGTGAGACGTCTGTCAAGGACTCCTTCAGAATCTGGGGGCACATGTGATGTGAGGGAAAGACAGTAAGGCCAAACAGAAACCCTGTGTGAACTCCAGTGAGTAAAAGAGAAAAAGAGAAAATAGAGGGGATCCACGTCCCACTGATGAACTGCAGAACCTTCTCACCTCTGGTGGCGCCTCATGGGCATCCTCTGCTTCTGACTCCTCACACCCTCTCTGTACTTGGCCAAGTCACCACGGTGGGCATGCAAGTACTCAAAGGGTAGCTGGACAGGCTCCCGCCCAGAACATAAGTCCACTCACTGAAGTCCTCTCACCTTGGGTATGGGATGGCAATGCACACTCCAGATCGCCCTCCTTTCTCCTCAATCTCGCAAATTAAACAGTTGGACCTGTTCAGTGGGCCGCAGCCTGCTGTCCGGAAGCCCCCTCCAGTGCTGGGGGGCCTGGCACCCGGGTCGTGGCCAACCTGCACAGACAGAAGACAGTAAAGAGCACATAGACCCCAGAGCTCGGGAGTGATGGAGATGCACAAACCAGCATCTCCAGCTCCCGGGTCAGATGTGATATAAAGGCCTGTGATATGAATGCAAGTGGGGCAGTACCAGAGGCTCACAGAAGCTCCCGAGGTCCCTCTGGGCGGGACCCCATCCCCTGGGCAGTCAGCACCTGAGCAGCGGCAGCAGAGTGGCCACCCATGTCTGCAGGTCCCATATGTGCCATGTCCTCTCAAAGAACTGCAGTAGAACTAAGATGAAATCAGATGAAATTAGAAACACATCCAGTTCTCAGTCTGGCCCCTCCATCTGGGCCATATGGAGAGGGGTGCGGTCAACGGGAGCTGCCCTGGGGAGAGGGGAAGTAAGTCTGGCTGACTTCCCAGAGCTACACGGCCACCCCTGGGCTTGTCCAGCGTGCAGGAGTCCAAGGCCCAGAACTAAAGCTAGGCAGGGACCGAGGGACTGACACGGACATGAAGGAGCCCTCTCATGGACACCAAGGAAGTGTCTCCTTGAGGACTGCTCAGCCCAGGTGCCAAGCCTGGGGGTGAATGGCAGCCCCCAGCGGGAGGGTCTGAGGGACACGCACCGACCTCTGGGGTACTTACAGCTCCAAGAGACCAGGCTAATACTGAGTCTGTCTCTAGCCTGCAAACAGAAGAGGACGAATCTGAAACAAAACCAACCAGGGCAGGATGAGCACAGACCCAAAAGAAGTGCCCACAACTCAGCACACAGAGGACACACAGCTCAGTGGAGAGATGGGCAACAGGCATTTCAGAGACCACATCGGCCAAGGAGGACATGCGGGAACCCGAGAATCTGGGTCGAGCCTGTTCCAGGTCAGTGCTGCCCTCAAACACACAGCAGGAGCAACGTGGAACCCTCACCAAGCCTCAGAGACCCAGGTGGGGTGGGAGGCAGCACTCCCTGTGGCTCAGTCCCCACATCTGGGCACGTGAGGAGAGCTGGGGCCAGCAGCAGGGAAGGGATGGGTGCAGAGAAACACCATGGAGCAGGTCCTCACAGCTGCTCCCATCAGCAGCCACACATCATAGGTCTCCAGTTCACTGGGCAAGGTCTCGTTCAAAACCAGGATTTGGAGGAACAGCAGCAGCCCACAATCTGTTCACAGGACCCTCCCTCATGATCTGAAACCACTACCAGGAGGTTCTGGGGTTTCTGAAGGCAGCTAGTAACCACTCTTCGGGTGAGGAGTGGGATACCAGCACGAGGGAGTTGGGTGTGGTGATCGCTCAGGTCCCCGCAGTGCTGAGGCCTCAAATCCAGGAGGCAGCCTCTTCCCCTCAACTCATGTCCGGAAGGCTTTTGCAAGGAGAGAGCAGGCTGCATGCTGGAAGAGAAAGCACTGCTCCGACTCAACATTCCCATGGCAACAGCTGTGTGAGTACCCGGCTAACAGGAAACAGTGAGACACCAACCTTGCCTTCCTGATACTCGGTGACCCTTGGGGGTCCAGACTTGCGTACAGCAGCCACAGCCTGGGAGGAATAAGGGGAGAAAGGAGACAGCAGGAAGATGCAGGGTGCCCCAGAGCTCCCAGATGAAAGCACCTAACACTCGGGCAGACGGAGAAAGGGATGTTACAGTTGTGCCTGGAAGGAGGACAGTAGGTTGTCAGGGAAAAAGGAGCCAGTGGTCTAGGGGCAGAACTGCTCTGCCCTGGGCTGTGACCTCACACGAGCCCCACCTGCCCCCTGCGAGCCACCCCCACCAGGCCCTGACCTTGCAGGGTTTGGCTGCTTGTTCGTGGTTCCCCTCCCGGTGGGGCCCAACCACAAGTTCATGGAGAGCAACTGACTGACTGTGGTGGTCCCTGGATCCTTCCAGAGTGGCAGTGTGAGGGGAGGAGTCATTTTTTCTTGTTCCCTGTGGTGTCTCCTGGGCTGTAAATCACTATCACCCCTGGGGGATGGGTTTCTGTGCTGTGCGCTGAGGCATCATGGAGTCCCTGTCCCAGCCCCGTGAGGACAGGCCAGCTGCTGTGATGACCAGAACCCACCCTGAGGGAACCTGCATGTGTGTTTCACATCAGTTGGGCCCTCCTGGATCCCTGTGGTCTCAGGTGCCTGCCTAGGAGAAGACTGTGGTGACTTGGTGTCCAAAACATCTTGTCACTGGTGATTTTGTCCCTGTTCCTCTCCTCCTTGTGCAGGTGAAGACACCCAGACAAGCAGGAAGAAGAGTGTTTTCTCCTCTGGCCACCAAGCAGGCACTCTCTGCTTTGGTAGGTAGGAATGCTTGCAGCCCCTTCTTGCTCAGGGATCCCACCCACACAGCTGAGATTCAGTGGCACCCAGGAGGAAGGGGTTGGGTTGGCTGAGAAACTGAATGGCAGAAATTGGGATCCAGTCACATACCGCAGTAGAAGACATAGTAGTGGCCAAGCCCCAGGGGTACCAGGCTCCCTGGTAACAGACCCAGACCCAGTGAATAAGGTGACCCTTTGTCACCCAGCAGGTGGGGAAAGGTTCAGTGGGATGATGATGCTCTCGGCCAGCCAGTGCGTGAGGACATGGAACCCTTGCCTGTAGTTGGGGGAGTGGACACGGGGAAGCCTTTGCAGAAGGCTGTTTGCTGGCATGTGTTAGCACCTCGGGTGTGTGCCCTGTGCCCCAGGCCTCCTCCTTCATGGCCCTTCAGTCAGTGAGTGTGTGGTCACATCGAGTAGTTGTATTGGCAGAATTTTTCCCTTCCCTTCTATCAGGAGGGAAGTATAAGTAACTTGTGGGACCCCCGACACTGGGAGGTATAAACAGACACCGTGTAAGGTTGAAAACAGACACATGAAGTTGTGCAGACGTGGAGGAGTGTGCCCGAGGTGCTGGGAGTGTAAAAGTCATCCCCCCACTCCCTTCTTTGCACTGCCGACAGATGTCTGGACAGAGCTGACCCTCTGTCTTCATTTTCCGGCAGTTGTGTCAGGATCGCACAGGCCAGGTGGCTCAAACTATGAACCATGTTGGTTCAGGAGACCGGCAGCTGAAGCTGAGGTGTCAACTGACATTGGCTCTCGTGAGGGCTGTGGTGAGAGTCTGTCCCATCTCTCCCCCATCACTTCCGGGAGCATTGCTGGCCAAGGTGGGTGTGTCTGGGCTGGAAGAGCTCCACCTTCCTCTTCACCCCAGTTCTCCTGTGTGCCTGTCTGTCTCTAAGTGTGTCCTTTGTATGGGGACAGCCATCTTGTTAGAGGAGGGTCCATCCTAACGAGATCACTTGACCTCCATCAGCTCTGTGAAGACCTTTCCTTTGTCTGTAAGGTCACACCGAGGTACTTGGGATTGAGACTCCAGCACCTGAATCTGAGGGGATGCAATGTTTTCCTCACACCCTACAAAGGCTCTGAAGTAGGAACACACTGGAATGTTCCAAGGATGGAAGGATGGCCTTTATAGCTACTGGGGATGAATCCAGGGGCGAGGAGAGCAGGCCGCCAGGGCAGGAGCCAGATCACATGGGGCTTCGTGGGCCTGTGAGAACTGTGGCTCTGCTGTGCTTGGGGAAGGGAAGGCCCAGGAGGCTCTAGGCTGGGTTCCTCTGGGACTTTCCCCCGTCCTCACAGCCACATGGAAATGGAGGCTCCCTGCGAGGTGATGAAACCCTGCTGAGGTTCAGGCCTGTGGCTCTGCTCCTCTGCCTGCCCCTTGTCCAGTAAACAGTGACCCTCCTCTAGGTACAGGGATAGAAGTGAGGATGGAGGTGCATGTGGTCAGATCCCCTGCATTCACAGGCTATCTCTCTGTCCCTTGGGCCTCCTCAGCCATTGAACAAGGTGACTGTAACCTAGCAGGTTATTTGAGGTTTGAATTCTGTGACCCCTGCATGGCACTGTCCCAGGCCCTGGCAAGGACATGGAGCGTGCCTGTCCCATTAGTTCCTGCTCTCCTTCATTCTTTCTCTAGCTCTGGGCAGGGGCTGGGGCATCTGCTGACAGTGGAGGCCATGGTGTGGGAAAGGCTGGGAGGAAGATGGCTCCCAAAGGTGTGGGGAAGACACGTGGCAGGGCCATCTGAGGTCCAGGGCGGACCCAGGGCCAAGGCCAGATTGGTTAACATGGATCTGTGTTCAGTAGCCCTGGGCTGAGTGGGATATCTGCAGTGCGTGGGCAGGGTTGGGGGCTGGGGAGCTGAGGGGTGAGCTGGGGGCTGGGAGTGGGGGAAGCCAAGCCCAGGACTGTGCCTCTCTGTGCTGGAAGAGGACCAGAGCCTGGCCACTGGGCTGTGAAGCCAGGGGGCCCACCCTCCCTCCTCAGTGCTCCCAGGGTTTTGAGTCCCTCTGTCTTGGAACTCACCTTGTGCCTCTCTCCCACTGTCCTGCCCTCCTTTCTGACCTCCCAACAGACTGCATGTGATGGATGGGTCCTCTGGGTCACCACCCACTGTCAGCAGACCATGTGGAGATGGATCGAAGGAGCCAGCCCTCTGTGACCCTCTCCTCTGTGTCAGCAGGCTTGGAGGATGCTCGGACACATGAGGCTGATGTCTGGCCCAGGGCTCTGAGCTTGGAGGCCTGTGTGTCAGGCTCCTGGCCTTTGTGGTTCTATGTTTCCACAGCCACATGAGGCTGTGGGAGCCTGGGGAGATGAAGTTCAGCTGTCTGTCCTTCCGACAGCCTTCTGCGGGTTTCATCTTAAACAGTGTCAAGATCCTGGAGATGTGTTGGCAGCCCACGCTATGCGGCCACCGGCACTGTACCCTGGCAGTCCACATCGCACACCGGGACTGGGAGGATGCATCCTGGCGGGAGCTGCTGGAGCAGAGGCTGGGGATGAGCCCCACCCAGATCCAGGCTTTGCTGCTGGACAGGGACAAGTTCGGCCACAGAGTGATCATGGGCAACTGATTCCCTGTCCCGTGGTGCCTGCATGGCCCCTGGTGCTGCCCTGGATCTCAGCTGGGTTATGCTTGTTTGTTTTCTGTTGAACCGTTTGGTTGGGGGGGGGGATGGGGCTGGGGTTTCTTCAGAGGGGCAGCAAGGGTTCCTGGGCTGGGAAATAGTGGCCCCAGGTGCCTGACCACCACTCTGGTCCTCAATCTCCGTTTGTGCTCTGAGAGGCAGAGGTGGGTCCAGGTCTGCACATGGCACTTGTCTCTGTGAATATACGTATGTCTGTGTGTGTCCCCATGTGTATCTGTGTGCCCAGCAGAGACCATAAGAGGCACCATAGCACCCAGCCTGGGTTCCCCAACCCCACTGCCTGCAGCCAGGCCTGAGCAGGTCCCCTGACTCCCCAGGGGTGAGGCCGCACAGCAACACCTGTCTGTTGGTGAATCGCTTGGGGACCTGATGTCCACAGGCTCCCCACCGGGGCCCTTCTGCTCTGTCCCTGCAGCCTGCAGTGGGCAGACTGAGAGTTGCCCATGTCCTGGTGGGTTCGTGGAGCACTCTCCATTTCATTTGGCTCTCTCTCTCACTTGGCCTCACCCCAAATTCCCTTTGCTGAGCTGATCCCATCTGAAATGCTTAGCCAGAGGACCCAGTTCACCCTGGTTCCTCTCTGTGATATGGTCTTACTCTCTAGCAGGCATGACTTTGAATCACCTTGTTGTCTTTCTGTGTCCTGTCTTTGCACACAGTTCTGGTGGACATTAGGGACACTTTGCTGTGCCCAGAAAACATAGGTCATGACGAGGTGAAGGAGCTGGAGAATCAAGCCCTGCTACCAGCCCTGGGACAGAAGTACCTGACTGTGCTCACCAACCCCCACTGGCTGCTGCAGCCCATCCCGGGGTGGGCCGGAAAGGACATCTTCCAGGTGTACATCCCCAAGCACCTGATCCCCTTTGGTCAGGAGGCCTGTCCAGACTGGGCTCTTGAGAGGAAGGAGACCAGCTCATGGTGACACCATCCAGTCGCCACCAGGCCCTAGACGTGCCCATCTGGTTCAGTCTGAATCAGCCCCACCCTGGGTTGCACTGCCCACTTGGTGTGGGGTCTGGGGCCAGGACTTCCCTCATGCTGTGCTACTCTGGACTCAGTGAGAGTCTCCAGGGCTTTGAGCTTTACGAAAAGATGACGTTGCCACTCGTTTTGGCCCTGCTGGGTCTGGGCATTTGAGAGAAATGTGTTGTTAGGAAACCGGTTAGTGTTTTTCCCTCTCTGTTTTGTTTCAAACAGTGTCCAGGGGTGATGGGGGAAGGCTGGGGGCTGGGCTGAGCATCAACAGCTGGCGAGGCCTCTGGCAGGCAGAGAGGCCCAGAAACAAGCCGTGGTTTATCCTTGCAGGTGACCCTTGCCCTGCTGTAAAGTGTCCCTTGGCTAACAAAGTGTATGTGTTGAACACAGTGCCTGGCCGCTCTGTGTCCAAAGATAGGCTCCTAAATACACCTGTGAGGGCAGAGCGATAAGGGCTGGTGTTCACCTTGGGGAAACCTTGTACTTGTCTTTGGGGTCATGTGTTTGCAAGGCCCTTGGCAGGTGAGGTGACCCTGCTTTCCAGTGAGCCACCCTTGGATCGGGAGCTGGAGATGCTCAGCTGCTGATCAGAAACTTGTGGCATCATCGGGAACCCAGGAGGAGCCCCTTCTTCAGGTGCATGACTCATAGAAGGTGACACCCCCAAGGTCAGGAGCCTGGTTGAGCCGTCTGCTGAGGGGCAGCCAAGGCCCAAGGACAAGCCTGAGCTGGGCTGGCCTCATCGCTCATGAGCTGCATGCACCCTTGGCCATGTGTGAAATGCTGCTGCTCCAGATGAAAAGGGACCACGTGGACTGGACCAAAGCCTGCCTGGGGAGTGGGCTTTCAGCCTCATGTGGCTCATCCAGTGCCGTGTGGAATAGCATGGACAAACTGAAAGAACACAGACTTGCAGCTCTCTTTCAATTCTTTATTTACTCCCGTGAAGTTTTGCTGTACCTTATTAGAGCCAGAAATAGATTTTTTATTACGAGAGTGCTTTTGTGTGTCCCTAGGGACCTGGCAGCTCAGGGATTGGGATTGTCCTTGAACTGCTCACAGACGGCACACTTGTAATCTGAGGACTCTTCCTGCTTCTCCGCCACCTCAAGGGCCTCATTTGGGGCCATGACTAAAAGGGCCGCCATCAGGATGGGGTAACAGGTGTTGTACAGAGTCATCACCGAACCATAACCTGGATACTCTGGGGAGCTCTTGGGCAGTTCCCCTATGCTGTCCCTTCCAGCAGTAGCCAGGAGTACAGACGTGCCATTGCTGGATGTACCCTCTCCACTGGGGCCGCCCTGTTCACTGGGGAGATGGTTTGCCTCAGCCCACCCGGCTACACTGCCCATAGACCAAAGGCCAGAGAACACATGTGAGTGCTGGCTGGGGCTTCCATGAGCAGTTGGGGTTCCATTCTGAACTTTCTTATCAGCCTCTTGTGTGGACTCATTGTGATGGAATGGAGGGGAGCGTCTGGTCACCATCGCTCACTTCTTTCTCTTTGGGGTGGTTGTTGCTCCACTGGCGGGCTGAGCAGTTGTTCTGGGGTCAACTTTCTTCTGGATGTTCTACAGGAGGAGAGGCTTGTCTCTTTGAAAGTTGGGGTTGCAATGAATCTGAAAGGAAAGATTTTAGCCATCGTGTGGGAGAAGAGCCCTTCCTCGCCGCCCTCCACTCTACCTACATCCCAGCCTTGCCTAACTATAGAGACAAAGTCTCTTCATTCCTGGCAGGTTATGAGGCCCTAGCATGTGTGCTCTCTACAGCTTCCTTGGGGCTGGCCTCGCTTGAGGTGTTACTGGCCCTCCCTGACATCAAGTGGCCCCTCGGGACCTGGTGTCACACCTGTGGATCCTGTCTAAGTGGATAATGGAATAAGACAGGCCCTGCTTTCTCCTCTTTGTTTAACCACCCTCTCACTAGAAAAACCTTCTCCTGGGAAGTGAAACCCATCCAGCGCTCAGCTCGTCTAGTCTAGTCTCCCCAGAAGGGCTTTCTACATCATGATCATCCTGTTCTTCCCTGCAGAGTGACCCAAAAGGTGGATTTTACTGAACCCATACAGGTTCAGTTCACAGATGAAACTCTTGATGCTGTCTGTGTTGAAGATCCTGTCTGTGCCTCTGTACTGGAGAACCTCCGTGTGGAAGAGATCTGTCTCGATGACCACCATGTCTCCCTCATCATTCCAGCGCCCAGAGGTGAAGGCCGCATCCCCCATGATCCTCCAGAGCTTCCTGGGGGAGGACAGCCCAAGGACGGTGTTGTTCTCTTCCTCATTGGCTGTTTCTGGGTTCGGGCCCTGTGGGGTCAGGTTGTCTTGGGAGCCCGGATTTGGGCTCTCAGTTTGGTCACCCTGCTTCACCAAGACCTCCCCTGACTCCACATTTGCATCCAGGGAGGAATCAGGGAGGTCCCCTGCTGTGGGCTCCCCATCAGTTGATGGAGCCACTGGAGCTGCACGTGCCTCGTCTGAACTCTGAAGAGCCACGGAGACAGTCTAGCTCAGGAACATTCACTGCAATACCAAAGCAGTGAACGCTCAGGGCAGAAGGGCCTCAGACCAGGGTTGCAGTGCCCAATAAATACTGTTTGGAGATTCTAGAATCTGTATCGTGGGCCAGGCAGCCAATTAAATGGTCGGCTTCCTTAATTTTTCATGATGTCACAGAGGTGATGTGGAGAGGCAGTCCTGGCCCAGTGTGGGGGAGGGGGGGACGGGGATGGAGATGTGATTCCCAGCTTGTCTCTTGTCTGAAAGTACGGAAAAGTATGTTTCAGGTTGCCTACAAAGGCTCCCATCTGTGTCCAGGCCCTGGATGGGTTGGCAAACGTGCTCTTGGCTCCATTCCCCTCACTAGCAAGGTACAGGCCTGTGGATGGCTTCTGCTAAAGTTCTGGCGAGTTCTAGGTCAGCTTCCACCAAAAGAGACCCCAGGGGTCAGATGGGCCCCTGGCGACTGTCCCTCCCAGAAGATGGGGTCCATAGTGAGCTGATTGGCCTAGCCTGAGTTGGTGGCCCCCCATCCTTCCCCCTTTTCTGGCTTTGGTCTCTTCTGGCTGGTGCTGCTGGTTGGTAGGCCCCACTCAGATGGCCCCAAAGTCAGAGTTCTATTGTCCTGCCCCCACTGCCACCCAGGTAGCGCTCTCCCCAGTGCAGGGCTGTGCCCAAGCACAGTGGAAACGACCTCATGTTCCACTTGACTTTCCCCCAAGCACCTGAGTCACAGACTTTTCAGGACGCCGTGTGGGAGGGTACTCTGGCGCTCTGCTGAGCTTGCACCCTTCTGAGTTCTGCCCAACCCCAGACCTCATCCCACTGCAGATCACAGGCTGTTGTCTTCAGTTTCCATTTCTTCCCATAAAGACCACTCTCGTAGCCCTAGAGTGCTCACTTTGGGAACGCCTGTATGTGCTTCTCCCATCCCCTTCCCAGAGCCTCCCTGGAGACTTCCTCAAAAGTCATGTTTTCTTTTGTCAGTGGGGTAGTTGGGCTTCTGCTACCCCTGGTCCTGGCCTCCCACGTCCAACTTGGGTATCTGTGGGTACTTGCCCTTTGAAGGACTTGATTGGGGGCTCAACATATAGCCTGTTCTGTTGTAAACAAGAACTTCACTGGTCTTCTTCGAGGCCAGCTCTGATCTTCTCCACCCCTGCCCCTGTCCCCACCACCACTATGGACCCGTTCTCCCTTACCCAGATGGCAGGTACAATGAATGATTTTGTTGGCTGACAGGTTAGGCACTTTTGAAGGGGCCTCCTTTATCCATACTCACTCCCAGGGACAAGTCTGACTTGTTGAGCTAGATGTGACCAAAGGAAACCCCCAATTACCTGTATTTGAAAATGGATGAGAGTCGGGGTGTGGGACTGGATGAAACCTGAATAAGAGTCACCGGTCTTCACTGCACATGGACAGTAGAGCAGTGGGTTTAGAGGTGCATGCTCTCTGGCCTTTGTGGGCCACTGTTCTTCAAAATCACCATGTAGGGATCAGACCAGCACCTTGGAAAGGCCCATGTGCAAGGACCATAGGGCACTATCTCCCAGTTCTGCCACTAGCAGGGCCACTGCCTGGTGTCTGAAAGGGGAGAGCTAAGAGAGTGTGAAAGAAGCTCTCCCAGGGGCCTTTCTGCCTAAGGACTGGTGGCCTGGATGAGCTTCAGGCCTCAACTCGGGCTTCTCCATGGCCTTTCTTCTTCTAAATAGGTTGACAAAGCATTCCTTCAGGTTGATTCCTCGGATTAGGACACAACCCTGGAGCCTGTGAACATTGGTGGGGCCCACTGGTGGCTCCTCTGAAAGGGGACCGAAGGCCGTGGCATCTGTGGGCAGCCTGGCTAGGTGGCCTTTCCTGACCCCACTACCCCAATTCAGGGTCCCTCCTCACCCCCTGGGTCCTGAGGAAGCTCCCTTTTCTGGTTCCCCTCCTCCAGGCACCACCCAGGCCCTGGCAGTGGGTTTGCATGGCACCAAGGCGCCTTTGTCAGCTGTGGCTCAGGACACTTGTGTTATGCACACACAAGCCCTCATGACGTCTAAGGCCTGCCTTTCTCAGCCTGGCTTTCCTGCCCCTGTGCTTGGCGTCCCCAGCCCAAAGGCCCTCCAGATGTTCCCCTCCCTCACTGCGGCTGGGGAGACCTGGAGCCTCAGGGGTCTGCCTGTGTTACCTTCCTTCCCATATCAGAGGACGCTCTTGTAGGGGCCTTATCCCATTGGGCACTGGGACCATACAGTCAGGCCCTCCTCCCTCCTGCTCAGTGAGGAGCTGGTCACCCTGGCAGGTTCAGTTGGGCAGGAGGCCCCATGGCAGCAGCAGGGACAGGGCGCTGCCCTCAAGTGGGAGGTGCTGGGACTGGACAGAGACACAGGCCCCTGGCAGAGTCAGTTCTCAGCAAACCCCAGAGCAGCCCCACAGTGCTTCTGATTCGCCTCATCCCCTTCCTTCCACAGGCTGCTTTTTGTCACCTCAGAGGCATCATGTAGCACTGAGAAGAGGAAGGCAGGAGAAGTGGGAAGGTCGGGCCGTGGACTGGGGTGGACGGGAAGGGCAGGGGCTCCAGAGGAATTGAGACCAGGGCTCTGAGCCCATCCCAACCCTCACTAGCATGTGGTCCTGGGAAGATGCCCAAGGCCCGTGGCCTCAGTTCTTCATCTGGGAGGCGAGTGGGTGTGAAGAGCCCTGTGTGTTGGGCTGCAGCATGGGCCTGAGAGACAGGACAGAGCTCGCAGGGCCTGGCAGCTGTTTGCACTGTGACGGCAGGGCAGGAATCTCTCACATTGTTGCCCCCAGACACTCTTCCACTCTCCACTGTGGGATGTGGTTGACTGCTTTGTGGTCCAGGGCATGTCAGAGGATAGGTACCTCAATAGGATGTGGAATAGCTAATCAGCCAAACAGTATGATTTATAAATAAAACACAGTAATTTTTCCAGCTAGACCATAATGGACCATAGTGTTAGTTGCTCAGTTCTGTCTGACTCTGCAACTCCACTGACTGTAGGTTTCCAGGCTCCTCTGTCTATGGGGATTCTCCAGACAAGAATACTGGAGTGAGTTGCCATGCCCTTCTCCAGGGGGATCTTTCCTACCCAGGGATCGAACCCAGGTCTCTGACAATGCAAGAAGATTCTTCATCATTTGAGCAAGTCCCATTTCCAGTTGGAGGACCTGTTAAATTTGGGTGTGGAGGAGTGTTCCAGCATGATACAAGCTGCTCCAGGAAATGGAAGCAAGAACCACTCTTTGCCTGTGTCCCAGCTGGTCTTAACCCAAACCCCTACTTTCCATCACTGCAGCCCCAACAATGGTAGAATCCTTTATTATGATGGCCAATTACAATCAAGATAATTAAAAGCTAATTAACACCTTGAGTTCTGGATCCCCAGGACCAGGAAAGAAAGGGTCAGCCCATGGATTTCTGGGCATCACTTCAAGGGAGTGTGACCGGAGTTCTGTATGATTCCTAGCAGATATAGGGGGTACTACTACTACTCCGTCCCTGTGGTCAACAGCAGTGCAACAAGAGCCAGACCCCTTTCATCCTGCCTCAGAAAGAGATCTCTCTGGGGTTAATCCAAGATCCAAAAGGACACCTCACAGTAATGTCCCATTTCAGAGTTTCCCCTCACCCCCACGACATACTTCATGTGACTGTGGCTCCTAGACCATCGCTCCAGGTGTGGGGCTGTCCTGCTTCTCCCAGTGTCCCCACTGCTAACATAGGGCCTTTCACGGAGCAGAGACTCCATAAAGGTCTTCAGAATAAATGAACCAATGAGGAGGGGGCTGCTTAACTCAGATTAATTGCTACTTCCTAAAGCGCAGGCGGCTGCTGCGACGGGCACGCTAAAGCGCAGGCGGCTGCGACAGGCGCGCTAACCGAGATCAGGGGCAGAAGCTGGGAGGACCCCATGCCAGAAGGGTGGCGGCCAAGAGGAGTTACCCTGCATCCGAGGTCAGGGGCGGCGGCCAGGAGGAGATACCCCACGGCCCTAAGCTTGAGGCCAGGGGCAGCGGCCAGGAGGAGCAACCCTACGCCTGTGGCCAGGGGCAGTGGCCAGGAGGACCAACCCCACGTCCAAGGCCGTGGCTGCGTGGGCACAGGAGGGCCTAGAGGAGCTATCCCACGTTGAAGGTCAGGAAGGGCGGCGGTAAGGAGATACCCCTCGTCCAAGGTAAGAAGCAATGGCTGCGCTTTGCTGGAGCAGCAGTGAAGAGATACCCCACACCCAAGGTAAGAGAAACCCAAGTAAGACAGTAGGTGTTGCAAGAGGGCATCAGAGGGCAGACACACTGAAACCATACTCACAGAAAACTAGTCAATATAATCACACTAGGACCACAGCCTTGTCTAACTCAATGAAACTAAGCCATGCCCGTGGGGCAACCCAAGATGGGCCGGTCATGGTGGAGAGATCTGACAGAATGTGGTCCACTGGAGAAGGGAATGGCAAACCACTTCAGTATTCTTGCCTTGAGAACCCCATGAACAGCATGAAAAGGCAAAATGATAGGATACTGAAGCTTGGAGGGATTGGGGACAAGAGGAGAAGGGGACGACAGAGGATGAGATGGCTGGATGGCATCACTGAATCGATGGACGTGAGTCTCAGTGAACTCCGGGAGTTGGTGATGGACAGGGAGGTCTGGCGTGCTGTGATTCATGGGGTCACAAAGAGTCGGACACGACTGAGCGACTGATCTGATCTGATCTGATCTAGATAACCCAGGTAAATCCAAATAAACAGAGATCCCTTAGCTGTACAAAATGACACACAAAAAGTATAAGCAGCAAGAATTCACTACTATCCTTTTTTATTTTCTAAATCTTCCACTAACTATATCACTGCTAAATAAGTTCAGATTTCCAAAATCATTCTAATTCCATATCATCTTGCACAGGACTATGAAATAAAATGGAAGCGTTCCCAATCTCTTTTACAAAACAGCAAAACTTTTGTTCTTGAACTGGCTAAGTACAAGCACACTGTGATCTACATCACTGACACAGTTAGATACTGGGATGCATTGTCTTCTATTAAAAAGGAATAACATTTGAAAAATTCCTAAAGAAAAGAGAGATGAGTCTCCATGTCATTGTAGAGAACAGGAACACAAAGATGCCACATACTGGGTTCTCCCAAAGGGCCCGGCTCTCACTGCTGAGAAGGCTGACCGCTCCCTCTTCAATCACAGAGGGAAGGATCAGCCTCCTTTCCTGCCCCCTAGGACAAGGTGTTGGACGTGGGCCCGGAGGAGCCTGGTTGCCCCTCTGGCTCAGAGTCCCCTTTCTTCCTCCCTTGTAGCCTCTGAAGAGAGGGTGAAAGGAGCTGGGACCCCTTCAACAGACTTTATCCAGATACTACAGGACTTTAAACTTACTGATCTCTGAGTAGGCCCAGGGACCCCACAGGAACTCATAGCAACCAGGGTTGCCATCAGGCACCTCCTGGTACTCCAGGTACCCCTCCCGCACCCACACTTGTGTCAGCAGTTCCCTAGGGTCCCCAAAGATGTAGTGCTCCCTCCGGGGACACACCCCCATCCTCCTGAGTGTTCTCCATATCTCCTCAGGGGCATGGTCGTCCTCCACAGCGATCAAGCACAGGATCGCCACCAGAAGGCCGGGTTTGGGCAACCCCTGCCCATCCCTCGGCATCGCATTGAGGGTGAGGCTCAGGGTGGGGACCAGGATATAGGTGTGCTCACTGGGGTCCACCTCCTTCACCTCCAAACCAAAGACCAGCTGCAAGTACTCTGCAGCTTGACCAAGGACCACCAGGAAGGGGTCTTGGTAATCTCTGAGGACACTACTCAGCACTTCTGCCCTTTGTGATTGGCTCCTTCATGAGATACCTGCTAGGCAGGAATTTCACCAACTCATTCTTCTTCACCTGTAGTGCATCTGGGAGCAAGGACTTGGCATCTTCGTGGTCATGCAAGGTGCTTGGTATTTCTTCTTGCCTGCTGAGGCCATGGTCTTCAGATTGGCTCCCCAGAGTGGCAGCCATTGCAGTGGGAGAGGGGCAGACACCCAGAGGGCTCTGCGGGAAACTGACTGTGGCAGCAGCAGCCACCTCCTCCAGGGTTCCCCAGACTGGGAGACAGGAGGAGGAGTAAGCTGCATCTCCTTTCTTCCCCTGCTCCTCCATCTGCTCCACCTTCATCTCCTCTTCCTCCTCACCCCAAATGCACTGTGCCTCCATCAGACCCTCATTCTCTCTTGGATCCTGAAAATCTCTCTCAGGCTGGCGGAGTTCATGCATTCTAGGCATGATGACTGGAGTCAAACCACAGACAGGAGTGAGGCAGGGGGACAGAGGCAGACCACGAGACTGCAGGAGAGGCTGGTTGTGAGCAGCCTCGGCTGAGAAACGCCCCCTGGGTGGCCTGACTCAGGCCACTTACAGGTCTCCTCTTAAGGGGTGCTCTCGGGCCTCATAGAGGAGCGCCTCCTGAGTGGCCTGACCCATGGCTACCCAAAGGAGGATGTGAGGTGTCTCCCCAGGGTGCAGCCAGCCAAGCTTGAGGTTCCAGAGCTGACACGGTGGGGGGATTAGGGCCTTGTGGGCTCCCCTCTGTGCTGGGATGGGGAGCCCCTGGTGCACACTCAGGGCACCCTCCTCACCTTGACTCCTGGCACTGCCTGGACCTCCTCTTTTCTCTGACCTGTGGACATGGGCCATAGACCTCAGCCTTCACCTCCTGGTTCCTGGAGTTCCTGTGACAGAAATGGAGGGAGCACCTCAAGGGTAGACTGTGGCACAGACTTGCGCCTTCTGTGCTGGTAGGAGGGGTGGACTCTGTGAGGTCCCTCCAGATCTCGGGTGGGTCGCCCCATTGGGGCTCACGTATAGTGCTCACTTTTCTCCTGGCACGGCCTGGTGCCTCCCCTTTGGGGGCCTGCAGGGAAACTCAGAACAAGACCCAAGCCTGGACAGAAAGTGCTGAGGGGCCCCACATGTGGTGTCACCTGCCCGAGGGTCCTAGGCTGGGGAGATGCTCGGTCCTCACCTCCCACCTGGCCTGCTAACACTGACCACAGAGGTGGGGATCTGCTCAGTCCTGTCTTGGGATCTCTGGAGTTCATCCTGGAGGATCTGAAGCCTCCACCCTCCACCCTAACACCTCACCTCCCGAGGCCCCTAAGCCAGAGGTGAATAGACTGCACACCCTGCTCTGGGGCCTCCAAGACCCACTACAAGGGCCAGGATCCCTCCCTGCCCTGGGGTCTAACAGCCTCAGTCCTTCCTCACATGGAGCCTGGACTACAGGCAGGACCCGAGATTGGCCTATCCGCCCTTTTGAGGCCCCACTGTTCTCACAAGGTCCCCTCTCTGAGACCCGGATGTCAGAAAGTGAGGACAGGCCTAGAGTGCTAATTCCACACCGAGACCTCCCAGGGCTGAATGCAGGAGTGAGGATCTGTGGGGTCCCCTCAGATTGGGGTCTAGGGTCCCCTGAGCCCTCCGTCAATGTATTCCCTTTGACTTCTTGGAGGACCTGGACCCTCCCCTCTGCCCACATGTGATTCCACCCCTATCCTAGGTCCCCAGTCTCTTTGAGACCCTGATGTGGAAGTCAGGACACCCTGTGAAGTGCTCATCCCACCACCAGGGACGCCCAGGGCTGGCAGTAGAGGCGTGGAACTGTGGGGTCACCTGTGTTCTCCCTCTGGGTCCTCATCCTGAGCCCCAGCAGGTCCTGGGATGCCGAAGTCCTCAGCAGAGACCAGACCCCCACACCAAGGTACTCATTGACCTAAGGCCCCAGGAGGAGTCTGTGGACATTACATCAAGGCTCCAAGCCCATGGCTTCTTAGTGGCTGAGGATGCCATGGGCTGAGGTGATGTCCTGGGAGTCCCTCAGCTTTCCCTGTGCTCTTCGCCTTGACTCTCAGCTAGTCTGGGCACTGCCCTCTACCCACCTGATTTTGCTTCCCTTAGAGACCCAGGCCATCTTGAGCCAGGACACCTGAGAGGGAAACCAGAGTTAGGGGCTCATTCCCACAACCCTACCAGGGTCTCCCAGGGCTAAAAGCAGTGACGACCTGGATGTCTTGGGGCCCCAGAGCCCTGCTCAGGGTTCTACATTGACTCCTAGCACAGCTGGGCTCCTTCACTCTGCTGACCTGACCCGAGCTCTTTGACCCAGCCCCTCACTTCCCCAACTCCCAGTGGTATCAGTGATGTCACATCTGGATCCTATGCCTCCTGGTCCCCCAGGGCTGTCAGGAGGGCCACTCATGCATCCCCTGGGAACCCTCAGTCTCCTCTGGTCCTCACTTGGAGTCTCTGCAGGATGTGGGCCGCTCCCTCTATCCACATGAGACTTGTCAACAGACCAAGATTCTGACTCCCTGAGTTCACTGAGGAAGCCAGGCAGGGGGACTCAGTCTGACAGGCTGGCCCCGGGTCCCCAGGAGTCCCAGTAGATGTGAAGTTGTATTCTATTGGACCCTCTGTTCTGGGGTGACTGGACCCCCTTGTCCTCACTGGAGGGTCCCCCTTGACCCTTTACAGAAGGCTGTGGTCCCAACAAAGATGATTGATGGGGGGCTGTGGCACCCATGACCATGGGGGAGCACAGGGAACCACACATCTTCTCATGGGGGTCCCCTCAACAGTCACCATATTTCAGGAAACCTTTTGTAGAAAAGATGTTTTAGCAGAAGAGAGGGTGAACAACAGCAGGTGAGTTAGGGGAACCCTTGGTTTGATGATTAGATAATATTACCAACTGGAGTACCATGATTTTCACTGTTTAATCCTCATTCATAGAGAGAAATACATTTCACATGTCTGTATGGTGTGTTTCTGACATATATGTAAAATGTCTGGAGATTACATGAGCTTATATATGGACATACCAGGTATATGTACAGAACATGTCCTGTGTGCTCCAGTACCTAGATGGAGGTGTGTCCACACGGCCCTGAAGGGCATAGATACTCACTCCCCTGTGGATGCAGTGAGTCCACCAGACCCATGATCACTGTGCTTCCCCCTGCCTGACATCCAGTCTGCAGGAGAAGTTGGAATCCCCAGGAGCTTGGAGAGAAGGGAGGAGAGGGGGCAGTGGAATGAGAGAGCAGAGCTGTAGCCTGAACATAAGAGCCGTCTTCAGTGGGCTGTGCCTCCGACCCCCACATCCAGGAGCCTTCTCTATCCTCACACTCTCAGTCCTACACCCTATCCCTCCTCCATGGCCCTTGTGTCCATTTCAGGTGGGATGGTGACCTGATGGTGCTGGGGAGGCCACGTGGGCAGAATCCTGTATCAATCTCTCATGGGCAATGATGCCTGGCTTCCCTGTGTTTTCTCCATTATGTGATCTGAGGCATCAGGTGGGAGGACAGCTGGATCCCCCTTGACTGTCAAGGAGACAATTCAGGCCCCTAGGGAGACGGGGCTTTGCACCCACATGAAGCTCAGTTTGAATACGTATCCTGCTACTGATAACCCAATGAAATCATGGGCACTCAAAGTTTGGATTTCTCCAGCTATAAAATGGGCCTCATAACAGTACATGGTGAATGCACTGGTGTGAGTTCCCATTTGATGTGACCTGTCTGTAAAAAGCTTGGTCAGTGGATGTAGCTATTGTAACTGAAGGTCTGAAATGTACCTTCCCCAACATTGTGAAGGTTCTGAACCAGTACATATCTTTTGAACCTCATGCACATTGATTGATGTAGTTTTCCTTTTCTCCCTGAAAATCTTTTATGGAGAATGGTACATCTCACATGGCAGAACTGTTAAATATTGCATAACCTGTCTAGATCAAGCAAGGGTGATGGTTATGGTCCTGGCACAGGGCAGGGCAAACACTCTGGGCTGTGGGAAATGGTCAGGGGGAGGAGCATAAAGACCTACTCCAGGTGGACCATCCTGATCCAAACCCCCTCCACAAGGCTCTGAGAAAGAGGGTCCTCCTGGGGGACCCACTGGATGTCTAGAGAACATTTCTGCCTTGGACCTACTGCCTCTTCTCCCAAGTGCTAGTTTCCTTGGGTGTGGAACCTCGTTCAAAATCTCCTCTGCACAGCCTGGAAAAGCAGGGTCTCCTCTCCACCCTGTTACTTCGAAACCATTCTTCCTCACACAAAGTCTTTCAATGTGTAAAATACTCTGAGTTACCAATTTCTGATCCTAACGTGCTGTTTTCTGTAATATTTTCAATTTCGTTTTCTGTTTTTCCTTCTAGAAAGCAGTCAGAATAGAAATTATGTCCAGAGAATGTGAAGCTGCTCACATAATGTGCCCAAAGCTGTCTCCTGATGGTTTGGGTAGGACTCTAAAATGCTTTACTCTGGCTGTGCCTTTCCCAGCTTGATCCCTAGTGATCAGTTGGCCTGAGATATCGCTTGATGATGTCACACACCCAGAAACACACAGAGCATCCACACACCTATTAGAACAGCCAAACTCTGCTCCTGGGACAATATCACACTGTTGAGGATTTGGACCATCAAGAACTCAAATTCACTGTTGGTGGGAATACAAAATGGCACAGGCACATTGGAAGACAGCTTGGCAGTTTCTTATAAAACTAAACATGCTCTTACTGTATGATCCAGCAACCATATGTGTCTTTACCCAAAAGACTTGAGAACTTATGTCCACACAGAAACCTACACATGAATGTTTTTAGCAACTTTACTTATTATTGTCAAAACATGGATGCAAACCAGACATCCTTGAGTCAGTGAAAGGATACACTTTAGTACATCTAGAAAGTGGAATTTCATTTACAATTGTCCAAACCAATAGAATATACAATGCCAAGAGGGAATCCTTGTGTAAACTATAATCTCTGGATGATTATGACATATCAGTGTAAGTTCCTCAGTTATAATGAATGTACCAGTCTGGTGGGGTTCTTAATAACAGAGGAGGCTATGTTTGTTTGGAGCCAGGAAGTAAATGGAAAATTGCTGTACCATCTCTCTATTTTTGTGTTCATAGAAAAGTGTTCTAAAAAAAGTCTTGGGCTTTCCTTGTGGCTCAATGGTAAAGAATCTGCCTGCCAATGCAGGAGATACGGGTTTGATCCCTGATCCGGGACAATTTCACATGCTGTGGAGTTACTAAGCCAGTGTGCTGCAACTATTGAGCCTGTGCCTTAGATCCCATGGGAAAATGGATAGGCTAACCACTCCAGTATTCTCGGGCTTCCCTTGTGGCTCAGCTGGTAAAGAATCTGGGTTTGATTCCTGGGTTGAGAAGATCCCCTGGAGAAGGGCAAGGTTACCTATTCCAGTATTCTGGCTGGAGAATTCCATGGGCTGTATAACTGATGGGGTCACAAAGAGTCAGACAAGACTGAGCAACTTTTATAGAGCCCATGAGCCTCAGCTACTGAAGCACAAGTGCCTAGAGCCCAAGTTCCGCAACAAGAGAAGCCACTGCAATAAGAAGCTCTCGCACCGCAACAAGACAGTAGCACCTGCTCTCCACAACTAGAGGAAAGCCCGGGCAGCAACAAAGACCCAGAATAGCCAAAAATAAATAAAAATAAAATTACATTTTAAAAGTATTTTGTAAAACATAGTCATAAACAATATCTAAACAACATAACATGAGAAAGCTCTGGGGAACAGTGAAGACTGTGCAGAGCTGGTTCTTGTGTTTGGGGAGGGGATGGGAAGCAGAGGGGAAGTTAGGGAGAAGCTCTGGGCTGCATAGGTGCAGAGAGTGGGATGGCTAAGAAGACAAGATTTTAAACTTTGGATCCATTTCATTGCACAAAGTTGAGGTGGCCCCAAACCATTGGTATAAATACCCTGGGGTAACACCAGGACAGCCACAAAGGCAGATTAATTGAAGCAACTGAGAGCAGAGACATCACTTTGCCAACAAAGGTCCGTCTAGTCAAAGCTATGGCTTTTCCAGCACTCGTGTATGGATGTGAGAGTTGGAGTATAAAGAAAGCTGAGCACTGATGAATTGATGCTTTCTAACTGTGGTGTTGGAGAAGACTCTTGAGAGGCCCTTGGACAGCAAGGAGATAAAATCAGTCAATCCTAAAGGAAATCAACCCTGAATATTCATTGGAAGGACTGATGCTGAAGTTGAAGCTCCAATACGTTGGCCACTTGATGCGAAGAGCCAACTCATTGGAAAAGACTCTGATGCTGGGAACGATTGAAGGCAGGAGGAGAAGGGGATGACAGAGGATGAGATGGTTGGATGGCATCACCAATTCAATGGACATGAGTTTGATCAAGCTCTGGGAAATAGTGAAGGACAGGGAAGCCTGGCATGCTGTAATCCATGGGATCGCAAAGAGTCGGACACGATTGAGTGAATGAACAACAACCAACAGGTAATATTATCTAATCATCAAACCAAGGGTTATGCTAAATCACCTGCCACTACTCAGCCTATTCACCTAAAATCAAATATTTTATGCAAAATGTTTTTGAAGTATGGTGACAGCTGAGGGGCCCCCATGGGAAGATGTGTGGTTTCCTGTGCTCCCCCATTGTCACAGGCACAGGAACCCCCCATCCAGCATCTGTCCTGGGACTGCAGCCTTCTCTCAAGTATTAAGGAGTCCCCCTCCTGAATGAGGATGAAGGGGTCCAGTCACCCCGGAACAAAGGTTCTCATAGAATACAATTCCACTCCTACTGGGACTCCTGGAGACCCCAGTCTGGGCTGTCAGGCCAAGCCACCCCTCTCCCACCACTTCCTCAGTGACTCAGGGAGTCAGAGTTGGTCTGAGGGCACAGTCTCATGTGGACAGAGGGAGGGGCCCACGTCCTGGAGAGACTCAAGGTGAGGACAGAGGGTCCCCAAGGGATGCATGTTTGGCCCTCCTGACAGCCGTGGAGGACCATAGGGTGTGGCATCCAGATGTGATGTCACCGACCCCGCTGGGAGGAGAGAAATGAGGGCCTGGGTCACAGAGCTTTGGTTTAGGTCAGCAGAGTGAAGGAGCCCAGCTGTGATAGGAGTCAAGGTAGAACTATGAGGGGGGCCCTGGGAGCACAGGACATACAGGTCGTCACTGCTTTTAGCCCTGGGAGACCTCCACAGGCTTGTGGGAACGAGCCCCCTCTCCTGCTTGCCTTTCAGGGGTCCTGGCTTGGGGGGATGCTGGCTCTAAGGCGAGCAAAGTTGGCAGCTGAGGGTGGTGCCTAGGTGAGCTGGGAGTCAAGGTGACAAAGAGAAAGAGGGTTGAGGAACCCCTGTGGGATCATCTCAGCTTTGGGAAGCCCTGGGCTTGGAGCCGTGATATCATGTCCACAGTCTCCTCCCAGGGTTTCAGGGCAGTGAAGGCCTTGATGTGAGGGTCCTGCTTCGGGTCAACATAGGGACATCCCTGGACCTGCCAGGGCTCAAGATGAGGGCCTTGAGGGAGGACACAGGTAACCCCACAGGTCCTGGCACCTGCTGTCAGCCCTGGGAGACCCTGGTGGTGGCATGAGCATAGGGTCGCAGAGACACTGGAGACTTGATATACGGGAGGGGCCTCAGAGGGTGAAGGGGAGGATCTTAAGTTCTGAAAGAGTCTGGGTGAGGACCCTGAGGGAGGTCTGTGGGGACCATGGCCCTGGGATAGGTTGAGCCCAACATGCTCGGTCTCACTTCCTGATATCCGGGTCTCAGCCTGGGGTCCTGAAACAAGGGGCAGACTTCTGGAGTTGAGCTGTAGGAGTTGCTTGTATATTTTTGAGATTAGTTGTTTGTCGGTTGTTTCATTAGCTATTATTTTCTCCCATTCTGAAGGCTGTCTTTTCACCTTGCTGATAGTTTCCTTTGATGTGCAGAAGCTTTTAAGGTTAATTAGGTCCCATTTGTTTATTTTTTGCTTTTATTTCCAATATGCTGGGAGGTGGGTCATAGAGGATCCTACTGTGATGTATGTCGGAGAGTGTTTTGCCTATGTTCTCCTCTAGGAGTTTTATAGTTTCTGGTCTTACGTTTAGATCTTTAATCCATTTTGAGTTTATTTTTGTGTGTGGTGTTAGAAAGTGATATACAAGCAACTCCTACAGCTCAACTCCAGAAAAATAAATGACCCAATCAAAAAATGGGCCAAAGAACTAAATAGACATTTCTCCAAAGAAGACATACAGATGGCTAACAAACACATGAAAAGATGCTCAACATCACTCATTATCAGAGAAATGCAAATCAAAACCACTATGAGGTACCATTTCACACCAGTCAGAATGGCTGCGATCCAAAAGTCTACAAATAATAAATGCTGGAGAGGTGTGTGGAAAAGGGAACCCTCTTACACTGTTGGTGGGAATGCAAACTAGTACAGCCACTATGGAGAACAGTGTGAGATTCCTTAAAAACTGGAAATAGAACTGCCTTATGATCCAGCAATCCCACTGCTAGGCATACACACTGAGGAAACCAGAAGGGAAAGAGACACGTGTACCCCAATGTTCATCGCAGCACTGTTTATAATAGCCAGGACATGGAAGCAACCTAGATGTCCATCAGCAGATGAATGGATAAGAAAGCTGTGGTACATATACACAATGGAGTATTACTCAGCCATTAAAAAGAATACATTTGAATCAGTTCTAATGAGGTGGATGAAACTGGAGCCTATTATACAGAGTGAAGTAAGCCAGAAGGAAAAACATAAATACAGTATACTAATGCATATATATGGAATTTAGAAAGATGGTAACAATAACCTGGTGTACGAGACAGCAAAAGAGACACTGATGTATAGAACAGTCTTATGGACTCTGTGGGAGAGGGAGAGGGTGGGAAGATTTGGGAGAATGGCATTGAAGCATGTAAAATATCATGTATGAAACGAGTTGCCAGTCCAGGTTCGATGCGCGATACTGGATGCTTGGGGCTGGTGCACTGGGACGACCCAGAGGGATGGTATGGGGAGGGAGGAGGGAGGAGGGTTCAGGATGGGGAACACATGTATACCTGTGGTGGATTCATTTTGATATTTGGCAAAACTAATACAATTATGTAAAGTTTAAAAATAAAATAAAATTAGGGAAAAAAAAAGGGGGGGGGCAGACTTCCTGACATCCGGGTCTCAGACGGGGGACTTCGCATATGGGGCCGAGACTCAGGTGAGCCAATTCCCAGGTCCTGTGGTGTGTCAAGTTGAGGACACTGAGGGAGGAATAGGGTATCGTGGACCACAATCAGAGGAGACCTCAGAGTAGCCCGTCTCTGTTATCAGTCCAGGGTGTCTGTGGGATAGAATGAGCGAAACAGGCATGGTCTGACTTCCTGACATCCGGGTCTTGGAGAGGCGGGCCCTGGTATAAGGGGCCGGGGCTTCCGTTGGGGAGAGGCGAGAATCCCAGGTCCTGACTGGACGCAAGGTGAGGTGCCTGAAGGAGGACTGAGGGGGTCCCTGCGTGAGGACCGACGGAAACCCACAGAATCCCGCCCTGGTAGTTGGCCCTGGGAGCCCTTGTGGTGAGAAGAGCACACTAAGCCTGTCACACATGCAGGTCTCAGAGAAACTGGGGACTTGGTGTGAGGAGCCGGGCCTCAGGTAGGGAGAGGACAGAGCCCAGGTCCTACCGGGAGTCAAGGTGAGGACACTGAGGGAGGAATAGGGTATCGTGGACCACAATCAGAGGAGACCTCAGAGTAGTCCGTCTTTATTATCAGTCCAGGGTGTCCATGGGATAGAATGAGCGAAACAGGCATGGTCTGACTTCCTGACATCCGGGTCTTGGAGAGACGGGCCCTGGTATAAGGGGCCGGGGCTTCCGTTGGGGAGAGGCGAGAATCCCAGGTCCTGATTGGACGCAAGGTGAGGTGCCTGAAGGAGGACTGAGGGGTCCCTGCGTGAGGACCGACGGAAACCCACAGAATCCCACCCCGGTAGTTGGCCCTGGGAGCCCTTGTGGTGAGAAGAGCACACTAAGCCTGTCACACATGTAAGTCTCAGAGAAACTGGGGACTTGGTGTGAGGAGCCGGGCCTCAGGTAGGGAGAGGACAGAGCCCAGGTCCTACCGGGAGTCAAGGTGAGGACACTGAGGGAGGAGGGGAGCCCGACCCCAGAACAGAGGGGACCCTGGTAGTCCCCGGGCAGGGTGACCATGTGCAGGATTTCCTGACATCCGGGTCTCAGAGAGCCTGGCGACCTGGTGAATGTGGCAGGGTTCCAACATGGCGGACGGGACAATCGCGGGTTCTGTCTGGAGTCTAGGCTCCATGCGGGGAAGGACTGAGGCTGTTAGCACCTAAGGTAGAGAGGATCCTTGCTCTTGCCCGGGGTGTGTGGAGGCGGTGGTGCGGGGGCTGGGCTTAGAGGCCCCAGAGCAGGGTGAGCAGCTTATTCACCTCTTTCTTAGGGGCCTTAAGGTGAGGTGTTCTGGTGGAGGGCGGAGGGCGGAGCCTTCAGGTATTCAGAGGCTGGACTCCCTGGATACCGAGGGAGGACTCAGCAGATGCCCACCCCTCTGTTCAGTGCTGGGAGGCCAGGTAGGACGTGAAGAGCGGTGACCCAGCATCTTCCCAGCCTAGGACCCGCAGGAGGCCCTAGGCAGGTGTGGCCACATATGAGGCCCCCCGAAACTTTGTCCAGATGTGGCTCTTGTTCTGAGTTTCTTTGCAGGCCGCCAAAGGGGGAAGGTCCAGGCCATTCCAGTGGAAAAGTGAGCACTACACGTGAGCCCCAATGGGAATAGCCACCCCAGTTCTGGGGGGACCTCACAGAGTCAACCCCTCCTACCAGCACAGAAGGCCTAGGTCTGTGCCACAATCTACCCCCGAGGTGCCACCTCCGTTTGTCTCACAGGGGCTCCAGGAACCAGGAGGAGAAGACTGAGGTCTGAGGTCTGTGTTCTGAGGTCACAGGAGTGCCAGCAGTCAAGGTGAGGTGGGTGTCCTGAGTGTGCACAGGGGCTCCCCATCCCAGAACAGAGGGGACCTCAAAAGGCCCTAATTCCCCCACCTTGTCAGCCCCAGAAGCTCAGGCTGTACTGGCTGCAGCCTGAGCCGGAATTTCTCTTCCTCACTTGACAGGGGACTGACCACCAAGGAGGAGCGCCCCTGTAACGCCCAAGAGCAGCCCTCAAGGAAGACCAGTAAGTGGACTCAGTCAGAGCCACCCGTGGCGCATTTCAAAACTGAGACCATTTACACTCTCTCTCTTTCCCAGGTCAGTGGTCTCCATTTGCCCCCTGCCACACCCCCACTGGGCACAAGATCCCAGTCATCATGCCTGTGATCCCGACAAATGAGCTCTGCACTTCTGAGGAAGACCTTCAGGGCCAAATCCAGGCCGAGGGCCCAGTGGAGGCGCAGCTCCTGGGGGCTGAGGCGGAGGATGCCTCAACCCCTCTGGCCTCCTTCCCTCCAGTCTCATCTTCCTCTGCCATTGGAGATGCGGAGATCTTGCTTATGCAGGCTCTGAATAGGATGACATGTGAACTACTGGAGTTCCTGATCCTCAAGTATGGCACCCAGGAGCCGATTTTCCAGGCTGAAATGCTGAATACAGTCCTCAGGGATAACCAGGCCCACTTCCCAGTGGTCTTCCGTAAAGCCACACAGTGCCTGCAGCTGGCCTTTGGCCTGGATATGAAAGAGGTGGACCACAGAGAGCACATCTATGTCATGGTCCCCGTCCTGGGCCTCACCCTCAATGAGATGCATAGGGATGAGCAGAGCATACCAAAGGCTGGCCTCCTGGTGGCAGCCCTGAGCCTGATTCTCCTAGCAGGGGACCGGATCAGTGAGGGGAAGGTCTGGGGAGCACTTAGCAAGATGGAGGTATTTCCTGGGATACAGCACTGCATCTATGGGGAGCCCAAGGAGCTGCTGACCCAAGTGTGGGTGCGGGCGGGGTACCTGAAGTACCGGCAGGTGCGTTACAGCCACCCTGCTCGTTACGAGTTCCTGTGGGGTCCCCGGGCCTATGCAGAGACCAGCAAGCAGAAAGTCAAGGACTATCTGCGCAAGATCAATGGAAGGGGTCCCAGGTTCTTCCCACCCCGGTGGGCATAGGTGTGAGGGAGGAGGAAGAGGGGCCCTGAGCCAGAGCAGCAGCCAGGCTCCTTTCAGGCCCACATCCAGCAGCTTGTCCTGGGGATAGGAAGGGAGGCTGATCCTTCCCTCTGTGTTTGAAGAGGGAGCATTCAGCCTTCTCAGTCGTGATGGCTGGGAGAGTTGGGGGAACTGGTGTGTAGCATCTTTGGTTCCTGTTCGCTACAATGACATGGAGATCCACTTCTGTTTCCTTTAGAAATTTTTCAAATGTTATTCCTTGTAATAGAAGGCCTAACGAGCTTCAGTGTCCAACTATGTCAGTAGCGTTGATCACAGTGTGTTTGTGCTCACAGTTCAAGAACATGAGTTTTGCTGTTTTGTAAAAGTGATTGTGAACTCTTTATTTTATTTTGTGATCCAGAACAAGATTACATGGACTTGGAATATAACATTTTGGAAATATGATACTACTTAGTAAGAATTAAGAAATAAAATGTATTTGAGGTGAGTTCCTCTGTACTTCTTGTCTGTCATTTTATACAGCTAAACTATCTCTGTTCGATTGGAGTTTTTCAAGTAATTATATAAGAAAGCACAAAAAGCCTGATTTGACTTAATAAGTGCCCCGCTCAGGCTCATTTATTTCACAGACCTTCATGGAGCCTGTGCTCTGTGGAAGGCCCTGTGTTAGCAGTGGGGACACTAGAAGCAGGACACCCCAACACCTAGAGCGATGATCTAAGAGCTGCAGTCACATGAGGACGGTGGACAGACATCCCCTAGTTCCACAGAACAGGGCAACCAGGGCAGGGTCCAGGAGGATCATTTGAGTGTCAGTGCCTGGGCCAGGGTGGTTTGGGGCTTTGGGAAGCTGGGTTCATTCTGTGGGAGGTGATTGTGATGAGGGTGGATGGCGGCAGCAGCCAGAGTTATACACAGTGTCTTATGGGTGAGAAGAAAATCTGAAATGGGACATACACACTAGAAGATCCTCTTCTGTCCTAGATAAATTTCCTGGGGCAGGAGGGGAAGTTACACTATGGTCAGGAACAGTTAGACACGTATTTATGCTACTTGATCTAAGTACACCAAAATTGTTCAAAGTGGGGAGGGGTGAGTGGACTTTGGTTTGCTGCACAATCTACTCAGTCTTGGAGAATATAGTTGAAGACGTCCTGCTAAGCACCCACAAACTTTTGGTAGGCTTTTAATGGAGTGTCTTCTTTGAAACTGGTGGCTGTGCACTTAACCTAATGGATGAACTTATCCAGGTGGTCAGGCCCTAAAGCCATAGATGAGGAGGGGTTATGGAAACCACAGTGGCAAAATCTGCACTGAACTTGAATTCACACACCTCAGAATTCTCCTTGGAGGTGGAAAGTGTGGCATTGTGTGTATCCTAGCTAGATTTTATGAATAAAACTCCCACTGTTCTTGTCCTCTCACTGTCGCTTGCCTGATACCTGCCCTCATGAAGCTCATGGCTGTCTCGGAGCCTAAGGGCACCTTGCAGGTGCTCAGGCAAGTCCCATCGTGTGGAGGCAGCCGGGCCTCCTGGGGGAGATTGTGTCTGGCATCAGGAGGCAGGGGCACATCCTCAGCTCGCTGAGACTGTGGGCAGCATCACTGCAGAGGGAAGGGCAGAAAGAGCACTGGAGGGAGCTGGGGGGACCCTTCCCTGACGTTCACAAGAGTCTTGGAAACTAAATCAGATCTTGCATTTGAAAGTGCCAGCACAGAGGGGTGACTAGAAACAGTTGGAGGTTCAAGGCACCTTTGGCTTTCTCAAAAACTCCTCAACACACGAAGGGAATCATTTTCATCACAAGCTACACCTACCGGCTGCTGTCTGTTGAGCACCGAGCACAATGCAGGGCAGGCGAGAGACTCCAGGTCCTTGTTCACGTCTCTTCTCCCTCTGCTTCCTGGAAGCTGCCTGCAGGGAACATGGGATCCTAGGTAAACCTCCAACAGTTTGGGAATAAATACATGATCAACTCACCAATTTAAATACAAAGAGAAAAAAAAAAAACTTTTCATATAAATAACAATAGTACGTTTTGGGGGGAAAAGCATCCCATTTGTGCTGATATCTGGGGTGCAGTGGAAAGATATTCTGGAGGAAGGTGGTGCCACATCCATGGGGCTGAGGTCCCAAGAAGCAGGAAAGGGTCCTTCCTGAGTGACTGATGGAAGCTCTGTCCAGGAGCCGTCCATTCAGGGCCAAGGTGAGGACTTGGGTTTCCTCCCAGTGGCACTGATCTCGTGAGGCAGCAGTGAGAGGTTGAGTGAAGTGACGTCTTAATTCCCTGCCCAGGAATTGAACCTGGGTAGCCTGGATGAGAGCCCGGAATCCTAGCCACCAGACTAGCAAGAGCTAGAGGCCAAAAGCTATTGTTTCATGGATCATTGCCTCCAGTGAAAAATGCATTTATCACAGAGGCAGAAACTGTAAATGCAGGCACAAAGTTTATTATTAGAAACATAGCACGACAAGTGGGAGAGCACATAAAGAAATGGCTTAGTTGAGACAGAAGCAAGGCAGAGATGCAATCCTGGAGAGAAAGAGTGTGGATGTCACACCTGGTGAGCAGGAGCACAGTCAAGAGGCGGTAAAACCATTTATATGAGGCAGTCCTGGATTTTTGTCTCCCTTCAGGCCTATCATCTGGTTTCTTTCTCTACACCTGACCTCCCTGGGACACTCCCCTGCATTCGTACACACCCCTCAGCCAAGATGAACCTCGAAGTGAAGGTTTCCATGAGGAGCAAGATTCATTATGGTCTGGCATTATCCCTTGACTTTTGAGCCACAAGGAGCCTTGCTTCACATGTCTGGTGTTTCCCTTGTCCCAAAAGATGGGGGAGTGGAGATCCCTTTGTCCTTTACTCAAAGTTTTGCCCCTCTTTGTCCTTGCCATGACTGTTGCATTTAGGTATTTATAAGAGACAAACACTGGCTATTTATGCTGTCTGTATTGTTTTACTCATTTCAGAGAGCAAACAGGAGGCTGATTGTATGTGCCTCAACTGTAGCTGACCTATCCCTTGTCACAGGGGATACTAACATTTGTAAGTACCCAGCCTGGAGCCCCTTCCTTGTACCCCATTAAATGCAAACAGGAGGACCGTTGAAAACATCTAATTTGGAGTCCATCCATCCATACTCCTCTGCCTTACTGTGTTGTATAAATACTTTAACCATAATAGTAGTGGTTGCTGCTGCTGCTGCTGCTAAGTCACTTCAGTCGTGTCCAACTCTGTGCAACTCCGTGGATGGCAGCCCACCAGGCTCCCCCGTCCCTGGGATTCTCCAGGCAAGAACACTGGAGTGGGGTGCCATTGCCTTCTCCAATAGCAGTGGTAAATGGTTACTAATTCTGTTCCATTTATTCGCTGGGACAAGAAGATGATCTGACTTGCCAAAATAACCGTCAGGGCACAGAAGCCTTGAGATATAGCTTTGTGATTGAGTCCAACACAAATACATGGGAGTCATACTCCTGGAATTTTCTGACAGGGCACAGAGATTGCCCCTGCCCGTGACTTCAACCTCCAAAGGCTAAGTCTCTGTGTCTAACTTGCATTTCATTCTGTTGTTCACTTCTGGTTCCATTTCAGAGCATGGTGGTCATACTAATTTTCAGAAAGCAGACATTAAAAGGGAAGACCCTGCAGAGATCAGCTTAATCCAGGCGAGGGGGTCAGGCCGCTGTATCCTCCCCACACTTATCCTGTGAGTAGTCTCTCACAATGAGCTGCCCCCAGGGAGGCAGCCCCTTCGGTGGAGGGCAATTCTGGAAAAGAATTTTGCTTTGAGTCCTCATCCACCAACTCCGTGGCCCTGGGCAAATGAGTGGGCTAGTCACAAGGAGGAGATCTGGGTGGTACCACAGCATCCACTATAATCCACCCCTCCCAACACTGACATACACTCCCTTCATCTGGAGAGATCACCTCATCTGAGGACAGCTCCTTGAGGATTCTGGTTGGTTTCCTCTCCTCCTAAAGAAGCTCAGAGAGAGAGACTGGACAAATGCTGGGCCCTCACAGATGCAGCAGCTGCTGCACCACAACTGATGGTCACTCTCTCTTGCCCGAGATCCGTTCTAAATCCCCTGTACTCTCAGCCAGGACCTCGGCCATTTCCAGTGGCTTCCCTGGTGAGGTAATACAGATTTTGTCCCTCAGGGTTCTGAAGCCCTGGGCCCGATGCCCTTCTCAGACCCTTGCTCTTGGACTTGTCAGTTCAGCACTGAACTGGAGCGGGAACCAAGACACATCACCTGGCTATTAGAGATGTCTCCTCACTGTTCCCCCTGTGCCAGAGTAACCCGCACACTCCTTAGGATCATGGTCACCACTGCCTGCCAGGATGGGGACAATTCTCTGCGTGTGCTGGTCCCCTAGCAGGAGGAGCCCAAGTGGAAACCACAGCTCATGGGTCAGTAGGACTGCTATCGTGTCTCCTGGGGGAACCTTCTTGCTTTGGGAATAGCCTGTCGTGTGTCACCACCATCAATAGGATAACCAGTAGCCACATGAGGCTGGGTATTGTGAACTCAAATGTGCTTAGTGTGTCCCAGGGCCCAGCCTTCTACCTTAACATAATGTGAAGTCAAATGTAAATAGCTAGATGTGGCTAATGTGGACCGTCCTGCTCTGGAAATATAGAACCTACTCTTGGGAGACCGGAAGTACAAGCTCTCTGTGGGTCACTGGGAATCATTGTATGTGGCATCATGGGTCAGTGGGAGTGGTGATCAGTGGGGTCACTCTACCCTCTGGTTCAAGGACCATGTATGTTACCTCACGGGGGAACTAAGGATGACAGGTGTGGAGCATGTCCGGTCCCTGGAGGGTGACACCCCAGCACCATGGGCTCTCATATCTCAGTGAGCACATCACGTGTGCTTTGTAGAGGTCATTCCATTGCTCCAGAAGACCAGCAGCTTCCAGAAGGTAGAGGCTGAGATGGTGACTTTGGATCTCATGGCCACTTGCCCTCTCAGCCCCTGGTGTGCTATTAGGGGATTACTTGGTCCTGGATGGTTTTGTGAAATATTCTGTGTCACTCAGTCCTGCATTCTGTGAGTCATCAAATAGTGGCACCAGACAATGCGATGCAAGCAGGAAAGCGAAATCCACATTGAGAATGTGTACCTATAAATTTCAGCAAAGATAGTCCTCTCCTCCTTCAAGGATGGAAGTGAGATATTGTGATCAACTCACCATTAATAGCTCAATGGTCTTCTTGAGGGACAGTATGACACTGAGGATTCAGCAGTAGTCTGTGATGAAATTTATATAGAAATATAAATATATAATTTAATATGTCTAGAATTATATATTTATACACATACACATATTTATATATATACTATAGAAAGGCAACCACATCAGAATGGGTAAGCTGGGCAGACTCATGGTATAGTCAAGAGCCATACCCTAAGTGGGCAATGCACACACAGTAGAATAATCACCACTGCAGATGTTCTTCCCAGGAAGTGAGGGGTCCGAGCCCCACGCTGGCCACCTAGCCTGTAGGTCAGGCACCAGAACAATAGGCCCACAAAACATTGGTTTGAAGGGAAGCGCGTCTTACTCTAAGGAGAGCTAGGCAGCTTTAGCAGCTAGAGACTCCGCTCTTCAAGTACATGCAGAAAATCTCACCCACTCCTAGACTCTGTGTGGATGCAGAAATTTGAAAAAGCCTGTGTGAGACCTACCTGCTCATCTCTGAGAGCTCCTGGAGAGGCAGTAGGTAAATGGAGCTCACCCTGGGGCAGAGCTATTGGTGGCAGCCACTTGAGGGCGCTCGTTGTACCAAAGGACACGGGTGCTGGCAAGTGCCATTTTGAAGTCCTCCCTCTCACTTATTAGCAAGACGTCTCAGCCCCACCAGGCAGCTTGTTGGCATCAGTACTGGGAAGACTCAGACCAAACAGATAGGTGAGCATGGCCACAGCTCCACCCATCAGCACGCCAGTTGCATTAGGATCCTTGGAGTCCCCTGCCCACACAGGACCTGGCCCTGCCACCAGGGTGCCCAGGATGGTGCTCCACCCACCAGTGTGCCCACACAAGCCCAGGGACCCTCCGCTCTGCAGCCAGAGGCCCAAGCCCTGCCCCATCCACCAGTGGGCTGGCACCAACTTCAGCAAACCAAGGCGGGCAGTCAGAAACCCTGGGACCAGCTCTGCCTACCAGATGGCTGGCACCCATTCCAGGAACACATGCTCTGTAGCCGGGGTCCCCAGGGTTGGGCTGCACCCAACAGTGAAAAAGCAGCAGCCCCAGGTCCACTGTAGCCCTACAGCCTGCCATATCAGGTCCAAGCCCACCCGCTAGCAGGCCAGCAGCAGCTCCTATGGGACCCCATAGGAGCTGGATTTCTAGATGAGAAGGAGGATACTTGATTCAGGACACCCTGCACCCTGAAACCAGCTGTGTCAGGAATGAGCCCCACACAACAGCAGGCTAGCACTAGATCTGGGAACCCTTGGCTGTGTAACCCTCCACCCCAGAACACTGCTCCACCCACCAGTGGGCTGGCACTAGGCCTGGCACCACCCAGGTCTCAGCAGCCAGACACCTCATGAGCCAACCGCACCCACCAGTGATCATCAGCCTCTGCACAAGGCAAGGCCTGGCAACCAAGCAGACCAGGGGTCAGCCATGCCTACCAGGCTGCCCAAACCAGTCAGCCTGCCTCAAGAGAGGCGACCATGTAGTCCTCACAGGGGCAACACTAGAGCATATATCTCTGGTGACAAGAGGGCAGGGGACTGCTGGGATACATAGGCTGTCTCCTTCTAAAGACCACTACTCCAAGATCAAGAAATAAAACCAACCTGCCAAAGATACAGAAATAAAAATAGCCAATGAGGAAAAATGAGGGAACAGAAGAATATGTTCCAATTGAAGGAATGAGATAAAACCCCAGGAGAAAAACTAAGTGAGATGGAGAAAACAATTTAACAAATAAAGAATTCACGGTAATGATCATAAAGATGCTGAAAGAATTTGAGAGAAGAACAGATGTACATAGTGAGAAGTTACATAGTGAAAGTAGGGAAAACCACCAGACCACTGAGGTATGACCTAAATCTAATCCCTTACAATTATACAGTGGAAGTGACAAATAGATTCAAGGGATTAGATCTGATAGACAGAGTGCCTGAAGAACTATGGACAGAGGTTTGTGACATTGTAAAGGAGGCAGTGATCAAGACCATCCCCAAGAAAAAAGAAATGCTAATGGGCAAAATGGTTGTCTGAGGAGGCCTTACAAATAGCTGAGAAAAGAAGCAAAAGGCAAAGGAGAAAAGAAAAGATATACCCATCTGAATGCAGAGTTCCAAAGAATAGCAAGGAGAGATAAGAAAGCCTCCTCAGTGATCAATGCCAAGAAATAGAGGAAAACAATAGAATGGGAAAGACTAGAGATCTCTTCAAGAAAATTAGAGATACTAAGGGAATATTTCATGCAAAGATGGGCACAATAAAGGACAGCAACAGAATGGACCTAACAGAAGCAGAAGATATTAAGAAGAGGTGTCAAGAAAACACAGAATAACTACACAAAAAAGATCTTTATGACCCAGATAAGCACAATGGTGTGATCACTCACCTAGAGCCAGACATCTTGGAATGGGAAGTCAAGTGGGCCTTAGGAAGCATCACTATGAACAAAGCTAGTGCAGGTAATGGGATTCTAGTTGAGTTATTTCAAATCCTAAAAGATGATGCTATGAAAGTGCTGCACTCAATATGCCAGCAAATTTGGAAAACTCAGCAGTGGCCACAGGACTGGAAAAAGTCAGTTTTCATTCCAATCCCAAAGAAAGGCAATACCAAAGAATGTTCAAACTACCACACAATTGCACTCATCTCACAGGCCAGCAAAGTAATGCTCAAAATTCTCCAAGCCAGGCTCCAATAGTATGTGAACTGTGAACTTCCAGATGTTCAATCTGGATTTAGAAAAGGCAGAGAACCAGAGATCAAATTGCTAACATCCGTTGAATCATCGAAAAAGCAGAATTCCAGAAAAACATCTACTTCTGCTTTGTTGACTACACTAAAGCCGTTGACCGTGTGGATCACAACACAGTCTCTTGAAGTGGAAAATTTTTAAAGAGATTGGAATACCAGACCACCTGACCTGCCTCCTGAGCAATCTGTATGCAAGTCAAGAAGCAACAGTTAGAACTGGACATGGAACAACAGACTGGTTCCAAATTGGAAAAGGAGTACTCAAGGCTGTATATTCCACCCTGTGTATTTAAATTATATGCAGAGTACATCATGAGAAATGCCAGGCTGAATGAAGCACAAGCTGGAATCAAGATTGCTGGGAGAAATATCAATAATTTCAGATATGCAGATGACACCATCCTTATGGCAGAAAGCGAAGAACTAAAGAGCCTCTTGATGAAAATGAAAGAGGAGAGTGAAATAGTTTAAGACTCAACTTTCAGAAAACTAAGATCATGGCATCTGGTCACATCACTTCATGGCAAATAGATGGTAAAACAATGGAAACAGTGACATATTTTATTTTCTTGAGCTCAAAAATCACTGCAGATGGTGACTGCAGCCATGAAATTAAAAGATGCTTGCTCTGTGGAAGGAAAGCTATGATCAACCTCTAGGTGCTACCTGAGCATAACCTCTACAGCATATTAAAAAGCAGAGACATTACTTTGCACACAAAGATACATCTATTCAAAGCTAATGTTTTTCCAGTAGTCATGTATGGATGTGAGAGTTGGAGTATAAAGAAAGCTGAGCACCGAAGAATTGATGCTTTTGAACTGTGATGTTGGAGAAGACTCTTGGGAGTCCCTTGGACTGCAAGGAGCTCCAACCAGTCATTCCTAAAGGAAATCTCTCCTGAATATTCATTGGAAGGACTGATGCTGAAGCTAAAGCTCCAATACTTTGGCCACCTGATGTGAAGAATTGACTCATTGGAAAAGACCCTGATGCTGGGAAAGACTGAAGGTGGGAGGAGAAGGGGACGACAGAGGATGGGATGGTTGGATGGCATCACTGACTCGATGGACATGAGTTTGAGCAAGCTCTGGGAGTTGGTGATGGACAGGGAAGCCTGGCGTGCTGCAGTCCATGGGGTTCCAAAGTGTCAGACACAAATGACTGACTAAACTATATCACATGTATAGCAACCGATTTTGCATTTTCTGTGCCTTGAGCTTATACCAGGAGCCCAGGCATTGGCACAGAAGCCCATTATTTGTATCCTACAGGTCCATGAAGGTGAATGGCTCCCTTTTTGAGTGATTGTATGTCCATGTAGCTCATAGGCAGGGCCAATGCATGGGGCACACAGAAAGTGAAAGTCACTCAGTCATGTATGACTCTTTGTGACCCCATGGACAGTACAGTCCATGGAATTTTCCAGGCCAGAATATTGGAGTGGGTAGTCTTTTCCTTCTCCAGGAGATCTTCCCAACACGTCTCCCACGTTGCAGGCAGATTCTTTACCAACTGAGCTATCAGGGGCACACAGAGGGGCCCTGGGTTTGGACATCAGCTCTTCTTTTGCTGTGAAGCTTTGGCACTTACCATATCTGGGTGTCTCTCTCCTCTTTTAAAAACCAGGTAGCACAAAACTCTGCTCATATCACAGGGCTTTTCCAGGGCACAGCCTTGGACGTCATGTTGTCTCCCACTGGGGCTCAGGGTCTGTCAGTGCTCTGAACTGTGAAAAGCTAGAAAACTTGATTCAAAAGACCCCCCAGACGGTGCTGCTCAGCCTCTTCCGTGCAGAGAAGGACTCTTAGAACAAAGGAAGTCTGGCTGCGGGCAGGGAGGCAACACTGGAAGGTGTGCTTTCTCGGGGACCCTCCTCTGCAGTCAGGGGTGCTGCAGCCCCCACCCAGCTTCCAGTCTGGGACGCAGAGTCACTCTGAGCTCGGGGTGCAGCTGGACGGAGTCGCAGACCCGACTGGGAGGGAGCCCGTTGCAGCCAGCATTTCCTCAAGGTCTCCCAAGTGACGACCCTCAGGAGTGAGTTCTGGGGAGGGGGGCATCTGCCCAGGGGGTCCAGAGAATCCAGCTCCACACCCAGCTCAGCCCTGGCAGTCCCTGAGCCACGGGTCCCAATGTGATGTCACCCAACTTCTGTCCGCCTCAGAGGTCTGAGAAAGTGCGGGCCTGGGTCTGGGAGGAGGGTCCAGTCTGGCAGAGAGGAAGCCAGCCCTATGGGGGGGTCACGGGAAGAGCCTGAGAGAGGACTAAGACCCCACAGGATCCGTGTCCTCCCTGGGAGACCCTGAGCAGGCGCTTCAGAATTCAGACCAGATGGGGAGGGCTTGGTCTCAGGGCAGAAAATTCAAGTGGGCAGAGGGAGGAGCCCAGGTCCTGAAGGGAGCCAAGATGAGGAGCAGAGGCAGGAGTGAAGGGCTCTTGGAGCCCTGAAAAGTGGGGCAGTGGGAAAGTGGGGTGTCCAGGGAAGCCCACCCCTGCCGTCAGGCCTGGGAGGCCCCAGGCGGATGGGCACGTGGCAGGGTGTCCTGACATTCGCATCAGGTCTCAGCCAGACTGGCACTTGTTGCAATGGGGGTGGGAGTGGGGGCTCAGGTGGGCAGATGAGAAGCCTAGGGACTACTGGGACAGAAAGTGAGGACCCTGAGGGTGCACTGAGGGGACCCTGGACTCCAGAATATGGGTGAGGGTAGAGTGTCCCAGAGAAACTGGCCCTGTGCTCAGCTGTGGGAGGCCCAGCCCGAGATAAGCAGCCTGTGTTGACTTCCTCATCTGGGTCCCAGAGAGACTGGGAGCCTGGGATAGGGGTGGGCACTCAGGTGGGCAGAGGGGAGGGTTACATGGGACCCAAGTGAAAGTGAGGATGCTGAGGGGGGATTTAGGGGGCCCTGGGCCCCAGAACAGAGGCGACCCCAGCAAAACCCGCCCCTGCCTCCAGGCATGGGAGACCCCCAGGTGAGAGGAGCAAATGTGGTGTGTCCCAACTTCCGCATCTGGGTCTTAGAGACTGGGGTCCTGGTGTGAGGAGTGGGCTGTCTGCATGAAGATGGGCCACCCAGGACCTGCAGGGACACTAGGTGGAGACCCTGAGGGGGAGTCAGCCCTGGACCCCAGAACCCAGTGTCCCCCTCTCCGCCTCTGCTGTCACCCTGGAGCCTGGGCGTGTGGCTCCAGGTGCTGCCCCCTGAGGGCAGCCTCTCCATTTGGACCAGCTGCAGGTCTGGGTTGAGGGGTCAGGAGGCTGCAGGTGGGCAGAGGGAGGGGCCCAGGCTCCATCAGACAGTGAGGGAGGACCCAGAGGAGGTCACCTAGGAAGGTCCTTAGGAAACATCCCCCTCCCAACTGTAGCACCTCGGGGTTCGGGGGGATGCGGCTGAGTTTGAGGGGCCCCAGGGTGAGCCTGGGCAGGAAAGGCCTGAGGCTGCCCTTGGGGAGGACTGCCGGGTCCCCTGCTCAGAAAGAAGGGAATCCACCTGCAGGGCGGTCCTCTGTACCCCCACGGGAGCCCAGCACGGAGGCCAGGGTGATGCACTCTTCCTGCCAAGGTGCTTGAGGTGGAGCTTGGTGGTGGGCGGCGGGGTGGGGGGGCTCTGGAGGGCTCAGGCTTCGGGGGGAATCGGTCAGCATGGGTCAGGCCAAGCTGCACGGCAATCAGAGCAAAGGTCCTGAGGATGGACTGAGGATCAGCTTCCCCAAGAACAGTGGGGACCCTGTGTGGTGGGGGTGGGGGAGCGCCTGTGGTGGAGGCGGACCCAGAGGGGGAAGACTGTGCTGGGGCAGCCATCTGTGGAGCATGTCTGCTCGGCAGCAGGAGGAGTCCCAGAGTCACCAGGAGTCAAGGTGAGGACCCTGAGGAGAAGTGGGGAACCCCAACTCCCACCACAAAGAGGGGGCCACAGAAATCCCTCCTTCATGCCCTAGAAACCATCAGAACCCTGAGGCCCACCTTCTCAGCCAGATGGTTGGTCAAGGCCAGGGGGCCTTCCTCTGAGGGTCTGGACTCCGGCCCTCGCAGAGGTCAGGGGGAGCACTGGGGAGACCCCCTCCTCACACACAGTACTTGGAGCCCAGCCTGCCGTGCCCCTTTGGTGACACTGGGGTCGCCCAGAATAGGTGGGTGCATTGGTGCTCTCACTTGCAGTGTCATGCATGTTAAGGCCTTTGCTTATGGAGATGGGTCACAGTCAACAGAGGGCACTGCCCCCGTCCTTCCAGGGTGTCAAGGAGGAGACTGAGCCACCTGCCCGTCATCCCAGCAGAGGGACTCCATAGAGTTTGGCCGCCCCTTGTTGTCCCTTGTGAGCCCTTTAGCCCTGGGCAGGCGTGACCAGTATTCAGGGCCCCTCTCTCATCTCATACTGAAATTTCCTTTCAGTACAGGGAATTTGTCTTGAGAATGTTGCCTCAGGACCACTGCCAGGAGGAAGTGGAGGGCCCTCTGTAAGCACAGGGGGAACCACTCACCTCAGGACAAGCGGAACCTCACCGAGTACAGCCCAGGCCTCCGTCAGCACCAAGGGCCCCAGTGCCATGCCACAGTCTACGGCCGAGGTGCCCCCTTGTTTCCTCTCACAGGGGCTCCAGGAACCCAGAGGTGAAAGCACAGGTCTGAAGCTCGTGTCCACAGGTTGCAGAGCAGAGGCGGTCCAGGCAGTGCCAGGAGTCTAGGTGAGGTGGGTGCCCTGAGTGTGCATCAGAGGCTTCCCATCCCAGAACAGACGGGACCTCACAAGGCCCAATTCCCCCCATCATATCAGCCCCAGAACCTCGGGCTGTGCTGACTGCACCCCTGGGTGCCACCTCACTTCCTCCATCAGGTTAGCAGAAGACAGCCTGCCCAGGAGGAGCGTCCCTGTGAGGCCCAAGAGTACCCCTCAAGAGGAGACCTGTCAGTGGCCTGTGTCAGTCCACCCAGGGTGGACTGAAACCCTGGATTCAAACCCTGGACTCAAACTCAAACAGCCAAGGCGGCTCAAACCCCCTCTCCCCCAGGCCCGTGGTCCCCATCTGTCCCCCTGCCTCACTTCTGTCTGTGGTTTGATGCCTGGGATGAGCGAGCTCCATGAGGAGAGTGAGGCCAACCTTCAGGACCCAAGGGAGGCTGAGAGCCCAGTGGAGGGACTGTTTATTTAGGGGGAGGAGGTGAAGGAGGAGGAGGAGGAGGAGGCTGCATACGTTTCTCCCTCCTCCTCGCTTTCCTCCTCCTCCTCTGTCCTGTTCCTGGGCACCCGGCAGGAGCTGGAGCTGGCTGATGCTGAAGCCCCCATCCCCCCTGACCTCGAGCCCTCAAGGTGCCTTTCTCTCCCCAGTGCCATGGCTGCCGCTCCATGGAGCCAATCCAAAGATGAGGCCTCCAGCAGCCAAGACTAGGTGGGGCCGAGAGCACCCAGTGGGAAGGTGCCACGTCCACGCACCCAGACCCACTGCACTGCTGGTGGTGGAGCTCATGCACTTCCTGCTCCTCAAGTGTCACAGCAAGGCGCCAACCACGAAGGAAGAAATCCTGAACATGGTCCTCAGAGAGGACGGGCACCACTTCCCTGAGGCCCTCCGCCAAGCCTCGGAGTGCCTGCAGCTGGTTTTTGGCGTGGATGTGAGGGAGGTGGACCACACGAAGCACACCTACATGCTAGTGAGCGATGGGCACAGCATGCCCAAGGCCGGCCTCCTGGTGGTGCTTCTAGGCATGACCCTCCTGGAGGGCAACTGCGCCCACGAGGAGGAGATCTGGGAAACCCTGAACGACATGGGCGTATACACCTGGAGGGAGCACTACATCTATAGGGACCCCAGGGAGTGCTGATCCAAGTGGGTTCAGGAGGGGTTCCTGGAATATCAGTAGGTGCCCCGCAGTGACCCTGCTCGCTACCAGTTCCTGTGGGGTCCCCAGGCCTATGTGGAGAGCAGCAAGCGGCACGTCCTAGAGCATCTGCTCAAAATCAATCCAGGGGCTTCCAGGTCCTTCCCACTCCCACCTGCAGAGGCTGAGAGGGAGGAGGAAGAGGGGCCCTGAGCCAGAGCAGCAGCCAGACTCCTTCCAGGTCCACGTCCAACAGCGTGTCCTGGGGGCAGGAAGGGGGGCTGATCCTTCCCTCCGTGACTGAAGAGGGAGCGGTCAGCCTTCTCAGTCTTGAGGGCCTGGGCCAGTAGCGGGGACACGGTGTGTAGCATCTTTGGGTTCCTTCTTTCCACAGTGACTTGGAGATTCATCTCTGCTTTCTTTACGAATTTTTCAAATGTTTTTTTCAGCTGAAGGCTTAATAAACTTCAGTATCTAACTTTGTGAATGACAATGGTCACACACGTATAGGTACTTACCAAGTTTAAGGACAGGAGTTTTGCTGTTCCGTAAAAGAGCCTGGGAACTCTCCTATTTTATTTTGTGACCCTGAGGAAGCTAACATTTCATTGGAATAGGAATTTTCTTGGAAATGGGAAAGAACAATATAATTTATGGAGTCAAGAAATGGGGAAATTGGGAATTCTCTGACAGTGCAGTGGTTAGGACTCAGTGCTTTCATTGCTGGGGCCCAGGTTCAATCCCTGGTTGGGGAACTAAGATCCCCAAAATTGCTGGGCATGGGGAAAAAAATAAAAGGAAATAGAGAATAAAAAATAAAAGTTCTAAAACCTTTTGTCATCTGTTAATCTATAAAACTAAAAGATCTATGTTTATTTGGATTTGCATTAGTTATTAAAAACAGTAGGGTAAAATTGGTCAGAGTTAATATGTACCTTGTTCACTGGCTTATTCTCAGCCAGAGTCTCACGGAGCCTCTGCTCTGTGGAAGGCCGTGTTAGCAGAGGGTTCAGTAGAAGAAGCAGAACACCCCCACGCCTAGAGCGATGGTCTAGGAGCTGCAGTCACACGAGGACCGTGCAGAGATGTCCCCTACTCCCACACAACAAGGCAACACAGTGTGAGGTGGTGGGGCTCCAGAAGGAGCACTCGGTGCCTGAGGCAGGGTGGTTTGGGGCTTTGGTCATAGATGGTAAAGTCCATGGAATTCTCCAGGCCAGAGTACTGGAGAGGCTAGCCGTTCCCTTCTCCAGGGGAGCTTCAGGGTCTCCCGCGTTGCAGGTGGATTCTTAACCAGCTGAGCCACAAGGGAAGCCCAAGAATACTGGAGTGGGTAGCCTATCCCTTCTCCAGTGGGTCTTCCCAACCCAGGAATTGAAGTGCAGTCTCCTGCATTGCATGTGGATTCTTTACCAGCAGAGCTACCAGGGAAGCCCACAGGAGCTATACTTCACATCTGTTTTTCTTTGACTCTATGCTAAATACATCGTGTATCAGGTGTTTACCCCTTACAACACCCTTCCCCTTGTAGTTACATATCAGAAAATAGGCCAGAGAGTCACCAAACTGCCAGGATCAATTACTGGGTTATTGGCACCAGTCTATGACTGACTTTGAAACAATGCAAGACGAAGAAATCAAGATCCTAACACCTTTGTTCCTCATCACTGACTCCTGACTGGGAGCCCTCATCTTATATCAGCCCCTAGATTCCTCATGGACAGGGGGCTCAGTTTTTGAGGCATGAGCCTACTTTGTTCCCCTCTCTGCTGGCTGAGAATTAAAGCCACCTGTCTGTTGCCTCCACACTTTGTCTCCATGTTTTTTATTTGTCTTCAGTGGACAGAGAAAGCCAAGGTTTTGGCCAGCTACAGTGGCAGCCCTCACACCTGCAGACGGTGTGTCTCAGGGATGAGGGAGAATCTGAAAGGGGACATTGCTGAGCAGCATCCTTTTGGATCCTGGGTAAAGCTAGAGAGTTCTCTTCCTGGGGAAAGAAAGGAAGTCATCGTGGGTGCCTGTCGCATTGCATTTGAGTGGGGTAGGGAGCTAGGTGTTCTATACCCACATCTCCAAGTGTTTCCTCAGAGGAAGAGTGACTCTCCCCTGATGTGAGGCCCAGAACCTGCTGGAAGAAGGTCTTCTTCCATGTCTCAGAGAGCCCAGGGTCGACTCCAGGAAATTGACCAGATAGTTGTTACCTTGCGTGTTACTTGAAAATAGTGAAAATAGTTATTTGGATGGAAGAGGAGCTGCCAAAGAGGGAAGTTGATTAAAAAAATCTGAGTGGAAAGAAGCCGTGTTCAACTTCATTGAAGTGTAATTTGCATACCATGGAATTCACCCATGGAAAAGGTACAATTCAGTGATTGCTAGTCAGTTTCCTAAGTCATGTAGCCTTCATCACAGTCCAGTTTTGGGACATTTCCATCACTCAGGAAGATTACCTCTGCCCACCTACAGTTAATCCCTGATTGCCCAGCCCACTCCCATGCAGTCATTGCTCTTCTTCCCATCTCTATTGATTTGCCTTTCCTGGAAATTGCATAGAAAAGGAGTCACATGACTTATTTCCTTGATCCATACTATACCACAGATTTGTCGTTCTTTTCTGTTTACTCCTAACCAGAATTCCATTGCAAGGATATGTGAAAACAGTTTTAATTTTCGATTAATTACACTGTATTGATTTTTGTTTTCCCTTCACAGTTTGGGCTTTAGTGTTATATTTGGGAAAATATCGTCGAAAGGTAAAGTCATGAACATTATCTTGGATGACTTAGTTTTTGTGTATGTTCTGAGGAAGTGGTGTAAACTCACATTTTTTGCAGGTGGATCTCCCACTTGTTGAAAAGTGAATTTATCCTTTCCATGTGGATTTAGCACCTTGAAAAACTAATCCATGAACCATAAATAAATGAGCTTATTTATGAACTCTCAATTCTGTCCCTTTGAGCTCTACATCTACTTCATGGGATGACAGGGGAAGTGACTTGCGCGTGTTAGGTCCCATCTAATCTGGGATGGGGAGCCCTTGGTGCACACCAAGGGCATCCGCCTTACCTTGACTCCTCACACTGCCTGGACCTTGTACTCTGTGACCTCAGGACACATTCTCAGACCTAGGTCTTCACCTCGAGGTTCCTGAAGTCCTTGTGAGAAGTAACAAAGGCTCATATCCAGTGTCGACTGTAGCACAGCCCTAGGCCTTCTGTGCTGGAAAGTGGGGTGAACTCTGTGAGGTCCCCCCAGTTCTGGGGTGTGTTGTCCTCTCAGGGCTCACTTGTAGTGCTCATTTTTCCCCTGGAAAATTAAGAAGAGATGGCAAAAATACGCAGAACTGTACAAAAAAGATCTTAATGACCTGGATATCAACAGTGGTAGAATCACTCACATAGAGCCAGACATCCTAGAGTGTCTTTGCAGAGGAACCAGAGATCAAATTGCTAACATTCTTTTGATCATAGAGACAGCAAGGGAATTTCAGAGGGACATCTACCTCTGTTTCATTGACAACGCTAAAGCCTTTGACTGTGTGAAGTGAAAGTTGCTCAGTCATGTCCGACTCTTTGCGAACCCATGGACTATACAGTACATGGAATTCTCCAGGCCAGAATACTGAAGTGGGTAGCCTTTCCCTTCTCCAGGGGATCTTCCCAACCCAGGGATCGAACCCAGGTCTCCAGAACTGCAGGTGGACTCTTTAACAGGTGAGCCACCAGGGAAGCCCAAGAACACTGGGGTGGGTAGCCTAGCCCTTCTCTAGGGGATCTACCTAACCCAGGAATCAAACCGGGGTCTCCTGCATTGCAGGCACATTCTTTACCAACTGAGTTACCAGGGAATCCCAAATGTATGGATCATAAGAAACTTTGGAAAATTCTTAAGGAGATAGGAATCTCTGACCATCTTACCTATCTCCTGAGAAACCTGTATGCATGTCAAGAAGCAACAATTCAGTTAAGTTCAGTTCAGTCACTCAGTCATGTCCAACTCTTTGCGACCCCATGAATTGCAGCACGCCAGGCCTCCCTGTCCATCACCAACTCCTGGAGTTCACTCAAACTCATGTCCATTGAGTCAGTGATGCCATCCAGCCATCTCATCCTCTGTCCTCCCCTTCTCCTCCTGCCCCCAATCCCTCCCAGCATCAGGGTCTTTTCCAATGAGTCATATTTTGGCATCAGGTGGCCAATGTATTGGAGTTTCAGCTTCAACATCAGTCCTTCCAATGAATATTCAGGACTGATTTCCTTTAGGATGGACAGGTTGGATTTCCTTGCAGTCCAAAGGACTCCCAAGAGTCTTCTCCAACACCACAGTTCAAAAGCATTAATTCTTCAGTGCTCAGCTTTCTTCACAGTCCAACTCTCACATCCATACATGACCACTGGAAAAACCATAGCCTTGACTAGATGGACCTTTGTTGGCAAAATAATGTCTCTGCTTTTCAATATGCTATCTAGATTGGTCATGACTTTCCTTCCAAGGAGTAAGCGTCTTTTAATTTCATGGCTGCAGTCACCATCTGCAGTGATTTTGGATCCCCCCAAAAATAAAGTCTGACACTATTTCCACTGTTTCCCCATCTATTTCCCATGAAGTGATGGGACCAGATGCCATAATCTTAGTTTTCTGAATGTTGAGCTTTAAGCCAACTTTTTCACTCTCCTCTTTCACTTTCATCAAGAGGCTTTTTAGTTCCTCGTCACTTTCTGCCATAAGGGTGGTGTCATCTGCATTTCTGAGGTTATTGATCTTTCTCCTGGCAGTCTTGGTTCCAGCTTGTTCTTCTTCCAGCCCAGCGTTTCTCATGATATACTCTGCACATAAGTTAAATAAGCAGGGTGACAATATACAGCCTTGACGTACTCCTTTTCCTATTTGGAACCAGTCTATTGTTCCATGTCCATATTAAAGTGTTATGACCAGGTTTCCTTGTCAATCACAAAAGAATCAGATTTTAATCATGTCTTCTATGAATTTATTCTCATGCATTTAGAAGAATACTGCTAGTTCTTCAAGATTTGTGTAAAAGACTTTCTAAGATTAAACAGATAAACAAATTTTGTTATTAACAGTAAGCTGGTACCAGACTGGAATTTAGTCTTCTCTCTGTTTAGAGAACAAAGTTTTCTTAAAAATTCAGCTTTTGATAACAGATTATAAATTTATTTGCCTTTAAGTGATTCTTATTTGTTTTAAAAATCTTTTTGTTACTTTGGTAATGTAAATAAACATTATTTAAGATTATGGTACATGTAGACAAAGCTCATTCTGCTTCAACAAAAAATAACCCTTCAAGGTTAGACTTTTGCTATCTTGATGTCCTTAAAACATGGTGACAGTCTGATTTTATATCAGGAAATTAAAAATAAATAAACAGTAGCTAAAAATCAAAGATCTAGGGCTATGGGAAATCCAAGATGGCTGCTTAGCTTTCCCCGGCTCCCTGACAGACCTCATTTTTATTTGATGGGTTAAAGCCTTACCTGGCTACAGTGTTAATGCCCTCACATGAATTCTCCAAAAAAAAATCATGTTTCATTAAATATTAAGTTCTAGTTTTGTTAATTAAGGTCTGTGCTACTAACACTCACTTCTGTGATAGTTCCTTGTTATGTTGTATTGCTAAAAGTTTTAATTCAATTATTAAAAAGGACACTCTTAAGATTATTTCTAAAGCTTACCTCAGCAGCCAGTCTTTGGATAAAGGTCAGGTGTTCCATGATGTACAACCAGGAGATTAACACTTGGCTATAATCATTTAACTGAGACAGGTGACCTGGGGTATACCGGGCTATCCCCAGTGAAAGTTCTTGACTTAAATTTCTGCTTGTGACCTTACTAATAACCGCTAGCTATCTTATTTTCTATGTAGCTTGTTTCAGAAGATTATTTTTTATATTACCAAATATGTGATAGAGCCTGTGATAAAATGCTAATATGCAGTTCCATATGAGATCAGTAACTGTAATAATGTAAATTTAGATATGGGAAGAAGCAACAAGAGGAAACATTTTCCTGGACCAAGAAGCTAGTAAGACAGGTATGGTCCAGAAACTTTTGCTACTTACAAGGCCTGGTCTAGTGACAACACATTAAGTGGCCTGTCAATGGAATTTTTGTTAGACTGGGAATGAGCCTTCCCAGCACCATGGGACACAATGACTGTGAAATGCCCCCAAAACATGGTCAAATATGACAATGAAGGGGCCCTGCTGACTGGAAGTTGGCCCTTGCCAGCTCCCTCTACAAAGGTTAAGTCATGACCACTAAAAGATGCTGTCCTTCAACACCCCCTTGAAAGGAGTTCAGGGTGGAGACAAAAAATAAGACACTCTGTGCTCTGGGAAAAACCCAGGAAAACAGGCCTTAAGATAGTCAGATATTTTCAGGTAAAGATTTTTATGTGTCCAACTTCTTGCATCTTCTCACACATAGAGAAACACTAATGTCACGAACCAATGTCTGGACCTGGTTCTCCTAGTTGCACCTCAGCAGCTTTCCTACTTCTATTAAACTTTGGGCCATATATCTTTAACTTTCTCGTTAAGTTTGTTTCTCCAAGTAGTAGTATGACAAAAATATCCCCTGGCCAATGCTCAGACAACACTAGAACAAGCTGCCTTAGCCTGTGGATTCTCATTGTCCTCTGTAAATGCACCCTGAGGACCTCAGGCTATTCTCCTTTTGATATCTTATACGGGAGACCACCCCCAGTGATAAGAAAGCTCAAAGGAGACCACCAACAACCAGCTGACCTGGAGATGTCCCAACACCTCCAGGGCCTGGAAAGTCTTCCGCCATATTGCCTAAGAAACTTGAGAAAGGACACGCATTTCACGGGGCAATTGGGTTCACCCCTGTCAGCCAGGAGATGAGGTATGGGTTAAAGACTGGAAAAAAGAACCACTTCAGCCAGTTTGCACAGGCCCTCACATGGTCATTCTGGCAACCCCTACTACTGTTAAAGTTATAGGTATCATCCCTTGGATCCACCACACCAGAGTCAAGAAGGCAGTGGCTTCCTGTAATGAGGACACCTGGAAAGCAGTTCAGGACCCCAAAAAGCTCCTCAAGGTCTATCTCAGAAACAAGGACCGCCACCCATAAAGGATGCTGAGCTCTGCTCTAGTCACTCCGGAAGCTGACTAAGTACATGCACAGCAGAAGCTTGAGGATTCTTCAGCCTTGCTCCAGCCACACTCCGGCAGCTGGCTGCTCAACACATGGCGGGAGCTTGAGGATCCGGCTATCAAAATATCAATGGATTTTCATTGTCAACCCTGGACTCTACCCCTGATTGCTATTATTTCTGTGCCCTTCGCCACAGGACTAGCTTCTGTCCCACCCCAGGACTAGGATTTGGGTCAGAATCTACAGTTTACTGTCTGTTATCTCACTGTAATGGGAAGCCTCATTCTTACTAGAAGTCTCTTATGATCGATTCTCCCTACTAACTGAATTGCTCCACAGTATAACTGATGCCCCTTCATGATAGGCTCAGTTGCTATAGCCATGACAACACAAAGATGGGGAGAAAACCTTCTGCAAGTCTTCAGTTATCTGTTATGTGCAGGCTGCTTTGCAGTCGTTTGGTGTCCCTTGCTATTATAGATGGTGCCGCCCCCATCAAGGCCTTTTCTTTGTTTGGGGGACAGATACTTACTTATGTCTACCTGTCAATTAGGTGGGTATCTGCACCTTAGCTTTCCTCACTCCCCAGATGTATATTGTCCCTAACAACCAGACTCTCACCGTACCTCTGGCAGCACATATGCGGTCAAAAAGAGTCATCCAGTTTATACCCCTACTAGCTAGTCTGGGAATCACGGCTGGGATAGGTATGGGAATAGGAGGAATTGCTTCATCAACCACCTCTTATCATACACTGTCCAAAGACTTCACAGACGACATTGAGAGAGTGGCCAAATCTTTAGTGGCCTTACAGGACCAACTAGACTCCCTGGCTGAGGTGGTTTTGCATAATAAGAGAGGTCTAGACCTACTGACCAGAGAAGGCAATGACAACCCACTCGAGTACTCTTGCCTGGAAAATCCCATGGACGGAGGAGCCTGGCAGGCTGCAGTCCATGGGGGCGCACAGAGTTGGACACGACTGAAGTGACTTAGCAGCAGCAGCAGCAGACCTACTGACAGTTGAAAAGTGTCTGCCTTTTCAGCTGCCTCTTCTTTTACTGCCTCTTCTTGAATGAAGAATGCTGCTTTTATATACACCAGTCAGAAATAGTCAGGAACATGGCCCAGCATCAAAGAGAACAAATCATAAAAAGAGAGGAAAAACTAGCTAATTCTTGGGGTAATTGGAGCAATATCTGGAGCTGGGCATCATGGCTTCTCCCTTTAACAGGTCCTCTCTTCATGCTCTTTGCAGCAATCTTGTTTGGCCCTTGTATTCTCAATCCAGTTCATAAACTCTTGGATTGAAGCCACAAAGTTACAAACGGCAATAGTTCAATACACCCCCCCTAAATGATGGGGAGCCCGGAATGTCCTACCAAAAACATGGGATGATGCTTTCTACAACGAGTGATAGACGCATCAAGAGTGGGGAATGAAGAGGAAAAGTTAAAATTTTACATGACCTCCTTCTCCTTCTGCCTCTGTAACTCAGCTTACCCCTTGCAAAGTCTAGATGACCTAGGTCCTGTAGTCTCAGAAAACGGGAACTTGCAATGCTAGAAACTGGAGTTTATCTCACTCACCCTTGTCCTGCTCTTTGCCCCTGCAAACCTGCTTAATCATGCCTGTCCAGGTCAGGCATCCCCCTCCCCATCTTGACCACTGTTCCCACGTGTGAGAAACCCCTTAGTTTAAAACAGCCTATTAACAGCTAGTGTTGCCCACTACAGTCTGTCTATAAAAACTCTGCAATCCCTTTGATCGGGGCTCAGAGCTTGGAGTGTTGACTCCTCTGGGCCCACCAGCATAATAAACCTGAGTTCTCCAACCCTCTGAGTGTTGTGCTTGGATTCTCGAGTACCGGTTTCTGCAACATGGTAACTGAAATGTCTTCAGCTATAAACCCGGAGACTGAGAAGATTGTGTACCAACCCAAATTCACTCATGTCTCATTTGGAACCTTTCGAGTGTATTTACACTCAGGCAGAAAAACCAGGCATCTACTTGATCCTGATCAAAGTGCACTTTCTCTTTTGGACCCAGGAGATTCATCTCCGAGTTAGGAGGAACTTCTAATGTATATGTCCTATCTCAAATTTTCTTCTCACCCATAAGACATCGTCGAGGTCTGGTACTGCCACCACCCAGCCTCATCACGATCACCTCCCACAGAAGGAACCTAGCTTCCCGAAGCCCAAACTGCCCTGGCTCAGGCACTGACACTTGAGGGATCCTCCTGGAACCCCACCGCTCTGGCCCATGTTGCCTTGTTCTGTGGGACTAGGGGACGCCTCTCCACCTTCCTCATGTGGCTGCAGCTCTTAGGCTATCACTCCCGGTGTGGGGGTGTCCTGCTTTTCCTAGTGTCCCCACTGCTAACACGGCCTGTCACAGCGCACAAGCTCCCTGAAGTTCTGTGGAATAAATGAGCCAGGAGCAGGGGCTTATTTAGTTGGATTAGTTTTCTCCTACTTTATTAAATAATAACCTGGGAAAACCCAAATAAACTGAGATAGCTGAGCTGTATAAAATGATAGACAAAAAGTATGAGAAGCAAGATTTCGCTATAATCACATTTTATTTTCTAATTCTTTCACCAAATACATTACTGCTAGGTAAGTTCATATTTCCAAAATAGTTATAAGTCATATCTCATGTTACCATGTTCAGGGTCACAAAATAAAATTGGAGAGTTCCCAAACTTTTAAAAACTAGCAAAACTCTTGTCCTTAAATTGGGTAAGTACAAATACATGTGTGATCAATGTCATTCACAAAGTTGGATACTGAAGTTTATTAAGCCTTATGCTGAAAGGCACATTTGAAAAATTCCTAAAGAAAACAGAGATCAGTCTCCATGTCATCACAGAGAACAGGAACCTAAAAATGCTGCACACTGGGTTCCCCAAGTGGCCCAGGCCATCACTCCTGAGAAGGCTGACCACTCCCTTTTCAATTACAGAGGGAAGGATCAGCCTGGCTGCTGCTCTGGCTCAGGACCCCTCTTCCTCCTCCCTCACAGCCTCTGCAGAAGGGAGTGGGAAGGACCTAAAAGCCCTTCGGTTGACCCTGAGCAGATACTCCGTGAATTTCTCCTTGCTGGTCTCTGCGAAGGCCCAGGGACCCCACAGGAACTCGAAGCGAGCAGGGTCGCTGTCAGGCACCTGCCGGTACTCCAGGTACCCCTCGCGCACCCACACTTGGGTCAGCAGCTCCATGGGCTCCCCAAAGATGGGGTGCTCCCTCAAAACACACACCCCCATCTTGCTGAGTGCTCGCCAGATCTCCTCCTCAGGGCTGCGATCCCTATTCTGGAGGATCAGGCTGAGGACCACCACCAGGAGGCCGGCCTTGGGCAGCCCCTGCCCACTTCCCTGTATCGTATCACAGGTGAGGCCCAGGGAGGGAACCATGATGTAGATGGGTGCAGTGTCTACCTGCCTCACATCTACACCAAAGACCAGCAGAACGCACTCAACCGCTTGGCGGAAGACCACTGGGTAGTACTTCTGGTTATCCCCGAGGACCGTATTCATCAATTCGGCATCGGTGGTTGGCTCCTTGGCTCGATACTTGCAGAGCAGGAACTTCACCATGTTAGCCACCATTTTATTCAGAGCTTCCTGGGTCAAGGCCTCCTCAGCAGAGCACGAAGAGACTGGGCGGGAGGAGGCCGAAGGGGTTGCAGCCTCCCCTCCCTCAGCCCCCAAGAGCTGTGCTTCCTCTGGGCCCTGGGTGTCACCTAGGTCCTGAAGGTCTTTCTTGGGCTTCCTCTGCTCACTCATCTCGACCACGAGCACGATGCCTGGGATCAAAGCACAGACAGGAGTGAGGCAGGGGACATTGTGGACCATGGGCCTCAGCTAAGAAACACACCCTGGGTGGTCAACACAGGCCACTTATAGGTCTCCTCTTGAGGGGTGCTCTCGGCCTCACACGGGCCCTCCTCCTGGGCAGTCTGACCCCCTGCTACCCAAAGGAGGAAGGGCAGTGGCTCTCCTGGGTGCAGCCAACACAGCCAGAGGTTCTGGGGCTGACACGGTGGGGGGATTAGGGATTTGTGGGGTCCCCTCTGTTCTGGGATGGGGAGCCCCTGGTGCTCATTCATGACACCCTCCTCACCTTGACTCCTGGTACTGCCTGGACCTCCTCTTTTCTCTGATGTCTGGACACAGGCCTCAGACCTCTGCTCCTGGTTCCTGGAACCCCTGTGAGAAAAATGGAGGGGGCCCCTTGGGGGTAGATTGTGGCACAGCCCTGGACTCTGAGGCTCCCCCCAACAAACTGTGGGGGAAGTGGTCCCCTTGTAGCTCCCTTGTAGTGCCCACCTTTCCCCTGCCACAGCCTGGACCCTGCCCTTTGGGGGCCTGCAGAGTAACTCAGAACAAGACCCGAGTTTGAAGGGAAAGCGCTAAGGGGCCCCACATGTGGTCGCACCTGCCCAGGGCCTTCCGCGGGTCCTAGGCTGGGGAGATGCTCGGTCCCCACCTCACGTCCAGCCTGGACTCCCAGCACTGACCACAAGGGTGGGTTCGGCTCTGTCCGAGGAGTCCACCCTCTGTGGATCTGAAGCCTCCACCCTCCGCCCGAGCACCTCATCTCCTGAAGCCCCTAAGCCAGAGGTCGACAAACTGCTCATCCTGCTCAACCCGCTCTGGGACATCTAAGACCCCCATCAAAGGCAAGGATCCCACCCTGTGTTGGGGTCTAACTGCCTCAGTCCTTCCCCGCCTGGAGCCTGGATTCCAGGCAGGACCTGGAATTGGCCCGTCCTCCATTTTGAGGCCCGCCGCTCTCACCCGGTCCCGTCTCTCTGAGACCCCATGTCAGGAAATGCGGCACGAGGTCGTCCTGCCTGGGGACTACTAGGGTCCCCTCTGTTCTGGGGTCCCGCTCCCCTCACTCCCCCATCAGGATCCTCACCTTGACTCCCGGTAGGACCGGGGCTCTGTCCTCCCCCAGTTTGAGGCCCGGCTCCTCACACCAGGGCCCCAGTCCCTCTTGAGACCCGGATGTCAGAAAGTCAGGACAGGGGTAGTGTGCTTTTCTCACCCCAGGGTCTCGCAGGGCAGATGACAGGGGCAGGGATCTGTGGGGCTCCATCAGTCCTCCTTGGGGGTCCCCTTAGTCCTGCCTCAGGGCCTTACCTTGTCTCGGAGTAGAGATCCTCGTCTCTCCCCAACTGAGGCCCCGCCCCTTATATCACGTGCCCCGTCTCTCTGAGACCCGGATGTCAGGAAGTCAGACCATGCCTGTTGTTCTCATCCTGCCTCACGGTCTCCAAGGACCGACAACAGAGACAGCTTTCTTTGAGGTCAAGGGTCTCCTAGTCCCCCCTCAGGGACCTCAACTGGTTACCGCACAGGACCTGGAATTCTCCTCTCTGCCCGCCTGAGGCCCCGCCGCCTATAGCGGGTCCCCAGTCTCTCTGAGACCTGGATGTCAGGAAATGCGGCATGCGCTCATCCCACCCTATGTGCTCCCTGAGCCCACTGTGATGGGATCCAGGTTCCCCTCAGTCTTTTCTCAGGGTCCTCACCCAGACTTCTTCAGAACCTAAGATCCTCCCCTTCTCCTTCTAAGGCCCGTCCCTTAAAGCAGGGCCCCAACCTGTCAGAGACAGGGATGCCAAAGGTAGGACCCGCTGCCAAGTGCTCATGCCGCCACCAGGGATGCCTAGGGCTGACAGCAGGGGTGGGATCTGAGGGGCCCTGTGTCCTCCTCAGGGTCCTCATCTTGAGCTCTGGAAGGTACAAGATGTCCCTGAGTTTACCCAAGGCTGGACCGTTACACCAAAGCCCTCACTGCCCTGAGACCACAGCTTCCAGAGCTGCTGGTCTCCTGGGGCAGTGGAATGGCCTCTACGAAGCACATGTGAGGTGCACACTGGAATATGAGAGCCCGTGGTGCTGGGGTTTCACCCTCCAGGGACTGGGCAAACTCCACATCTGTCGTCATTAGTTCCCCCACTAAGTAAGATACATGGCCCTGGAACCAGAGGGAACAGTGACCCCACCTACCACCACTCCCGGTGACCCACAAGGAAAGTTGTGCTTCTGGTCCTCCATGTAGCTTCTGCAGTTCCTCAACGGAGCTATCTAGCCGTTACCCACTTCTAGCTATTTACATTTGATTCCACATTTTATAAGGCAGACGGCCAGGCCGTGGGACACACTAAGCACATTTGAGTTCACAATACCCAGCCTCATGTGGCTACTGGTTACTCTATTAATGGTGGTGACAGGACATGCTCTTCCCAAAGGAAGATGGTTCCCACGGGAGATATCATAACAGTCCTACTGACCTGTGAGCCATGGTTCCCACCTGGCACTTTGCGCTCCTCTCCGTAGAGGTTCGGGCACCAGTTCCCCATCCAAATGTCTCTTCTTCTCCTGACCCAGCCCTGCCATGTGACAAAGGGAAAGGGAGAGAAGGATGGACCCCAGAAGGAGGCCAGAGGGCGAGGACTGTGTGGTCCTCATGTGACTCTGGCTTGAAGCTCAGCTCCAGACTCCTAGGCTGGATCCCTGCCCCTTGCTCCCAGGGCTCTCCACCCTCCTCCGTCCCTCTGGCTGTACCACCTCCAGGATACCCTCTGCAGTGCCCAGAATCCAAAATGCACCATCCTCTTCCACCTGCCTAAAAACACCCACCTTCTGACTGTGCCACTGGGAGGAGCCCAGGTCCTCACCTTGGCCCTGAATGGATGGCGCCTGGACAGAGCTCCCATCAGCCAGTCAGACAGGAGCTCTTGGGAGCTCAGCCCCATGGATGTGGCACCACCTGCATCCAAAATACCTTTCCATCCCACCCCAGGCATCAACACAAAGGGGATGCTTTTCCCTCAAACAACATGCTATTGTTATTTAGATGAACCATTTTTTCTGTCTTTGTATTAAAATTGGTGAATTAATCATATATTTATTTCTAAATTTTTGTAGGTTTACATAAAGATCCCATGTTCCCTACAGGCAGCTTCCAGGAAGCAGAGGGAGAAGAGATGTGGGCAAGGACCTGGAGTCTCTCCCCTGCCCTGCAGTGTGCTCTGATGCTCAACAGACAGCAACTGGTAGGTGTAGCCTGTGATGAAGACAATGCCCTTCGTGTGTTGAGGAGTTTCTGAGAAAGCCAAAGATGCCTTGAATCCCCAACTCTTTCTAGTAACTACTCTGTATCAGCACTTTTAAATGCAAGATCTGATTTAGTTTCCAAGGCTCTTGTGGATGTCAGGGAGGGGGGTCCCCCCTCTTCTCCCTCCAGTGCTCTTTCTGCCCTACCCTCTGCAGTGACACCCACCCACAGTCTCAGCAGAGTGAATATGTGCCCCTACCTCTTGATGCCAGGGAGTGTAGCCTGGGAGACTCAGCTGCCTCCACAGGATAGAACTTGCCTGAGCACCTACACAGTTGCCCGTGGGCTCCCCAACAGCTGTGACCTTCATGAGGGGCAGGTATCAGACAAGAGACAGTGGGAGGAAAAGGACAGTGGGAGTTTTCTTTACAAAATCCACCAAGGATAGGCACAATGCACCACCCTTCACCTGCAAGGAGGATTCTGAGGTATGTGAATTCAGGTTCAGTGCAGTTTTTATGGCTTTGGGGTCTGACCACCTGGCAAAGCTGACCCAACAGTTGAAGTGTCCAACTGCCAGTTTCAAAGAAGAACCCCATTAATATCTTACCAGAAGACTGAGGGTGGTAATTGCAATGTCTTCAACTATATACCCCGAGACTGAATAGACTGCACCAAATAAAATGTGCTCATTTCCCATTTGGAAACTTTCGAGTATATTTAGACTCAGGCAGAAAAACCAGGTGTCTACCTGTTCTGACCAAAGTGCACATTATTTTTCAGACCCAGGAGATTTATTGGAGAGAAGATGAACTTCTAACACGCATGTCTGATTCCAGACTTTCCTCTCACTCGTAAGACACTATCTACAGTCTGGCTGTTGACACCACTCAGGTTGATTACCATCATCTCCCACAGAAGGAACCCAGCTTCCCAAAGCCCTAAACTGCCCTGGCTCAGGCACCAACACTCGAGGTGCTCCTCCTGGATCCCCACCTCCATGCCCCGTATTGCCTGTTCTGTGGGACTATGGAACGTCTCTCCACCTTCCTCGTGTGACTGTGGCTCCTAGACCATTGCTCTGGGTATGGGGTTTCCCGCTTCTCCTAGTGTCCCCACTGCTAACACAGGGCCTTCCACAGAGCAGAGGCTCTGTGAAGTTTTGTGGACTAAATGAACCAGTGAGAAGGGGGGCTATTTATCTCATCAATTTTCTCCTACTTTCTTAAAGAATAACCTAGCAAAATCCGAGTAAACAGATATGGATTAGCTCTAGAGAATGACAGACAAAAACTATAGAACTAAGTTCTATAGTTAGTGAACTAAGAATTCACTACAATCATTTTTTGTTTTCCAATTCTTCCACCAACTATATATGCTAGTAAGTTCACATATCCAAAATAGTTGTAATTCCAATTCCATGTTATCTTGCTCAGGGTCACAAAATAAAATGGGAGAGTTCCCAATCTCTTTTACAAAACAGCAAAACTCTGGTCCTTTAACTGGTTAAGTGTACATGTGTGATCAATGTCATTCACAAAGTTAGATACTGAAGTTTACTAAGGCTTAAGGTGAGAAAACACATTTGAAAAATTCATAAAAAAAAACAGATTTATTTCCACGTCATCGCAGAGAAAAGGAACACAAAGATGTTATACACCGGGTTCCCCAGTGGCCCAGGCCATCACTACTGAGAAAGCTGACTGGTCCCTCTTCAGTCAGAGAGAGAAGGATGTTTGGCGGCTTCTCTGGGTCAGGGCTCCTCTTTTCCCTCACAGCCTCTGCAGATGGGGGTGGGAAGGTTCTGGAAAACCTTTGGCTGACTCTGAGCAGATACTCCGTGACTTCCTACTTGTTGGTCTCCGCATAGGCCCAGGGACCCCACAGGAACTTGTATCGATGAGGGTCGTTGTCAGGCATCTGCTGGTACTCCAGGTACCCTTCCTGCACCCACATGTGGGTCAGCAGTGCCCTGTGCTCCCGAAAGACGCATTGCTCACTCCTGACACACACTCAACCTGCTGAGTGTTCCCTAGACCTCCTCCACAGGGGCTCGGTCTCCATTCCGCATGATCAGGCTGAGGACGAGCACCAGGAGACCGGCCTTGGGGAAGCCCTGCCCACTGCTCAGCATTGCATTGCAGGTGAATCCCAGGGTGGAGACCATGATGTAAATGTGCTCCATGGGGTCCACCTCCTTCACCTCAACGCCACAGACCAGCTCCTTGGCCTGATACTTGGAGAGCAAGGAACTTCATCAGGTTAACCGGCATCTCATTCAGAGCTTCCTGGGACAAGGCCACTGCAAGGGAGACTGACGGGGAGGAGGCCGAGGCGGGTGCAGCTTCCCCTGCTTCAGCCCCCAAGAGTTGCTCCTCCTCCAGGTCCTGGGCCTCGCCTGGGTCCTAAAGGTCTTCCTTGGGCTTGCTCAGCTCACTCATCTCGAATCCAAGTGCAATGCCTGGGATCGAAGCACAGACAGGAATAAGGCAGGGGGACAGATGGGGACCATGGGCTTGGGGGGAGGGAGAGGATGAGAGTGGCCTCTGCTAAGAACTGCATCCTGGGCGGTCTGACACAGACCATGTACAAGTCTCCTCTTCATAGGTGCTTTCAGTCCCCTGGCTACCTGAAGGAGGAAGTGAGGTGGCTCCCCAGAGTGCAGTCAGCACAGCCCGAGATTTCCAGGGCTGACAAGGTGTGGGGATTAGGCCCTTGTGAGGTCCCTTCTGTTCTGGGATGGGGAGCCCCTGGTGCACACTCAGGCCACCCTCCTCACCTTGACTCCTGGCACTGCCTGGACCTCCTCTATTCTCTAACCTCTGGACATGGTCCTCAGACCTCTGCCTTTGCCTCCTGGTTCCTGGAGTTCCTGTGAGAGAAATGGAGGGGGCACCTTGGGGGTATCCTGTGGCACAGCCCTGAGCCTTCTGGGATGGTACAAGGAGTGGACTCTGTGAGGTCCCCCCAGTTGTGCGGTGGGAGGTCCCCTTAGAGTTCCCTTGTAGTGTTCACCTTTATCCTGGCACGACCTGGTCCAACCCCTCTGGGGGCCTGCATGGAAACTCAGAACAAGATGCGAGCCTGAACAGAAAGCACTAAGGGTCCCCACATGTGGCCACACTGCCCAGGGCCTCCTGCAGGTCCTCAGCTCCTCCTCACGTCCTGCCTGGCCTCCCAGCACTGAGCACAGGGGCAGGGGTCTGCTCGGTCCTCCCTAGGTGTCCGGGAAGTCCACCGTCTGTGGACCTGAAGCCTCAGCCCCCTACCTGATCACCTCAGGTCTTGAGGTCCCTAAGCCAGAGGTCAAGAAACTGCTCACCCTGTTCACCCCACTCTGCAGCCTCCAAGACCCCCATCAAAGGCAAGGATTCCTCCCTATGTTCGGGTCTAACTGCCTGATTCCTTCCTCTCATGAAGCCTGGACTCCAGGCAGGACCCGGGCTTATCCCGTCCTCCATTTTGAGGCCCTGCCGCTCTCAGGAGGTCCCCAGTCAGACCTAGTGTGCGCTTCTCACCCCAAGGGCTCCCACGGCCGACTCCAGGGGTGGGGATCTGTGGGGTCTTTTAATCCCTGGGGTCCCCTTAGTTCTCCTCAGGCACCTCACCTTGCCCCCGGGCAGGACCTGGATTCTCGCCTCCACCCAGCTGAAGCCCCCCCCTTATACCAGGGCCCCACTCTCTGGAAGACACGGGTGTCAGGAAGTCAGACCATGCCTGCTGCACTCATTCTACTCCACTGTCGCCCTGGACTGACAATGGAGATGGGCTCTCTGAGGTCTCCTCTGATTGGGGTTCACGGTCCTCTAGTCCCTCCTCAGGGTCCTCACCTAAACTCCTTCAAAGCCTAAGAATCTCCCCTCCAATCTCTGAGGCCCCACCCCTTATAACAAGTCTCCAATATCTCTGAGACCCCGAGCTCATGCCCCCATGAGAGTCGCCCCCGACTGACAGCAGGTGCCGGGACCTGTGGGATTCCCTGTGTCCTCCCTCAAGGTCCTCATCTTGAGCCCTGGCAGGTCCGGGGATGCCCCTTGTGTTGACCGGAGGCAGGGCCCTCACACCAAGGCCATCACTTCACTGGGATCCTCCAGGGGGAGTCTGCAGACACGACATCAGGGCTCCATGCCCAGGGCTTCCGAAGCTGAGATGATGCCCTGGAATTCCTCAACCCTCCTCCTGCTCTTCACTTTGACTCTCAGCAGGTCTGAGCACCACCCTCTGTCCCTGACCTTGCTCCCCTTAGAACCAGGCCCTCCCCAGCCAGGACCCCGAGAGGCAAGCAGGAGTAGGGGGCTCACTCCTACGACCATGCCGGGGTCTCCCAGGGCTGAGAGCAGTGATGACCTGGATGTCCTGGGGCCCCAGAGCCCCCCTCAGGGTTCTACCTTGACTCCTAGCACAGCTGGGTTCCTTCACTCTGCTGACCTGAACCCGGGCACCTGACCCAGGCCCTCACTTTACTCCCATCAGGATCAATGACATAACCTCTGGATGCTGTTCCCCATGGTCCCCCAGGGCTGTCAGGAGGGCCACACATGCATCCCCTGGGGACCCTCAGTCTCCTCTGGTCCTCACCTTGAGTATTAGCAGAACATGGGCACCTCCCTCTGCCCACCTGAGACTGTGCCCCAAAGACCAACCCCTGAATCCCCAAGTTCACTGAGGAAGTGGGGGGGGGTGGTGTCTCAGCCTGACAGCCTGCACCAGGGCCCCCAGGAGTCCCAGTAGGTGTGGAGTTGTGTTCTGAGACTCTCTGTTCCAGGGTGACTGCACGCCCATGTCCTCACTCAGGAGGGGGCCTCCTTAACCCTTGAGAGAAGGCTACAGTCCTAGCACAGATGCTAAATGAGGGCCTGCTGCACCCATGACCTTGGGGGAGCACAGGGAACCACTCACCTTCCCATGGGGGCCCCTCAGTATCACCAGACTTTGGAAATTTTTGTTTAAATGATGTTGTTTTAGCTGAAGACTGTGAGGAGTGGCAGGTGAGTTAGCAAGAACTCAGCAGCCTGGAGATGGCCTTTGGCCACTCACAGTGACTTCATTCTCCTGTCTGCAGTATCGCCAGGGTCATCTCCTTGGTGGCTCTCTCCCCACTGGTCTGCACTGATGCCCACCCCCCATGGGCCCTTCTTGTGCAGAGTGGCCAGAGGGGCTCTCAGGGGCCAAGAACTTGTGACTTGTGGGTTCTAAGTCCCCATTGGCCTGACTTTTTCCGCAGAAAGGAGAGACATTTGGGAGGAGGGTGGGTGGCTGGCCTCCCTGCTCCTGGGGCCCCTGAGGGCCAAGGACTCTGCCTCACTGCCGTCCAGCCCAGCCCCCATGATGGCCTGGCTGCCCCAGCCCCCCTCAGAGGCCGGAGGTGCTGCCTGAGGGAGGCTTGGGTGTCCCCAGATTTTCTGTCTGCAGGGATGTGCAGAGCTCATCATCTGGGGGGGTTTGCATGGGGCCTTGGGGAGCTCCCTGGCCGAGACCTCAGACCTTGGAGATGGGGACCTTCCCTCCCTTTCCAGAGGCTCAGAGGATGGTTGAGAACCTTGCTGCCTGGTCATAGGCCTTGCTTGTGGGGTCAGGCATGGACAAGACCCAGGCTGTGGTGTCTCATCAGCCTCCCCTGCTGGTTTGTAGCTCAATTCATCCCAAGGCCTTTCCTCATGACAGTTGCCACGGAGTTCCAGGCGGTTCCTCTTGCAAAGAGCTAGCACTCGAGAGCACCACCAGCTTTGCTCACCGCAGGCTAAGCCTTGTTTCTGTCATCCAGAAATCAGCCTTTTTCAGCCTCCCCACCTCATCCCTGTTTGGCCATGGCACCTCCCTTTGTGAAGGGACAGAGCAAGGGAGCCCAGGGGACAAAAGAGCCACTGAAGCTGGGGCAGAGCTGGTGGGAAGTGAGTTGGCCATGGATCACCGGCTCCCCAGGGTCTGCCCAGTTGGGCCTCCAGGGTCACCCTTGCCTAGTTGGAGCACTTGTGAGGCAGGCCCCCTCTCTGAGACACCCTGTCTGGTTGAATTGCATTTCCACTCTCCTAGACACTGTCGCCTGTGTGGCCCCAGGAACAGAACTAACCCTGTGCCACTTGAGCCACCTGGCCTCTCCTCTGGTGACCAGGGCATGTGTGGGGCTCGAGACAGTTTGACTGTCCAGGGCCAGCCCATCAAGTCCATGCTCCCTCCCGACACTCCTGTGTCACCTTAGGCTGCCGCCTCTGCCCAGCCCAGGAAGACCCATGCTGAGCCACTTCATTCTGCAGATATCCGTCAAAATCTACCAAGGACTGAGTGGTGGGAGTGAAGTACCACATGGGTCTCTTGATGTCAGGCAGCCTTGAGTTTGTAAATAAAAGGTGCCTTTTGTGACAAGCAGATGACTTGAGATTACAATCTGCCTATCTCTGTTTTCTCTATAGGTTTACAAGTAAGCAGGTGCCACACATGCTGAAGTTTCTAGGAATGTGGTTTTTAAATAGCAGCATCTGCATGTGATTCCAGGTCAGGAGGCATACAGAAGTCAAGACAAAAAAAGAATGAAACCTTCTGAAAAGTTAAGGTGTGCCCCAGGCAGTGAACCTTCGTAATGGGCTGTGTTTTGTCTTGGAAGTGAGCAGCCTGGTCGGGTGTCACAGCAGCTCAGTGCTGGGGCTGACAGAGCCCTGGCCTTCACCGCCCCAAGTCCTTTCTCAGGGGCCTCCTGTGCCTGCACCAGACTGCCAACAAAGGAGACACAGCCTTCTGCTTCCAGTGGACTGGTGTGTGTGCTCTCCCCTCTCCTGACCTCGGAGCTCTTGTGTCTGCAGTGTAACCCTGGAGGGCTATTTGCTATGATCCTCAGGACAAACTCTCTTTTAAGAGAAAGCACATTATAAACTGGACACCCCAGCGAGCAGAGGGTGCTGAGTTGTGACACCCTCGGAGTGCTCAGCTGAAAAAGGAAAAGAGAAACAAGAAAATGTCACCAGATGCAGGCCCTGCAATGAAGCCAAACCTCAGGCCTGCTGTCCAGACAACAGCAAACCCCGAGACTGAACACTCGCAGGCCTTGGGCAGGGACCACAGGCTCCAGCCCTGTGCATCTCAGGACAGGAAGGGCTCTTTTGGGACCCCCAACAAGGGGAGGCCTAATTTATCCTCATCTGTCAAGTGAGGAGCCTGCTGGACAGTGTCCCTGTGCCCATGAAGCCATTCAGTCAGGCTCTTGTCCAGCCTTTGATGGGTCTTTTCAGTGAGTGGGTGCAGTGTCTGTGGGACTTCCCCAGGTGTGTGTAAGAGGTGCCTGTGTTGTGCCGGGGGTGAGTGGCCATCTGTCTTGCCTTCCCAAGCAAGCAGCTACCTGAGGGGACTCAAATGCTCAGCCAGGCCCAGGATGGAGGCACTGAAGACATGTGCTGGGTGGGAAATCCCTCATGTTTTCAGCCTCTTTATTGCCCTGAAGTGTTCTGACCACAGGGCAACCTCTCTCTGTCTGAATAGGGTGCATGTTTGGGGTCCTCTGGGGGCACACCTTAAGGGGGTGGGGATTACGGGAAAGAATGGCTGGAGATTATGGGAAAGAGGGGCTGCCTGAGCAATAGTAGAAGGGGTTCAGGGCCTGAGCAGTCAAGATCAGGTTGGGGTCTGGCCCGGCAGCCATGACAGGCATCCAGATGGAGCACAGAGGTACCAGCATGGACACTGGGAGCTGGCCAGGGGACAGGTTGAAGATCTGGGTGGGCACAGTGGTGGGGCCCACCACCACCATGGGAGGAACCATCTGGGCAGGGGGCCAGGTGAAGCAGAGCCACTGGCTCTGAATGGGCAGGGCCGCCTGTCAGGACAGGGACTAGAGAGAAAGGAACCTGCGTGCCCTTGGGCTGCCAGGTCTCAGGACCCATCAAGGGAAGCAGGGCTGCTGTCCCCAGACCAGCAGCAGGGACGACATACGTCCCGGCCAGGCCAGTGGTGGGGACAAGTTCCACGTGGCTCGTGGTCCCCTGGGCAACCTCAGGGCAGGGTGACAGGCCATCCTGTGGCTGCACGGTGCTGGGTGCAGGAGGGACACCCAGGTCTGCTAGCCTGCCCTTCACCTGCCAAGACGCAGACTTAACGCCCACTCTCCTCTTCATCTTCTTCAGGAGGTGTGGGCTGTCTCTCTTAAACAGGGGACTGTAGCAGAACTGTAACCGGGGTTCACTGAGAGAGAGAGAGAATAGCAAAGTCCTAGTGTCAAAAGGAGGCTTACTGAAACCAGCACCCTCCTGGCTAGGCCCCTGGGTGCCCTAACCCAGCCATCCCCAGGCCTCATGGAGAAAGCAGGACCCTGTCCCACAAGAGGCAGTGCCCCAGCTTGCCCATCTAACATCTAGCTTGACTCACTAACTCACCATGGCCTCTTGCCCTTGGAAAATGACTCAGAGTGGCCCAAGGATATCCGTACAAGGTCCTCAGAGGGCACTTGGCATTTGCAGCAGGCAGACTGCAGAAGCTTCCCTGCTTTCTATGCAGGTGTTGACCCTTGGCCTGCACTTCCTCGGCTGAGCAGGACATTTCCCAGGAAAGGACCTGTGCTTCCCTGCACTAAACTTCTGCTCCACAGCTATGGGAGGCATGTGCTTAGTCAGTTGTGTCTGACTCTTTGCGACCCCATGGACAATAGCCCACCAGGCTCCTGTCCATGGGGATTCTCCCAGCAAGAATACTGGAGTGGGTTGCTCTGCCCTCCTCCAGATCTTCCCAACCCAGGGATCTTCCCTCCCCAGGTCTCCCGCCTTGCAGGCAGATTCTTTCTGGTCTGAGCCGTGAGGGAGTCATGGGGGTACACAAACCCCTCTCCCTGCCTGCCTCCACCCTGGGCCCATTTGTTCCCTGGCTGGAGGAGAGGAAGGTCCAGCATTTGAGCAGTGTCATTTCTTTCCCCGGTGTGACTGCGATCTAAGGGCCCACGGATCAGCGGTACCGAGTGACACCTGGCCCCCGGGTAGCCTGACCTGATCCCTACTGTGCATTCAGCTCACCTCCGTTATCTCACACAGACATCCCCACTGGAGAAAGAGAGGAGGGGCAGTGACTTCTTTGTGCTGAGAACGCTCAGGCTCTCCCCCTCACAACTCCCCAATGCAGCACGCAGCACTGGCAGCTCCAGCAGTCACGCCGGTCCCCAGTCCTGTCTTTACACTCATCTTTCCCTGCAGGCCGGCCACTGTCCCTGGCGGCCCTGAGGTTGGCACCCACCCCGCTCCTAGGACCCAGCAGGTACTGCCCGGCCCTTACCTTGCTCAGGACACAGACAGGCGGCTCCTCCATGAGCAGACTGGTCAGGCAGAGGGAGGTGAGCACATCCTGGCACGCTTTGCTGAATCCATACAGACTAAGCTGGCAGACGAAGCTCTTCAAGCAGTCTGTCTCAAATAACTTGCCTGAGCCCACCCTCTCCAAAATGTCCTTGAAGAGCTCCTCATTGATGCGTAAGCAAGTGCCATCTTCCTCCCACCAGAAGGACATAAAGCAGTGACTGTTGATGATGGGAAAGGGGAGGGAGAGGAGGCTGCCCTCTCCCCCAGGCAGGGCACGACACTGCACGTGAAGAGGCACGGTGTGTGGCCTCTTCAACAAAGGCTCTTACCTCAAAGCCTGGAAAGCGCTCTCTTCCAGCAGCAGCCTGAAGCTGCGGTGGCCCACGGGCACAGGCTGAGCCAGGGCTACCGAAAGGTCCGCAGGGAGGGTCATAGCTCCCTGAGCTGAGGGCCAGAGGCCCTGTGTTTGGAAGAAAGGGAGCCCCCCTGAAGCCGGGCACCCCGTCCATCGCAGGGCCCTCCTTGTCTGCAGCCACGTGGAGAGTGGTGTGTCCCTCCTTCCTGGAAATGGGACAGTGCAGTGGCCAGGAGCAGTCCAGGCTCACAAGGGTGCTTGGCCCCTCACCAAAGGCCTCTGCTTGCTTGGGGCTAACATTACAAGGCAGTCATTAAGTGACCTAATAAAGGGCTGTTGTACCCAGGTTGCTCAACGTGTCAGCTTCCTGGTCCACGCTCGTCATGGCAGTGGGCCCCATGACACTCGTGCATGGGCATGAAGTCTCAGGCCGAGCACTTGTGCGAATCGGGCATGGCCTTCTGGTCCTAGAGTCCCAAGTCTGGGCAGAAACACACCAACAGACATGTGACCCTCAAAGTCAGCCCATCCTCTGTGTTCACAGGTGCCTTGAGGGTTCTGGATGGCACCCTTGTGCTCAAGCACAGCCACGTCCAGGCTGGGGGTCCACAGTCAAGGGTACAGCCACCCGGCCCCCTGTGCACTGTCGCTGGCTGGGCATCCAGTCCTCCACACAGACCCTCTCCAGGTCCTGCCATTGGTCTGCAGGAGCCCAAGGGTGGGGGCTGTAGAGGCTATGGACGAGGTCCCAGGGACACAGGGCAGGTTGCCGTCCTCTGGCTTCTGCAGCCTGCCCATGTCTACCCCAGGCTGGCCTTGCTCTGCATACTGTGGTCCCAGGCACGTGTGAGGGGGTGGTTGCCCTGGGCCTTCACACACAGTGTGGCTCTTTCCTTTGACCACCATCCACGGGAATTCCATCAGGCTGTGTCCAGGCTATGAGAGCTGCCATCCTGCTCTGGGGCCTAGTGCTCTAACATCAAAGAGGCTGCCATGCAGGGCAGCCCACATGGGCGGCCCACCCCACTAATGCCCCTCACCCCAACTCTGCTCTTGGGGTTGAAGATCTTCCCGAGATTTCCAGAATCAGAAATGCCTCTGACCTTGAGGTGTCAGCCATCCAGCCCAGGAGCCCGGCCCAGTGGGTGAGAGAGAGGGCTTGTGTGAGGAGATGCCAAGGTGGACACGGCTGCCCTGCTGATCCCCAGATGCCTGGCTTGCCCACTCTGAGCCTCTGCTTCCCCACACAGGTAACCCTAGGGGCACCTGCCTCACGGGGTCCTGAGGACTTGGGGGAGGTACAGGAGGTGGCGAGGTTCCTGACACGTAAGTCTGCCACGTGGTTATGGGGAAGTGTGCTGTGTCTGACAGCAAGTCTGCATCCAAGGTGCATAAGCACTGATCTCCCGGTGGACATTGGCTCCATGCTTGAAGCCTCTGGTCACCAGCGAGGGGTGGGCTTCCTTGTCGATTCTTGCAAACTGGGGGCTGAAACACCACTTGAATTAAATGTTTCTAGACACAGCTCGAGTGAGCTAGATAGAATTTCCCAGTGTTTCCCTTAGACAGAAACCCTACTCAGTGCCCTCCCACATGACCCAGGAATGCCTCAAACCCCTGAAAAGGCGAGTTCCATTTTAGACTGTCTGGGACCCCACAAACACTCTCGGCTACCTCCTCACCATCAGGATTGTGGCAGGGCACTCCCTGCCAATGGCTGAATCCCCAGGCCCACCCTTTCCTCTATGTATGTCCTGGCTGCCCCTGCATACTCCTGAGACATATTCACCCACCCCTGCTCCCCTCAGCTGGCCGTGGCAACTCGAGATTCCCTTTTGTGCTGGCCAAGAGAACTCCCAGCATCCTGGTCCACATCTAAAGCAAGACCTGCACAGTGCACATGGAAAATGAAGAACTAGTTTATTGAACAGCTAAAGGGGAGAAAAAGAGTAGACTGGGCTACATTTGTTACATACCAAGCAGGAAAGGCAACACCATTCCAAGTGTGCCCCTGAAGAGAGCACGGGCTTGTTCCAGGCTGGTGTCAGGATGGAGTGGTGGTGCAGTGTACATCAGCAGAGCCTGGTTCACACAAGGCAGTAGCTGCCCTCTCCCCCCTGCTCCTGGGTGACAAAGCCAGGGCTCCTTTTACCCTCTTTTACTCATGGCCATCTTGTTTGCATCGCATCTGCTTTTTTCCTTCTGACTCTCGGCTCTACCCCAAGCTCCTGCAGTGTGTGATGGACAACAAGCCCCACATCTCAACCTGTGCACGCTGCTGGACATTCCCAGTCTTGGCACCTTGTCCAGCGCTCCAGCTCCCAGGCGTGCTTTACGGTTTTCTGCAAGTCAGTGTTCCCAGTGTGGGAGAAAAAGTACAAACCATTTCTTGCTTACTGTGGCAGTTCTGGCAGCAGCAGCTAGTATGTATATGGAGAAACTGAAGAGGAGATGGCAATGTCCCATGAAGGGGGTAGCACTCCAGTGGTCAGGACAGGGGTGCGGTGCTACTGGCTTCTACTTCTGCAACAGAACATGTATGTCTCCAGTACAAGCTTGTAAAAAAATACTTTAACAGAATATACTGTACAGAACTAGGATTTAACACGGTATATTACAACGCTAAAATATTTGTATAAATACTATACAGGCACGGAGTCACTCCATTAGAAAGGGCTCACCAATGGGGTCAGTAAAAACCCAGAAATGATGTGTATGGCAGGAGCATGGCCAGTCACAGTGGCGTGGGTGCATGTGAGGCCTGAGGCTTAGTCAGGGCCCCTGACCACACCACAACAGGAGTTTCTGAGCTAAGTGGCCAGGCTGGCTTGGTTCAATAATACATTTTTCAATAACACTTTTGACGGGAATTTTCACACTTAGAAAACCAGCTGGGTGGCCATTCCTTCTTGGGCCCAAGTCAGCTCTGAAGGCACCTGCCCACTGGGAGTTGTTTCCTCTGTCTCCATATGCTCCCTCCATCAGGTCCAAATCCGCTGATGTGCACCCTACACCACGCTGCATGTTCCAGGCACCTGCCAGCCGCATGTCCCGTGGCGGTGAGTCACTGGGTAGGCATTGAGTGCAAACAAGGCATGAGATGGAAGTCCCTGGAGACCCAGCTCCAGCTCCAGTTCAGGGTGGGAGGGAGGGTGAATGGAGGCAGAAGAAGGTGGAAAAGAGGGCGGGCCAGGTGCACTCTTGATCTGCCCTGGGAACACGGTCTAATCTGGCATTTCGATATTTAATTTGGGAGGTGGGAGGACGTACTTCCCAGGGCTCTGGGTGATAACCACCCGGGTCTTCTTTCGAAACATAGGAGCGATCTTAGGAGGTTCTGGAACTGGCGTTTCTTCAGTTTCCTCGCTACCTTCATGGTGGAGGTCGTAGGAGATGTTTCCATATTCTCTCAAAAACGGGCAGATTTCAAGCAGAAACTGACAGAAATCCTTGCGAATCCCAAACCACCCTGAAACAGAAGAAATGTACTTTCTCAAACACTAGCCTCTACTGAATCTCAGGTTGCTTTTCTTTCCTGAAGAGTTTTTCTTGTATAATGTACTGCTTTATCCTGACATCTTAGAATGAAGCCTAAGCTAGGCCTCAATACCAACAAGGACCAGAAGGACGTCCTGCAGCTCTGTGGCTCCGTAGCTGGGGCTCCTGGACTGGCAGCCCCCAGGATGTCTCCCTGGGGCCTGTCAGGGATGCAATCTTGGGCCCTGGTCCAAACCTCCTGAATCAGAAACTCTGTGTGGGGGGTGGGGTGGGGGGTAGGGTGGGGTCTTGGGGCTCTGATGGGTCCTCCAGTTTGAGAACTACTGCCCTAGTGAATCTCAAATGCCTATGGCACCTAGATAATGTCAACCACTCAATCTTCCTGGCCCAGGAGAAAGCCATGTGCAACAAGGAATGTTATCCAAGAAAAAGGTTTCTGTTACCCCTGGAGTCTGGGAAGACAATAGGTATGTGTTGGTCCAAGCCAGCAGGTGGCCTGAGCTCACAGAGCCACTTCAAAGCTCCTTCTCCAAGGCCCGCTCTTCCTGTCTGGGTACCACTAAACCATCAGGTCAGTGCTGGCTTTCCTTAGGTACAACATCTTGTCACATTAGCTTCCAGAAGGGTGTGCTTCAGGGTTACATGCAAAGGAGCTCAAGGACTAGTGAGGAGAGGCTCTCATCAAAGAGCACTTCTAAACAGGTATCATCACAATGGAGAGGGAGAGCGAGCGAGCCAGGCACCACTGCTGAGAGTCAGTGATATCAAGAATGATGCTGCCAAGAGTGAGGAAACAGATCCCGGAGGATGTCTAGAGTTTGGGAGATGATGCGGATTTTCACTGAATCTTCAGGAGCCCCTGGCTAGAAGGGATAATGTTTCCCTTGTCACAGTGAATGGACTCAGAGAGGCCGCCTGCCATGCTCAGTTCTCCAGTCACAGGATTAACAGTGCTCCCTTTCCTGGAAGACTCCAGGTCTTCTCCAGTCCCACCTTCCCCAGGGAAACTCCTTGATTGGGGTCCTCAGGTTCATTTTTTCATAGAGCAGGGCCACACACACACACCCATATAGCCACACACCAGACAGAGATGTGCACACCCACCATTCAAGGACTTCTGAAATGCTAAGTACATACAGTGGTTTCCGCCTTTCTGTCCGAAGGTGGTTGCCATCAGAGTGATCAAGGAAAGCCAAAGGGGGACAAATATGGGGATACAGGAGAACGCATTGTGGCCGTCCAGCTTATGAACCAGCAGGATCTAAGGAAAGAGAAATGGTCAATGTTCTGTCAATGGAGTGTCTGAAAATGGACCCTGTCTGAAGCCAGGCTGCCCACCCTCGTCAGGCCTCCTAAGGGGGAAAGGTCACCCCACAGGAGATAACAGAAAGCCTCAATTCTGGGGGAAAGGATGAGAAGAGCTTTCACATGGCTCTTCAGGACAAAGCAGAATCCATCCACCTAGAAAATTTCCAACATCTGGCTTGTTATGGGAAACTCTTCCTGGTGTTTTTTTTCGGAGGAATAACAGTGCCCACTCTCTAATTCTCTATAGGGCTCAAATACCAAAACACCACATCCAACTTTCTCTTTCTAGAAGACAACATTCAGATGCATGGTAGCTGGAAAGGTCCACTTCCCACTGCCAGCTCCCAGGCCTCCAAAGAAAGGCAGCTCTACTGTCCTGAGCTCCTTTCAAGCCCCAGGGGCGCACAGTCTGCCAGAGAGCTTACCTCAAAAGTAAGGAGTGGCACAACGATGGTCATCCAGCTTAGCGCCATGGTGATGTGTGTCCTCCTCTGCTCTGCGATCACATCCATGGAACGCAGGAACAGGACGGACCACACGATGTAGTAGAGGACTACCAGACACAGAAACGACATGAGAATCCACAAGGGGACACACACGACCTGAGGGCGGGAGGAGAGAAGAAAGGTCTTTAGGGGAGGCACGACTGACTTCATCCTGGATCTCTGCATGTAAGTGGGTGCCAGGCCTGGATGTGGCCAGCGTGTAAAGAGGACCTGCTGCTCCTGGTGGGATCCCCCGCAGCCAGGGCCACCCTCGGGGTGGAGAGCAGCCATTTCCCTGAATCTTGAGCTCACTCAGCTGGCCTGCGCTCTGCCCACCTCCCCTCTACCTGCCAAGGGTAGTGAGGCCACCCCAGCTCACGAGCATGTCCCCTCTTCCCAGGCACTGCCCATCCTGCCAGGGGTTCTGTAGCTAGAGGCTGGGGATCGTGCCCCCTGGCAACTCAGGCTGCCCAGGGGACCCATGACCTCCATGAACTTGCACATTGAGGCCAGGAGGCTTTTCCGCTGCCTCGCTCAGACGGGTTCTGTGTCTGTTGCTGTCACACCAGAAAGACTTCGTTTCACCCCCCATATAAGCCCAGAAGATGAGTCCCAGGGGCCTCACCAAGCTCCCTCTGTTTGACCTTTTACCCCTTCTCAATGGCCCCTTGGGTACATCTGTTGTCCCTTTGTTTTCTGTTGTGAAACAGTAAAATTGACTGTTTTCCATTGGTGGCCAGTTCCATGATGGTTCATACATGTATGTGTAGATCTGTGGGGCCTTGGGCGAGACAGAGGATAACTCCGTCACCGTGCCACACTCACTCATGCTCTGTCTTTGCTGTGTCACCACCTTACCCCAACCCCAACCCCCAGAAGCCACTGCTCTGTCCTCTAACACAATACTTTTGTCTCTTCAAGAATGTGACAGAGATGGACTCATAGAGCATGTCACCTTCCAAGGCTGCCTTCTCCCACTCAGCAGGACATCTCTGAGATGCTTCCAGGCTGTTGTGTCTATCTACCAGTCACTGCTGAGTGGTGTTCCACTGGATGGATGCACCCAACCCTGTTTATCTGCTTACCCTGGGAAGGAAATGTGGGTGCTTTCCCGCTTTGGGCTGTTGCAAATGAAGTTGCTGTAAACACTTGTGCCCAGGTTTTTGTGTGGTATGTTTTCATTTCTCCAAGGGAAACACCCAGGATTGGCACTGCTAGGTCACATGGCAACTCTATGTTTATTTAACCTTATTAGAAATTGCCAAGACATTTTCCAGAGCGTCTATCCAGTTTGGCCTTTCTACTAGCAATGGGCAAATGTCCTCGTCCCTTGGTTCCGCCCTAGCACACCTGGTACTGTGGCTATCTTAGCCATTTTGATGAAGGTATTGTGGCACCTCATTCTGGTTTTTATTTGCTTTTCCCTAGTAGGTAATGATGTCCTTTACATGTGCATATTCACCATATGTCTATCTTCTTTGTGAATAGTTGGTTCAGTCTTCCGTCAATTTTAAAATTTGGTTGCTGAGGTTTTTAGTTTTGAGACTTCTTTAGATGCTTTAGATATATGTCCTTGGTTACACATGTGTTTTATGAGTATTTCCTCCTAGTCTGCAACCTGTCTTTTCATTAATATTACTTTAATTTTAAGCTTCTTTTATGGACCATGTTGTTGGTATCATTTCCAGGAACTCTTCACCTAACTTCAGATCCCAAAGACTGTCTCCTCCTAACAGTTCTTTGGTTTTCACATTTCATTTTTAGACGTAGGACTTAAGCTGGACTCCTGAAGAGGCTGGACCTTCTGCATGGAGGTTTGCTGTGGTCTTCCTCCTAAAGCACATCTGGGGTCAGGCACAGTGGCCTGGCCCTCGTGGGTAGAAAGTCAGTGAGTAGCCTCACTGGGCTTCTCTTGAACACTGTGGGAAACCTGCAGTCAGGCTGTTTCATCTGCTAGGATTTGCACAGCACTGGGGCAGGAAAAATTCCTTTGTTTATCTATAGAAAACATGCATAGTTTTTCCTAATCATTTTTTTTTTTCTGATTGTATCTTATACTCAAATTGTGGTCTTAACTCACATTTGTTTCCACCATGGTACAAGAGAAAGCTCTGAGCCCAATTACCATTCTGCAGATACAGAACCCTGAAGCTTTAAGATGGATGACTGAACAATTATCAAAGACTTTAGGAAGAAGTGATTGATCTTATCTTTATTCATTATAAAGGCATCTTTTATTCCCTTATTTTCTTCCTTGTCTCCAAATGAGTATTTTCTTTTTTTCAGTATATTTTTTTACCTTTGTAATTTTTTTTTTTAAAGGTAAACCATGTTTATCACAGAAAATGTCTTGTGTACAAAAGTACACAACAAGCAGTGGGGGACGGGATCCCAAACCCTGGCAAGACCTCATCTCACATAGGCAATGTAAGTCTTCTATCTTTTCTCTCATCTTCTTTCTATGTGTTACTAGTTGAAATTGTACTGTATTCTCTAATTTGCAGCTTGCCGAGAATGGATGGAGCCATTTACGTGTGTGTGTGTGTGTGTGTGTGTGTGTGTATGTGTAGCTCCATCCATTCTCCTACCTATGTAAGCACAATCAGTTTTAACCACACAGCCTTTCATGGAAGTCAGAGGTCACTAGCGTGACTTAGACTTCATCCCTGGCAAAAGTATAAAGAGGCACAGTTTTTTTTTTTTTTTTGAAAAAGGGAGCTGGCAGTGCAGTTTATATTTCAAAATCTCAAAAAGCTCTTACTCTCTGGGCCAGTAATACTGCTTTTGGAGTCTTTCCTAAAAAAAAGCAATGAAAAAAAAAACAGGCAAAGATTTATCTACACAAAATTATATGCTGCAGCATGATTTATAGTTGTAAAAACACTGGTAACAAGTTCAATATTCAGAAATTAGAGGACAGTCTGGTAAATGTATTTGAAGAATATTTTGTTATCAATTAAACTTTCAAAGTTATATATATAAAGAGCATTTATTGACATGGAAAACTGCTTATGACACATTAGAACAACAAAGCAGGATACTAAATTATAAATGCAGTATGATCTCAATTATCCTTATGAAACAATAAACCCCCAAACAAGGAAACAAAAACCACTAACCATGTTATCTCCTAGGGGATTATGGGTGATTATTATCCTACCACTTATGTTTATCTGTCTTTTCCAAGATTTCTATGATGAACATGAGTTTTATAATCAAAAAAAGTTTTTTTAAAGATTGAAAAAGTTACATACAAGCCAGGGCCAGTGAATGATCTTGTCCAGTCTTAAGGCAATGAATATAAACTGGAGAATGTTGACAGAACACAGGATTTCTAACTAAAAATGAAGAGAAGAATCAGTTAAACAAAGTAATAGTTGTATTCAATACCACAGTTGTTTGGTTAACATTTTAAAAAGGCAATTCAAATTATAATGCAGCAAAAGTTTTATTACATCATACTTGGAACCTCCTGATTTTCAGCAGAGAGGAGCAAAGCAGTGCTGTGCCAAGGAGAAGCCTGGCTCTGGCCTTGTGTCCTGTGCTCTCTGCTTGGTGGCTGCTTGGCCCTTTAAGCTCATCCATGCAGTGACCTGTTTCCAAGCTTGCAATCTGTAGAGGCAGTCTTTGCTGGAGTCCCCAGCTCCCCTCCTGCCCCTTCCCATACGTATCTATATTAGGATGGTTCCTAACCATCACTGTCCTGCCTTCTTGTGTTGGGACTCCGCCTACACCCCACACTTTCCTTTCTTGATCCTGGAGGACCTTGTCACATCAAGATGTCACTCATGGATGCTTTACTGCATCTTGAATCACACCATGCCATGGATCCTTCCTGCAAGCACATGTTCAACTCATCTCCATTAGACACGAAATAACCCCAAGACCAAATGAACCCACACTTCTCTTGATCTAATGCCCCTACCAGCCCTAGTTCTCTCTTTCCATCACCACAGAGCTTTGTGAGACACCGTGGACACTGGAGTCTCCATGGCCTCCCCTGCCACTCCAAGCTCTGGGGTCCACTGTGCACTGGCCTCTGTCCCCACAACAACTACCTGGAAATTGCTTTCCTCCAGGTCCCCAGTCACTTCTGCAGCACTGGGGACACTGCCACTTGCACCCGACTGGGCGCTGCCACACCAAGTGACACTGCCCACCACTCTTCCTTTGTTGAGGAACCCAGTGTGTTGTCTCGCCAGCCTCCTGGTCTCTGATACTTCCCTATCAGGTACCTTTTTCTCTCTTTAAATGGTGATGGCCCCCAAAGTCTGCCTTCTCTACCCACTGGAGAGACACAAACACAAACATGCGTGCTTTCTTGACTCCGTTACTCTGTTCTATTCGGCCTCCACACCTCTGGCAGGCACGCCCTCCTCCTGCTCGCTTCTGCAACTTCCGTCTCCACTGCAGCCTTCCTGCCAGGGCCCAGAGTCGGCTCTCCCTGAGGCACTTCAGTTGAAGCCATCCCCTAGAGAGTCGATCATCTCCCATACCTGGCCTCCTTCACCCCGTGCCATAGCTTCCCATAGCCTCCTGTCTCACTGGGAGCCACTACAGCCTGGATTCCCCAAATCAGGACATGGGTGCACAGCTGCACTCCCTTCCCCATGCTCTAGGCTCAGGCACTGCCTGTGTCCTCTACCATGCAGACTTCTCTAGGGTCCCTAGCCCAGTCTCTGTCCCAGTGCCCCACAGGTGGCCCTCCTGCTGGCTCCAGCACTTGCTGCTCTTCAACAGCTCACCACCACCCACAGAATGAAAATCACAGGACACTACCCAACCTGGCCCACGGCTGCCCCAAAGCTCCCAGTTCCCTGGGCAGTTAGTGATTCAGCCATTCCTTCCGAGGCCTATGGGCCAAAAGAAACATCTAATGGTTCCACTGACTTAAGTCATTAGATCTAAAAGGAATACTGACATCCTAAGTAGCACTCTATGGATTTTTGCACAGCACTGCCTTCTCATGACAGAGAAAGCCAACAACCTAGACTCTTCTATGACACCACTGAAATCAATGCAGTGTGCCCTAACAATAAGACCCAAACTATGTGGAGCTAGTAGTTCACTGTGTATCCCCACAGATGTCAGGGATCATTGGTTCTCCCTCAAAAATGCCCAATATCCCATGGTACCCTGTGAGCACCCTGTGGTGCCTTGGGCAGCTGGGCACTGCCTTGAAGACTAAGGACTGGCCCTTAGTCAGCCCAATCCCTCTCTACAGCCTCCCCACTTCTCCCTAGTTCCTTCATTTACACTTTATGCTCCATGCATTTTTTCTGCGGAAAAATACAAATAATGTAAAACTTACCATCTTGAGTCTCTTTAAGGGTACAGTTTAACTGTATTAAGTATATTCATATTACTACCATATGAGTATGACTGTGAAACCATCACCACTTTCCATCTCCAGGACTCTCTGCATCTTGCAAAACTGTGCTCCAGTCATATCTGAGCCACTGTTCACTTGACATGACAGACTTTCTTCTATGTCTATGGCTTCTTATGTGTTATTTCCTCTGCCTGAAAAATACCATCCCCTTTCCTTCCTGCACAGGGCACCCTGCCACACCCTGACTCCTCCTGCATGGCCATGGGGAAGCCTAGGCCCACTAACCTCTAACCAAGGAGTACTCCTCCTCCTGAGACACAAAAACCAAGAGGGGGGCTCAAGTCTTGGCATATGGTTTCTTCTCGCAGGTAGATTGCCAAGAGTGTGACCCTATGAGTGACATATTTTCTAGAACTCTGCATTAGGAAAATACATTTTTATGCCTAGTATAGTTGTAGCCCTGGTATATGCTTTCATTTTCTAAGACATATAGTTCCAATTTTTTAGTTTTCTTTAATCTCTTCCTCAGCTCCCATCCAACAGTATTTACGTAACTTTCTCAGTGCTTTTCAACCTGGGTAATGCTGCTTGGCTGGGGAGGAGCTAGGAAATGTGCACAGACCCTGCTGGATGTGAAAATAACCTGCGGGAGCACATCCACTACTGTTTACTAGGCAGACATCAGCAGTAAGTGATCTGAAATGCAGGGGACAGTCCTGCTCAAGAAGACATTTCCTATCCCAAAGGACAACAGCATATCCAGCCCCCACTGAGGAACACTGCCCCAAATAGGCAAAATCTAGAAAGTTTAATGTCAGTGATTTTGTTTAATATACAAATGATTTTTAAACCATGGTATTGTTACTTCATTTGCTCAGATAATAGAAAAGAATGCAAAGCAAAAGACGCATAAGGTGGAAAGGTAAGTGTGATGGGCTGGAAATGGCACCTTCAACAAATACGGGGAATACAGATTTGGGGCAAGTGAGGTAGGAGCCTGGAGCTCGTGTGGAAATCAGAGTTGAGAAATGCAGATTCAGGAAGTGAGAGCACAGAAGTGGCAGTGGAGGCAGGAAGTGTGAACGAGATCATTCAGAGGAAGTGTGAACAGTGAGGACAGAAAATGCCCAAGGTTAGGATCCTGATGCTGGGAAAGATTGAAGGCAGGAGGAGAAGTGGATGACAGAGCATGAGATGGTTGGATGACATCACCGACTTGATGGACATGAATTTGAGCAAGCTCTGGGAGTTGGTCATGGCGTGCTGCAGTCCATGGGGTCGCAAGAGTCAGATACGACTGAGTGACTAAACTGAGGATCCTAAGAAACAGTGACTTGTGAGGAATAGATGAAAGAATTCAGTGAAGAAGCTGAATACAGGCTGAGGTAGCCAGCTTGGTGGAGGGACCCAGAGTGTCAGGACCTGCAGAGTGGTCAGTGAGACAAGGGCTCCAAAGGCCTCCAGATGAGGCAGCAGGACACGGAGGTGGGGGGGGGCGGTGGTGCAGTGCCAAAGCAGGCAGCGTGGCTGTAGTACTTGGTCATTTAATCAAAAAATAGTCTAGGTATTGCTGTGAGGGTACTGACTTTAACTAAAGGAGATTCCCCTCGATGGTATGGTTACATCTCATCCAATCAGCTAAAGGGCCTTAGGAGCAAAGACCATGGTTTCCTGGAGAGGGAGAAATCCTGCTGAATCTCCAGCGCCCATAAGCACGTGAGCCAGCACCTTCCAATAAGCCTCCTATGTGAACACCTATCTACATATCTGCAACTATATCTCCATCTGCATCTATACTACTGGGTCTCTTTCTCAGGAGAAGCTGGCTGATCCAGGTGGACAGGGAAAGACATGAAGCAGGAAGAAGCCTGATGGCCTGAGAGAAAAACCAGTGTTTAAGTCAAGAAAGAGAAACATGATTATTTCCATTGTCTTTCATTTCCTTATATACCATGATCCAGCATTAGTGATCAATCTCTTCTATCACAGTAACTCATCAAAAGATTCTGATTTTTGAAACCTTCCTAAAAATATGAAATCTCACCTCCAGTGACCTGTCATGGCGAAAGCCCCAAACACAAGCTGCTACAGACACGGGGGAAACGAAGAAGAGTGGCATGAAGACCAGGAGCCAGAAGTGGCTGCCTCTCTCAATCCTGTCGCACACCAGCACTTCAAACATCAGCAACAGCAAGTGGATGCCCACTGCAATTAGCATGGCCTTGAACTCCACACATGTTTCCCCTTCTGCTCTAAAGAGGGACAGAAGAAGAAGAAAAAAACATCCTCAGTTCAAAATCTCCATAGCGAGCAAGCAGCCCAGCACACCAACTTACACGGATACTCTGGATTGTATTTGTAAATCTGACAAAAGGCAAAGGGAAATCAGGTGGAAAGCTAAGTTAACATTCCTCTTTAAGGGGCAATCTTTCAAACATCAAAGAACTACCACATGACAAGCAATGAATATTTACAACCAAACCGGACTTAAGAGTTTTAACTGAATATTCTCAGAGGCAATACCACAGTTTTTATTTCCTGACAGTGTACATTAACACTTTTGTTCATAAATTTAAATTCAACTACTTCCAAAATTATTTAAGCTATTACTTCTAATGCTAACAGCTGACACATATCCCTTAAATCTCATGATCCCCTTCTCTCAATGAATTAAAAACCATGTAAATCACATTTCATGCAATACAATAAAAAAAACCCTAGTTTTACTGCATAAGTGTCTGTTATATTTCAAGAAAATATAGCAACTGTTGTTAGGTGCTATTTTAAAATGCAAATCAAATTATTAATGTTATTTTCCTTCCTATCCTATTCCATTAGGATAAACTAACACCTGCAGATGCTAAAGAAGAGCCATTAAAACTGTTCTTTAAATCAGTTTAAGCTGCTTATGGATCATGCATGGACTTAATAGGTTAACAATTAAAAAAATAATAAGGCCACTAATCAGGAAAATGGTTAAAAATGCGTCTGCAAGGCCAACAATGCACTTAATTCAATATATAGGTGAACATCTGTGATGCATCATGTTGGTGTGACTTTAGAACACAGAGAAAATGAGATCAGAAGTTATAATCTGTAAGACCCAACAATGTTCCACTGGACAATGTTGACGCTAGAATGACCATGTCTGTACATTCAGGACACTGAACTACACACATACAATTCCTTTTCTTAAGGGAATCTTGAAAGGTATCTTAAACCAAAAGAAAAAAACTCAAACAGTTTCTAAACAACTAGTGGAGCTTAAACTGTTTAGCAATTTCACTTTTCATTCTTTAAGTAGCAAAGGTTCTTGTTCAGTCACTAAGTCGTGTCTGACTCTTTGTAACCCTATGGACTGCAGCATGCCAGGCTCCTCTACCCCTTACTATCTCTTGGAGTTTGCTCAAACTCGTGTTCATTGAGTCGGTGATGCTATTTAACTTTCTCATTAGAAAAGACCCTGATGCTAGGAAAGATTAAAGGCAAAAGGAGAAGGGGGCAGCAGAGAATGAGCAAACATTCAGTTCAGTTCAGTTCAGTCGCTCAGTCATGTCCAACTCTTTGCAACCCCATGAATCGCAGCACGCCAGGCCTCCCTGTCCATCACCAACTCCCGGAGTTCACTCAGACTCACGTCCATCAAGTCGGTGATGCCATCCAGCCATCTCATCCTCTGTTGTCCCCTTCTCCTCCTGCCCCCAATCCCTCCCAGCATCAGGGTCTTTTCCAGTGAGTCAACTCTTCGCATGAGGTGGCCAAAGTAGAGCAAACATTAGATATGTGAAAATATCTCATAAAAAAAAAAAGATTTGTGGCCACACAGGTAATCTTAAAAAAAAATCTAAGAATTTAAAAAAATCTAAGTTACACACTAATGTCCCCCATCTGCTAAGGCTCTGTGTGTGGCTATTTTCAAGTTCTTAGCTACATATGTGGTAACATATTTTAGATGATCTAAATCTTATTTTTAAAGTTCATAGTGAAGATTTAAACAAGTTGAGATGGCCCCAACTTATATACTTTTCTCATATGAGCAGCTGCATGTATTCCCCTCTTCTCTCCCCACCTGCCTACTGGGCATTCTGTCACTCCTTATCTGCCTGGTGATGGTTTAGAATAGCTCCCCGCAACAAGTCGCCCCTTTTTCTTTCCAAAGTGGCAGACTTTGCAAGGGAGAGCAGAGAGACTCTGGTGGGCCCCAGCAGCAGCAGGATGTGCACTGGAGTTAAGCCCATGACAGGGACTTGGACCAACTGAGGCGTCCAAGAAAGGTGTGAGGGGAGGGGTGAAGGTAAAGAGTGCACCTCTTCCTGGCCCCCAGGGCTCTATTCTCCTTCACAGCATCTGGGTCTCATCTTTTCCAGTCTCAGGGCCTCACTGTGTCCTGGGCAAGCTGCTTCCCCCACACCACTAATAGGCCTAAAATCCCAGGACTAGGAGATTGGGGTAAGGGGAGACCCAGTTCCAGAAATTAATGGAGAAGGGTATGTCCCTGATGGCCAAAACTAGAACTTTGATTTGTAGAATTTCTCCTACAAACATGATGGTTTCATAACTTCCTTGTCTAGCATGGTGTAACAGTTCTATATTTTGGATGCATTTTAGATTACATAAAATTTTGTGGGCTGGCCAGGGACTTAAGTAACAGTGGCTATCAAACACTTAATTTTTAAAAACTTAGAATAGATATAAGCTTGCTTATATTATAGCTCTTCTAAAACCTCTGACAGGTAGAAAAGAAAATACTCCTTACTTTATGAGAAGTGAAAAACAAGATACTCCCCCCTGCACCTGCCCAGGGTAGAGACCAACAGGTTTTATAAAGCAGTATTACCGATATTGGGGATTCCGTGCCCAGACTCCAGTTCCAACTGAGGCTCCAACAATGACCATTAACTTCCACAGCCATATTGGAGCAAAAACAGCCCAGTAACTCCACTGAATGATGCCATCTAGACGAAGGGCCAGCAACACAGAGAACAGCAGTAGACAGGCATAGATGAGGAATTTACTAGGAGAAAAACAAAACAAAGAAGATTCACATTACAAATAGGCGATAAAATGAGGTGTGATAACAGCATTAACTTTTTAGCATGTGAAAAGAATCACCAATTCAATAATCATATATTGAAAATTCTATGTAGAAGACATACTCTTGTTAGAGGATAAAAGAAATATAAAGAAGACTAAAACAAGTTCCCTACTTTCCAGGGCTTCCTGGTAAGAGAAGTCCATACAGAAACATATATAACAGGCATATGTCAGAATGATTCTATGGGTAGAATGTGATGCCAGCCCACAGAGGAAACATGGATTCTGTCTGGGGGGGACTGGGAAGCAGAGAAGTGATAAGCCTGAAGCTAGTCTGAAGGACACACAGAAAGCTACCACACAGGAAAGGATATGAGATGAGGAAGCATTCCAAGCAGAAGGAACTAGCCATCCAGACATGGAGACTGAAAAAAGTTGACAGTTCAAGATATGGTCAACTTGTGTCACTAATTATTTGATTCTATTTTTAAAAAAGTAGCCACCTGCCATAATCATTTACAGTAATATTTTAATCCATGTGTTAGTCTTTTGGTGACTGAATTATACACATACATACACTCATATTTTATATAAAACAGACTTCATGAAGAGGATGTTTTAAAAATATTAATTAGAAATTACATTGTTAAGGACTTCTACTTACAACTTTGGTAGAATATGAGGAATGCAGTCTTCCCTCCCACCTTAAAAAGAAACTGGATGAAATATATGAAATAACAGTTTTCAAACACAGGGCAACAGGCAGTGAAGGACCATGATGGCAGAAAGAAATTTGGGAAAAAAAAAAAAGGAAATAAACTCTATCAATGCCCCAGCTTACTGCCTGGAGCTAAATTCCAGACTGCAGTAAGAAGGCAGTTAAAATCTAACCCTATTGCCAATTACATCAAATGTAAATGTTCTCTGTTTGTGTGAAAGTCGCAGTCATGTCCAACTCTTTGCGACCCCATGAACTGTAGCCCACCAGGCTCCTCTGACCATGGAATTCTCCAGGCAAGAATACTGGAGCTGGTGGCCATTTCCTACTTCAGGAGATCTTCCCGACCCAATGCTTAGTAGAAACGATCTCAAGTCAACAACTTATGATCCATCTTAAGAACCTAGGAAGGGAAGGACATTTTTAAAAAATGAATGGAAGTCAATAATAAATACATACACAAATATAAATGAACTACATAAGAAAGATGTTACCTAGAACTAGGGGAGAGGGCTATGGGGAATTGCTCTTTTTTTTTTTAATTTTATTTTATTTTTAAACTTTACAATATTGTATTAGTTTTGCCAAATATCGAAATGAAATTTCACTTAGCACAATGTCCTCAAGGTTCATTCATGTTATAACAAGTGACAGATTCCTTCCTTTTAAGGATGAATATTATTCAGTTGTATGTTTATACTACATTCTGTTTATCCATTAAAAAAAAAAAAGAAAGATGTTAGAGAAAAATCAAAGAAATTAAAAGCTGGTTCTTTGAAAAGATAAAAAAGAGCAGAGACATTATTTTGCTGACAAAGGTCCATCTAGTCAAAACTATGGTTTTTCCAGTAGTCATGTATGGATGTGAGAGTTGGACCATAAAGACAGCTGAGCGCCAAAGAATTGATGCTTTTGAACTGTGGTGTTGGAGAAGACTCTTGAGAGTCCCTTGGACTGCAAGGAGATCCAACCAGTCAATCCTATAGGAAATCAGTCCTAAATATTCTTTGGAAGGACTGATGCTGAAGCTGAAACTCCAATACTTTGGCCACCTGATGCGAAGAACTGACTCACTAGAAAAGACCCTGATGCTGGGAGGGATTGAAGGCAGGAGGAGAAGGGGACGACAGAGGATGAGATGGTTGGATGGCATCACCAACTCAATGTACATGAATCTGTGCAGGCTCCGGGGGTTGGTGATGGACAGGGAAGCCTGGTGTGCTGCAGTCCATGGGGTTGCAAAGAGTCGGACATGACTGAGTGACTGAACTGAGCTGATAGCTAGAGTGATCAGGAAAAAAAAAAAAAACAGTAGACAAGAATTACTAATACCAGGAATGAAAGCAGGGACATCATGACAAATCCTACAGGTATTAGAAGTGGATATTATGAACAGCTTCAAGCAAGCAAATTTCTTGAAATAAATATATTATTAAAGTTCACACAAGAAGAAATACTTTCATATTCCTACATCTATTTAAAGAATGACAGAAACTGTAGTTAGAATCAGTCTCACAAAAAACTGTTAAGCCCAGACAAAATCTACCAAATACATAAGGAAGAACTAGTACCAATTTTTCACAAACTTTTGCAGAAAAAGATGAGAGAGGAACATTTCCCAATTTATTTTATGAAGCTAGTAGCATTACCCTGATACTCAAACCTGACCAAGAAAGAAAACTACAAACCAGTTTCCTTCATGAAAGACAGATGCAAAACCCCTAAAAAACAGGAAATTGTATCCAACAATATATAGAAAGAATACTTCATTATGACTAAGTGTGGTTTAGCCAGGACTGCAAGTTTGGCTTAACATTTGAAATCAATGTAATTCACTGTATTAATAGAATGAAAAAGAGAAGCCATATGATTATTTCAATAGTTTCAGGAGAAACATTAGATATAACTCACTACTCATTCAAGATAAAAATCTCTAAGCAAATTAAGAATAGAGGGGTATCTAGAAAAAACCTGACAGTCGCCTTCAGTGTCTGCTGCCAAGGGCTCTGGGCCTTTGGACTTGGACTTCCCTGGTGGCTCAGCTGGTACAGAATCTGCCTGCAATGCAGAAGACCTGGGTTTGATCCCTGGGTTGGTAAGATCCCCTGGAGAAGGGAACAGCTACCCACTCCAGTATTCTGACCTGGAGAATTCCGTGGACTGTATAGTCCATTGGTTGCAAAGAGTTGGACATGCCTGAACAACTTTCATGTCTAGAAAAAAAATAGTTAAAAATGCTTAATGGTGAAAGACTAAATGCTTTCCACAAAGATGGTAAACAAGAAGTTTGTCCACTTCAATACAACTATTCAACATTGTACTAGAAGCCCTAGCCACAAATATAATACAAGAAAAGAAATAAAAAGGATACAGGTTTGGAAAGGAAGGAGTAAATCTAATATTTGCAGACAATGTGACTGTCTATGTAGAAAATCCTAAGTACTTGACCAAAAAAGCTACTAAACCTAATTAGTGAATTTTGTAAAGTTGCAGGATACAAGGTAAATAAATGAAAACATTTACTGCATTTCTATATGCTAGCAATGAGAAAATGGACACAGATTTTTTTAAAAAAACTATAATTTACTGCAACTTTCCTATAAACAATAATATTTAAAATCAGAAGTTTATGAAAAAACTACCATTTACAACAGTATCAAAGTATGAAATACCTAGAGACAAATTTAACAAAATATCTGCAAGACTTAAAGATTCTGAAATCTAACAAACATTGCCAAAAAAATTTTGTAGCTTTGCTAAGTTGCTTCAGTCATATCTGACTCTTTGTGACCCCATGGACTGCAGCCTGCCAGGCTCCTCTGTCCATGGGATTTCCCAGGCAAGAATACTGGAGTGGGTTGCCATTTCCTTCTCCAGGGGATCTTCCCCACCCAGGGATTGAACCCTCACGTGTCTTTCACATCTCCTGCACTGGCAGGAGAGTTCTTTACCACTAGCGCTACCTGAGAAGTCTTAAAATTAAAGATCTAAACAAATGGAGAAATCCACCATTTTTACAGATTAAAAAATTCAATACTATTAAAATTTACATCCTCTATTCGATTTCCTATGGTTGCTATAACAAATTGCCATGAACATGATGGTTTAAAACAACACACATTTATTCTCTTATAGTTCTGCAGGCTAAAGGTCCAAAATGGGGTTCACTAGGTTAAAACTAAGGAGTCAGCAGAGCCATGTTCCCTCCAGAGACTAGGAGAGAATCCATTCCTTGCCTTTTCAAGTTTCTAGAGCTGCATTCCCTGTACTCCTTTGAGCTCCTTCCTCCATTATTAATATCAGAAGGGCAGCATCTTCAAATCTCTTTCTCTGCTTCAATCACATTGTCTTCTCTTTATAGTATCTCCTCTGCCTCCTTCTTATATGGCAACCCATGAATGTATTTAGAGCCCACCTGGATAAACCAGGATATTCTCCCATCTCAAGATCTGTAATTTAATCATATCTTTTGCCATATAAGGTAATATTCACCTTTTTGCCAGAGAAGGTAATATACACAGGTTCCATGGATTAGTAAGTAGATATCTTTGAGGGACATTATTTAGCCTACCATACTCATCACATTATTCTGAAGAGTCAATGCAAGTAGTCCCATTTGCTATTTATGATTTTGTTTCTTCTGCCTGAGGAGACATATTAAAAAAATATTGCTAAGACTGACATCAAAGAGCATACTGCCTATGTTTTCTCTGAGGAGTTTTATGGTTTTGGGTCTTATATTTAAGTTGTTAATCCAAATTGAGTTCATTTCTGTATATGGTATTAGGAAGTAGTCTAGTTTGATAATATCTGACATCTGTCAGAAAGACTATTGTCAAAAGGACAACAGATAACAAGTGTTGGTGAGGATGTAGAGAAAAAGGAATTAATATGCAATGTTGGCAAGAATGTAAACTGATGCAGCCACTATGAAAAATGGTATGGAGGTTCCTTAAAAACTTAAAAATAGAACTATCATGTGCTCCAGCAATTCGACTCCTGGGGATTTATCTGAAGAAAAAAACACTAATTCGAAAAGATATATGTAGCCCTATGTTTACTGCAACCTTATTTACAATAGCTAAAATATACCTAAGTGGCAACCTAAGTGCCATGAAGAGATGACTGTTTAAAGAACATGTGGGGAGTGTGTGTGTGTATGTGTGTGTAATGGAACATTACTCAGCCACAAAAAATAATGAAATCTTGTCATTCGTGACAACTTGGATGAACCTACAGGGCATTATACTAGTAAAATAAGTTAGAGAAAGACAAATATGACTGCATTTATATGTAGACTCTAGAAAAAGAAATAAACAAAACAGAAACAGAGTAATGGGTACAGAGAATAAACAGGTGGTTGCCAGAGGTGGTGGGAGGAGGGGAGGAGAGAACTAGGTAAGGGAGATTCAGGATTAGAACCTCCAGCCACAAAATAAAGAAGCTATGGGTATGAAATATACAGTGTGGGGAATACAGTCCCCTTTTAGTGCTAAACAAAAGTAATATAGTATCTTTAAATAGTGACAGATGGTAACTAGACACTGTGGTGACCATTTAAAAATGTATAGAAATACCAAATCACTATGTTGTACAACAGGAACTATTTAATAACGTAGTGTTGTGGGTGAATTATATCTCAAAAACAAACAAACCTATAGAAAAAGATGTTAGATGCGTGGTTACTGGAGGTTAGGGTGGGGCAAAGGGGAGTTGGATGAAGGTAGTCAAAACATAGAAAATTCCTTTATAAGTATTAGAGAGGAATTTTACAACATGATAAATGTAATTAACACTGTGGTATGTTATATATGAAAGTTGTTGAGAGTAAACCCTGAGAGTTCTCATCACAACGAAAAATATTTTTTTTCTTTTATTTTTGTATATGAGATGATTAATGTTCACTAAACTTACTGTGGTAATAATTTCATGAGGTATGTAAGTCAAATGATTATGCCGTACACCCTAAACTTACACAGTGCTGTATGTCACCTATGTTTCAATAAAACTGCAAGAAAAGAATACATGCAATATCTGAAAAGGGCAATAAAGCAAAGCACAATAAAACAAGGTATGCCTGTATGCATTTAAGGTTCCACCATGTCTTTTCAAGGCTTGATAGCTCATTTCTTTTTAGTGCTAAACAATATTCCATTGGATGCACCAGTTTATTTATACATACACCCATCAAGGGACATCTTGGTTGCTTCCAAGTTTTGGCAATTATGATTAAAGCTGCTATAAATATACAGGGAAAAAAAAAGATTCAATGCAATCCCAATGAAAATCCAAGCAGCCTCTTCTGGAGAAATTAACATACTAATTCTAAAAATTATATGAAAATGCAAAAGACTTCAAAGGGGCAGAACAATTATGAGAGAGAACAAAGTTGGAGAAACTATACTATGTGCTTATACTGCATGCTTTCATGACTTAACTATAGAGCTACAGTAATCAAGAAAATGCAGTATTAGCATCAGGAGAGACACAGAGAATAGAATAGAGTCCAAAAACATACCCATACATACATGGTCAAAGATGCCAAGGCAATTCAGTAGAGAAAGAACCGGGCTTCCATAAATGGTGTTGAAACAACTGGATAGATAGGAATAATGAACCTAGACTCAACCTCACAGCATATGACAACTGTTGCTAAGGACATGGAGCAAATGGAACCCTCATATATTGCTAGCAGGAGTGCAAAACAGTGCAGGCACTTTAGAAAACACTTTGGTAGTTTCTCATAAAGTTAAGTATACAGTTACTCTACAGCCCAGCAATCCCATACCTAGGTATTTACTTAAGAAAAAGGAAAATATATGTCCACAAAAAGACTCGTATTCAACTGCTCAAAGCACCTTTATTTATCATAGCCACTGGAAACAATCCAAATGTCCAAAAACTGGTGAATGGCTAAACCACCTGTGATATGTCTATTCAAATGGAATACTACTAATCAGTAAAAAGGAACAAACAAACAACACGGATAACCTCAAATGCACTATGCTAAGTAAAATAACTCAGACTGAAAACACAACACACTGTATGACTCCATTTATTTGACATTGTAGAAAAAGCAAAAGTATAGCGACAGAAAATAGATCCGTGTATTTACCTGCGGCTGTGCTGGGGGAAAGGGTGACTACAAAAGAACACAAGGGAAGTTTCTGCAGTAATGGAACTTTTCTATATTTCTGTCTTTAGGTGATGCTTACACAAATGAATGGGTTTATTAAAACTCATAGGATTGAGCACTAAAAATGATAAAACTTACTGCATGCAAAATACACTTCATTAATGTTGGCCTAGCTACAATAATATTGATCTATCTACACATCAATGCCTATTTATGAAAAGTCAGGCAATCTCACTTAAGCCTCACAGCAACGCTGTGAAGGAGGCATTTTCACTATTCCCATTGTACAGATTGGAAATGAAGGCTTAGATGTTAAATTTAACTTGTCCAAGCAGATAGTAGCTCACAGGGCTGAGATTCAAATGAAGAACTATTTGACTCCAAAGTTCTTCTAATGGAGTACTATTCAATACTCACTTCACACTAATTATTCAACACTCTTGGAAAAGCATCAAGATAAATGCATGCTAATACAGAACAGACCTCGCAGAAGCATAGCCCAGAGCAGCTACCCCACGCCTGAGGCCAGGGGCGGCGGCTGGGAGGAGCTATCCCATTTCCAAGGAGTGGCAGCTGCGCAGGCGCAGGAGGGCCCAGAGGAGCTACTCCACATTCAAGGTCAGGAGGGGTGGCGGTGAGGAGATACCCCTCGTCCAAGGTAAGAGAAACCCAGGTAAGATGGTAGGTGTTGCAAGAGGGCATCAGAGGGAAGACACACTGAAACCATAATCACAGAAAACTAGTCAATCTAATCACGTGGACCACAGCCTTGTCTAACTCAATGAAACTAAGCCATGCCCTGTGGGGCCACCCAAGATGGGCGGGTCATGGTGGAGAGGTCTGACAGAATGTGGTTCACTGGAGAAGGGAATGGCAAACCACTTCAGTTTTCTTGCCTTGAGAACCCCATGAACAGTATGAAAAGGCAAAATGATAGGATACAGAAAGAGGAACTCCCCCGGTCGGTAGGTGCCCAATATGCTACTGGAGATCAGTGGAGAAATAACTCCAAAAGAATGAAGGGATGGAGCCAAAGCAAAAACAATACACAGTTGTGGATGTGACTGGTGATAGAAGCAAGGTCCGATGCTGTAAAGACCAATATTGCATAGGAACCTGGAATGGCAGGTCCATGAATTAAGGCAAATTGGAAGTGGTCAAACAGAAGATGGCAAGAGTGAACGTCAACATTCTAGGAATCAGCGAACTAAAATGGACTAGAATGGCTGAATTTAACTCAGATGACCATTGTATCTACTACTGCGGGCAGGAATCCCTCAGAAGAAATGGAGTAGCCATCATGGTCAACAAAAGAGTCCAAAATGCAGTACTTGGATACAATCTCAAAAACAACAGAATGATCTCTGTTCGTTTCCAAGGCAAACCATTTAATACCACAGCAATCCAAGTCTATGCCCCAACCAGAAACGCTGAAGAAGCTGAAGATGAACGGTTCTATGAAGACCTACAAGACCTTTTAGAACTAACACCCAAAAAAGATGTCCTTTTCATTATAGGGGACTGAAATGCAAAAGTAGGAAGTCAAGAAACACCTGGAGTAATAGGCAAATTTGGCCTTGGAATACGGAATGAAGCAAGGCAAAGGCTAATTGAGTTTTGCCAAGAGAACGCACTGGTCATAGCAAACACCCTCTTCCAACAACACAAGAGGAGACTCTGCACATGGACATCACCAGATGGTCAGCACCAAAATCAGACTGATTATACTCTTTGCAGCCAAAGATGGAGAAGCTCTATACAGTCAGCAAAAACAAGACCAGGAGCTGACTGTGGCTCAGATCATGAACTCCTTACTGCCAAATTCAGACTTAAATTGAATAAAGTAGGGAAAAGCACTAGACCATTCAGGTATGACCTAAATCAAATCCCTTATGATTATACATTGGAAGCGAGAAATTGATTTAAGAGACTAGATCTGATAGATAGAGTGCCTGATGAACTATGGAGAGAGGTTCGTGACATTGTACAGGAGACAGGGATCAAGACCATCCCCATGGAAAAGAAATGCAAATAAGCAAAATGGCTGTCTGAGGAGGCCTTATGAATAGCTGTGAAAAGAAGAAAAGTGAAAAGCAAAGGAAAAAAGGAAAGATATAAGCATCTGAATGCAGTTCCAAAGAATAGCAAGGAGAGATAAGAAAGCCTTCCTCAGCGATCAATGCAAAGAAATAGAGGAAACCAACAGAATGGGAAAGACTAGAGATCTCTTCAAGAAAATTAGAGACGCCAAGGAAATATTTCATGCAAAGATGGGCTCGATAAAGGACAGAAATGGTATGGACCTAACAGAAGCAGAAGATATTAAGAAGAGGTGGCAAGAATACACAGAAGAACTGTACAAAAAAGATCTTCATGACTAAGATAATCATGATGGTGTGATCAGTCACCTAGGGCCAGACATCCTGGAATGGGAAGTCAAGTGGGCCTCAGGAAGCATCACTATAAACAAAGTAGTGGAGGTGATGGAATTCTAGTTGAGCTCTTTCAAATCCTAAAAGATGATGCTGTAAAAGTGCTGCACTCAATATGCCAGCAAATTTGGAAAACTCAGAAGTGGCCACAGGAATTAAAAAGGTCAGTTTTCATTCCAATCCCAAAGAAAGGTAATGCCAAAGAATGCTCAAACTACCGCACAATTGCACTCATCTCACATGCTAGGAAAGTAATGCTCAAAATTCTCCAAGCAAGGCTTCAGCAATACGTGAACCGTGAACTTCCTTATGTTCAAGCTTGTTTTAGAAAAGGCAGAGGAACCAGAGATCAAATTGCCAACATCCACTGGATCATCAAAAAAGCAAGAGAGTTCCATAAACACATCTATTTCTGCATTATTGACTATGCCAAAGCCTTTGACCATGTGGATCATAACAAACTATGGAAAATTCTGAAAGAGATGGGAATACCAGACCACCTGATCTGCCTCTTGAGAAATTTGTATGCAAGTCAGAAAGCAACAGTTAGAACTGGACATGGAACAACAGAGTGGTTCCAAACAGGAAAAGGAGTTCGTCAAGGCTGTATATCGGCACCCTGTTTATTTAACTTATATGCAGGGTACATCATGAGAAACGCTGGACTGGAAGAAACACAAACTGGAATCAAGATTGCCAGGAGAAATATCAATAACCTCAGATATGCAGATGACACCACCCTTATGGCAGAAAGTGAAGAGGAACTCAAAAGCCTCTTGATGAAAGTGAAAAGTGGAGAGTGAAAAAGTTGGCTTAAAGCTCAACATTCAGAAAACAAAGATCATGGCATCTGGTCCCATCACTTCATGGGAAATAGATGGGGAAATAGTGGAAACACTGTCAGACTTTATTTTTCTGGGCTCCAAAATCACTGCAGATGGTGACTGCAGCCATGAAATTAAAAGATGCTTACTCCTTGGAAGGAAAGTTATGACCAACCTAGATAGCATATTCAAAAGCAGAGACATTACCAACAAAGGTTCGTCTAGTCAAGGCTATGGTTTTTCCTGTGATCACGTATGGATGTGAGAGTTGAACTGTGAAGAAGGTTGAGCGCCGAAGAATTGATGCTTTTGAACTGTGGTGTTGGAGAAGACTCTTGAGAGTCCCTTGGACTGCAAGGAGATCCAACTAGTCCATTCTAAAGGAGATCAGTCCTGGGTGTTCTTTGGAAGGAATGACGCTAAAGCTGAAACTCCAGTACTTTGGCCACCTCATGCGAAGAGTCGACTCATTGGAAAAGACCCTGATGCTGGGAGATATTGGGGGCAGGAGGAGAAGAGGACGACAGAGGATGAGATAGTTGCACAGGATCACCAATGCAATGGACACGAGTTTGAGTAGGCTCTAGGAGTTGGTGATGGACAGGGAAGCCTGGTGTGCTACAGTCCATGGGGTCACACAGAGTTGGACACGACTGAGCGACTGAACTGAACTGACTGATACATACATGCACTACTCTTGTATTATGAGAAACAACATAAGAAATTTCAATTGGAAAAAAGGGGGAGATTTCAAGATGATATGACCCACAACTAGAGGAAAATAATAGAATGGGAAAGACTAGAGAGCTCTTCAAGAAAATTAGAGATACCAAGGAAACATTTCATGCAAAGATGGGTACAACAAAGGACAGAAACAGTATGGGTCTAACAGAAGCAGAAGAGATTAAGAAGAGGTGGCAAGAATACACAGAAGAACTATACAAAAAAGATCTTAATGACCCGGATAACCACAATGGTGTGATCACTCACCTAGAGTCAGACATCCTGGACTGCAAAGTCAAGAGGGCCTTAGGAAACCTCACTATGAACAAAGCTAGTGGAGGTGATGGAATTCAATCTGAGCTATTTCAAATCCCAAAAGATGATGCTGTGAAAGTGCTGCACTCAATATGCCAGCAAATTTGGAAAACTCAGCAGTGGTCACAGGACTGGAAAAGGTCAGTTTTCATTCCAATCGCAAAATATGGAATGCCAAAGAATATTCAAAATGCCACACAGTTGCACTCATTTCACACGCTAGCAAGGTCATGCTCAAAATCCTCCAGCCTTGGCTTTGACAGTATGTGAACTGAGATCTTCCAGACGTACAAGCTGGATTTAGAAAAGGCAGAGGAACCAGAGATCAAATTGGTAATATTCGTTGGATCATAGAAAAAGCAAGAGAATTCCAGAAAAACATCTACTTCTGCTCCATTGACTATGATAAAGCCTTTGACTGTGTGGATCATGACAAACTGTGGAAAATTCTTAAAGAGATGGGAATACCAAACCACCCTACCTGCCTCCTGAGAAACCCGTATGCAGGTCAAGAAGCAACAGTTAGATCTGGACATGGATCAATGGACTGGTTCCAAATAGGGAAAGGAGTATGTCAAGGCTGTATACTGTCACCCTGGTTATTTAACTTATATGCCGAGTACATCATGGGAAATGCCGGTCTGGTTGAAGCACAAGGTGTATTCAAGATTGCCAGGAGAAATATCAATAACCTCAGATATGCAGATGACACCACCCCAATGGCAGAAAGCAAAGAGGAGCAAAAGAGCCTCTTGATGAAGGTGAAAAAGGAGAGTGAAAAAGCTGGCTTAAAACTCAACATTCAAAAAACTAGTATCATAGCATCTGGTCCCATCACTTCATGGCAAAATCACTATAGACAGTGACTACAGATATGAAATTAAAAGATGCTTGCTCCTTGAAAGAAAGCTATGACCAACCTCAAAAGTGTATTAAACAGCAGAGACATTATTGATAAAGGTCTATATAATCAAAGCTATGGTTTTTTAAGTAGTCATGTATGGATGTGACAGTTGGACCATAAAGAAGGCTGAACACTGAAGAATTCATACTTTTGAACTGTGGTGTTTGAGAAGACTCTTGAGAGTCCCTTGGACTGCAAGGAGATCAAACCAGTCAATCGTAAAGGAAATCAACCCTGAATACTCCTTGTAAGGATTGATACTGAAGCTGAAGCTCCAATACTTTGGGCACATGATGTGAAGAACGGACTCCTTGGAAAAGACCCTGATGCTGGGAACGATTGAAGGCAGGAGAAGAAGGGGACAACAGAGGATGAGATGGTTGGATGGCAACACCGACTCAATGGACATGACTTTGAGTAAGCTCTGGGAGATACTGAAGGACAGGGAAGCCTGGCATGCTGCAGTCCATGAGGTGGCAAAGAGTCAGACATGACTAAGCGACTGAATAACAACAACAAGGACCCACAAAATTTAGCTCAGAAGCTAACCTCCAAGAGTATAAACAACAGTGGGAGGACAATCAAATTTGGACAGGTTTCTAACTAGAGTGTCTATACAGCCTTTTCTTAGAATATTACTAATACTTTCATAGCATTCTCTGCTACAAAACCAGGGTAATATGTACCTCATAAGGTGGCTGTGAATATAATATAATTAATATGAAAAGTGCTTTGTGTAAAGCATTAAACTGATGGTTCTCAAAATTTTTTGTATCAAGAATCTTTTACACTCTTAAAAGTGACTGAGGACTCTAAAGAGCTTTGTTTATATAGGTTATATGTTTGCTATTGCTATTTACTATATCAGATTTTAAAACATTATTCAAAATATTACTTCATAAAATTAAAAATAATAAACATATTAACATAAACAACATAATTTTAATGAAATCTTTTTCAAGAGTGTAGAGTTTTGCAATGTTTTAAAATGCCTGACTTGACTGTGTGTCTATGGAATATATAAAAGCATAATGAGAAGTCCCTCAAAAGAAACACACTAGCACAGGCAGATGTGGACATGAGAGTCAAGAACACACAGGAGTAGGACCAGATTAGAGTCTGAGCTTCCCCTGCAACAGGTGAAGAGACCAGCCCAGTACTGGAGGGCATCCTGGGGTGGACGGTGACTCACAGTGAGGTAAAAGACACTGACAACTGAGATCAAAGAAAAACATTATTCTTATATTTTTACTTGTTCTGTAGTTGCTTCTGGATTTTTTCTTTTTTCCTTTTTTTCCCCTCTGTTGCTGTAGTTGTTGATTTTAATAGTACTATTAAATCTATTTACACTTTTGAGAATATTTTTGCTAATCACACCTTTTATTTCCTTTAAATACATCTGCATCTATGATGGTCTCTTACGATTTTGAGGTTTTTTTTTTTTTAATTTTTTAAAATTTATTATTTTTCTACATATATTCTTTTGTTGCTTTTCTAATTCTTTTCCTGTCATATTTATTCTTTAATATATACAAATCTCCTTTATCTACCTCTAACTTCGCTTTTCTATTCTTTCTTTCTTTTCTTTTTCTCACCATGTTTATCAGTCTGTTTTCCTTTCATTGCTTTATTCCCCAGTTGGCATATTGCTTTGGCTTTGTTTTCCAGCTTATGCTCTAATTAGTTTTGTTTTCACCTGTTGGATATCATTTTTACTTTCCTTTGCTCACCAGGTCAATCTCTTCTACTTTCTTTCTTTCTTTCTTTTGTTTTTTTTGGACTGTTTTGGTTTTGTTTATATCTGTATATGTGTGTGTATATATATTCCATTATTTTTGTTAGTATTTGTCTGATTTTGTATTTGCCAATTGTCTGGGGTTTGCATTTTGTTTCTTGTTTTAATCCCCTTTAATGCCATAACAAACCACCTGTGGAATCTCTGTTCACTGGCCAGAGATCAGGCCCTGAGCTTTTGGAGTGTGAGCACTGACAAGACTCTAGACTACCAGAAAATTTCTAACCCAGGGAGTATTAATTAGTGAGAACTCCCACAAAGGCCTCCACCTGTATACAAGACCTGGCAGTACCCAACTACTGGCAGAACGCAATACAGGACGACTCATCCAAACAACAAAGACAAAAACACAAACCCGATCACCAGCAAACAGGATTAGCACCTCATACAGCCCTGACCACCAGAGGAAAAAAAAAACTTACCTTCTCCCACCAGAGCACAAGCACAAGTCACACCCAACAGAAGCCTACACAAACCACTGAATCAACCTTACCCACCAAGGACAGAAACCAAGAGGAAGGAGGAATTCAACCTCAAAATCTGAGAAAAGGAGATCTCAAACACAATACATTAAAAAAAAGAAAAAAGAAAAGGCGGAGAAGTATGGTGCAAACGAAGGAACAAACTAGAAACAGACAAGACTAACTAAACAAAGAGTAAATAGGCAAACTACCTGAAAAAGAATTCAGAATAATGATAGCAAAGATATTTCAAAACCTTGAAAATAGAATGGAGAAAATGCAAGAAGTGATCAACACGAATAAACAATTGCCAAGGACACAGAAGAAATAAAGATTAAGCAAACAGTGATGAATAACTCAATTATTGAAATTAAAAATACTCTGGACGGAACCAATACATTAATGGAAGCAGAAGAATGGATAAGTGAGCTAGAACATAGAATGATGGAAATAACTGCTGAAGAACACAATAATGGAAAAAGAATGAGAAGAATTGAGGATAGCCTCAGAGTTCTCTGGGACAACATTAAATGCAAGAACTTTCAACAGTCAAGTGGGCCTTAGAGAAGCATCACTACTAACAAAGCTAGTGCAGGTGATGGAATTCCAGCTGAGCTATTTCAAATCCTAAAAGATGATGCTGTGAAAGTGCTGCACTCAATATGTCAGCAAATTTGGAAAACTCAGCAGTGGCCACAGGAGTGCAAAAAAGTCAGTTTCATTCCAATCCCAAAGAAAGGCAATGCCAAAGAATGTTCAAACTACTACACAATTGCACTCATCTAACATGCTCACAAGGTAATGCTCAAAATTCTCCAACCTAGGCTTCAACAGTATGTGAACTGAGAACTTCTAGACATACAAGCTGGATTTAGAAAAGGCAGAGGAAGCAGAGATCAACTTGCCAACATCCATTGGCTCACAGAAAAAGCAAAAGAATTCCAAAAAAAACCCATCTGCTTCATTGACTAAACTAAAGCCTTTGTGTGGATCACAACAAACTGTGGAAAATTCTCAAACAGATGGGAATACCAGACCACCTTACTTGCCTCCTGAGAAACCTGTATGCAGGTCAAGAAACAACAGTTACATCCAAACATGGAAAAATGGACTGGTTCCAAATTGGGAAAGGAGTGTGTCAAGGATGTATACTGTCACCCTGCTTATTTAACTTATATGCAGAGTACATTGTGAGAAATGCCGGGCTGGGTGAAGCACAAGCTGGAATCAAGATTGCCGGGAGAAATATCAATAACCTGAGATATGCAGATGACACCACCCTTATGGCAGAAAATGAAGAAGAACTAAAGAGCCTCTTGATGAAGTGAAAGAGGAGAGTGAAAAAGTTGGCTTAAAATTCAACATTTAAAAAACTAAGATTATGGCATCCAGTCCCATTACTTCATGGCAAATAGATGGGGAAACAATGGAAACAGTGACAGACTATTTTCTTGGGCTCCAGAATCACTGCAGATGGTGACTGCAGCCATGAAATTAAAAGACACTTGCGCCTTGGAAGAAAAGCTATGACAAACCTAGACAGCATATTAAAAAGCAGAGACATTACTTTGCCGACAATGATCCATATAGTCAAATCTATGGTTTTTCCAGTAGTTATGTATGGATGTTAGAGTTGGACCATAAAGAAGGATGAGTGTTGAAGAATTGATGCTTTTGAACTGTGGTGTTGGAGAAGACTGTTGAGACTGCAAAGAGATCAAACCAGTCAATCCAAAGGAAATCAATCCTGAATATTCTTGGAAGTACTGATTCTGAAGCTCCAATACTTTGACCACCTGATGCAAAGAGCTGACTCATTGGAAAAGACCCTGATGCTGGGAAAGATTGAAGGCAGGAGAAGAAGGCAATGACAGGACGAGATAGTTGGATGGCATCACTGACTCAATGGACATGAATTTGAGCAAGCTCAGGGAGATGGTGAAGGACAGGGAAGCCTGGCATGTTGCAGTCTACGGGGTGGCAAAGAGTCAGCTATGATTGAGCAACTGAACAAGAAGACCAAGGGAATAAGATAGATAGCTCAGAGATAAACCCACACATCTATGGGTACCTTAGTTTTGACAAAGAAGGCAGGAATATACAATGGAGCAAAGATAGTCTCTTCAATAAGTGGTGCTGGTAAAATTGGACAGCTACATGTAAAAGAATGAAATTATAACCCTTCCTAACACCATCCACAAAGATAGCCTCAAAATTAATTAAAGACCTAAATGTAAGACCAGAAACTATAAAACTCCTAAAGGAAACATAGGCAGAAAACTCTATGACATAAATCACAACAAGATCCTCTATGACCCACCTCCTAGAATAATGGAAATAAAACAAAAACAAACAAGTGGGACCTCATTAAACTTAAAAGCTTTTGCAAAGCAAACTATAAACAAGGTGAAAAGTCAACCCTCAGAGTGGGAAAAAATAATAGCAAATGAAACAACTAACAAAGGATTAATTTTAAAATATATAAGTAGTTCATACAAGTCAACACCAGGAAAAAAAAAAAAAAACCCAATCAAAAAAATGGGCAAAAAAACCTAAACAGACATTTCTCCAAAGAAGACATACAGATGGCTAATAAACACATGAAATGCTGCTCCACATTGCTCATTGTTAGAGAAATGCAAGTAAAAACTACAATGAGACATTACCTCACAATGGTCAGAATGACCATCATCAAAAAAATCTACAAACAATACATGCTGGAGAGGGTGTGGAGAAAAGGGAACCCTCTTGCACTATTGGTGGAAATGCAAATAGATACAGCCACTATGGAGAATAGTATGGAGATTCCTTAAAAAACTAGGAATAAAACCACCATGACTCAGTAATCCCACTACTAGGCATATACCCTGAGGAAACCAAAACTGAAAAAGACACGGGTAACCCAATGTTCATTGCAGCTCTAGTTACAATAGCTAGGACATGGAAGCAACCTAGACGTCCATCAACAGATGAAAGGATAAAGAAGTTGTTGTACATATATAGAATGGAATATTTATTCAGCCATAAAAAGGACCACATTTGAGTCAGTCCTAATGAGGTGGATGAATCTAGAGCCTATCATACAGAGTGAAGTAAGTCAGAAAGAGAAACACATATACCATGGCACCCCACTCCAGTACTCTTGCCTGGAAAATCCCATGGACGGAGGAGCCTGGTAGGCTGCAGTCCATGGGGTCGCCAGGAGTCGGACACGACTGAGCGACTTCACTTTGACTTTTCACTTTCATGTATTGGAGGAGGAAATGGCAACCCACTCCAGTGTTTTTGCCTGGAGAATCCCAGGGACGGGGGGAGCCTAGTGGGCTGCCGTCTATGGGGTAGCGCAGAGTCGGACACGACTGAAGCGACTTAGCAGCAGCAGCAGCAACACATATATATGGAATCTAGAAAGATGGTATTGATGAACCTATTTGCAGATCAGCTATGGAGACACAGACATTGAGAACAGACTTATGGACACACCTGGGTTGGGGAAGGAGAGTGGGAGGTATGGAGAGAGTAACATGGAAACATATATTATCATATGTAAATAGATAGCCAATGGGAATTTGCTGTGTGACTCAGGGAACTCCAACCAGGGCTGGATAACAACCTAGAGCAGTGGGATGGGGAGGGAGGTGGGAAGGATGTTCAAGTGGGAGTGGACATGGGTAAGCCTATGGCTGATTCATGTTTCTCTTTGGTAAAAACCAATGCAATACTGTAAAGCAATTATCCTTCAAATAAAATTTTTTTAAAAATCAGAAAAAATAAAATGTTTGGCTTCATAGCAGATACCTAGATTATAATATTTATGTCTGCATTCATTCTGTTGATGTTGTCTGGGTTCAAGCATGTGAAGAAGAGCTGATGTCACAGATATGTCATCAGAAAAAAACTGAGTATTTTAATTGGTCTTTGAGACAATGGTGGATTTTTTTCTTCAGTAGGACACCAAAACTCAATAAGTGGTGGTTCCTTGAAGTGGAGTCTGAAACACCATCAATAAACTTTTTTTCTTGACCATGCTGCAAGGCTTACAAGATCTTAGTTCCCCAAGTAGGATCTGAACCTGTGCCCTTAGCAATGAAACACAGAGTCCTAACCACAAGGGAATTTCTTCAGTGAACTTTTTATAGTCTGCTACATTAAAATACACTGGTCTCTCTTGCACTTTGAATGAATCTTTTATCCTTGCATGATTTTAACTCCATATAGGTCAACCAGAAAATATTAGTGCACTGAGTAATGAAGATCTTTAAATGCTGACACATTTCACTATATTATAGCAACAAAAAAAGCACATTAGTTGTTATCACAACCTATTTTATCAGAAGGGCTTCCCTGGTGGCTCAGATGGTGAAGAATCTGCCTGCAATGCAGGAGACTGGGGTTCGATCCCAGGGTAGGGAAGATCCCCTGGAGAAGGAAATGGCAACCCACTCCAGTATTCTTGCCTAGAGAATTCCATGGACTATAGTCCATGGGGTCACAAAGAGTTGGACACGACTGAGCAACTTTCACTTTCACTTTTCCTGGCACCAGCTTGATTTGTGCTCAGGTGCCAGCAGTTTACTCACCAGAGTGAAATGGCAACCCAGCGAAAGCTGTCTTCATATTATTATGAAAATAGTTCTGACCTCGCAGATCCCTGGCAAGTTTCTCAAGGCCCCAAGGGGGTCTGTGAAAAACAGTTTGATAACTCCTGCACTAAATATATGTTAGTTATGATTATTCATGCTCAGAAACAAGGAGAGAGGCCTTTACAAGCCGCCACCCAGGGAGAGCGCTGCAAGTGCAAGATGCCAAGAGAAGAATGATGTTCCTAGACTTCAGAAAAGAAAAGGGTTTGAGGGAGATTCAAGAGCTAGTAGAAACACAAAGTTAGCAGGTGAGAGAACTTTTTCTCTCTGATAGCACAGGGGGATATCACACAATCTAGAAAATCAGAACCAATTTGTCAACCAAAGCCCTCAGCTACATATATCAGTACCAGAAACAATGGACTGGAAAACAGAAAGGATTTTTAAAAGAAAAAAGTGGATTAGAACATTAACAAATGCAAGGACAATGACAAACACAAGGTTCTTAGGTAAATTAGATAATACGTGGAGGCAAAAATTTTCCAAAGGAGTTTCAGACTACAAACAAAAAAATAAATGAGGTGGGGGAGAGTAAACCCTGTAAGCTAAATACATTATCTTCCCTAAAAGAGTTCTATTACTTAATATACTAATGCATATATATGGAATTTAGGAAGATGGTAACAATAACCTGGTGTACGAGACAGCAAAAGAGACACTGATGTATAGAACAGTCTTATGGACTCTGTGGGAGAGGGAGAGGGTGGGAAGATTTGGGAGAATGGCAATGAAACATGTAAAATATCATGTAGGAAACGAGTTGCCAGTCCAGGTTCGATGCACAATGCTGGATGCTTGGGGCTGGTGCACTGGGACGGCCCAGAGGGATGGTATGGGGAGGGAGGAGGGAGGAGGGTTCGGGATGGGGAACACATGTATACCTGTGGCAGATTCATTTTGATATTTGGCAAAACTAATACAATTATGTAAAGTTTAAAAATAAAATAAAATTAGAAAAAAATAAATAAATTCAGTAGCTGTAAGGCAAAAAAAAAAAAAAAAAAAAAAAAAAGTATTGGAAATAATGAAAATTAAAATGTTGGAAAAGTATTTAATAATTTTTGACATAATTTAAGGGATATTAGACTTCCCTGGTGGCTCAGATGGTAAAGCGTCTGCCTATAATGCAGGAGACCCGGGTTCGATCCCTGGGTCGGGAAGATCCTCTGGAGAAGGAAATGGCAACCCACTCCCGCACTCTTGCCTGGAAAATTGCATGGACAGAGGAGCCTGGCGAGCTACAGTCCATGGGGTTGCAAAGAGTCGGACACGACTGAGGGACTTCACTTTTACTTTTCAAAGGGATATTAAGAGCTCTGGGTCTATTACATGAAAAATTAAAAATATCAAGGAAAAAAGGTGACCTTACAAGAGGACAAATAATAATTTATAATAACAAATAATAACAAAATATAACTTCTTCAAATACTGTTGTTAGAAAAATCTAAAGAGGATGAAGTGTTGTGGTATCGGTTTTCTATTGTAGCCATACAAAATTAGCACCAACTTAGTGGTTTAAAAAGCACAAACAGTATCTTTACAGTTTTGAATGTCGAAAGTCTGAAATGGTCTGACTGGATGAAAATCAAGGTGTTACCAGGGTTCTGAGCCTCCTGGAGGCTCTATGAGAGAATGTTTCCCTGTCTTACCAGCTTCAAGAGGCTGCTTCCCAGGTGGCTCTAGTGAAAACAACCTGCCTGCCAATGTGGGAGACATAAAAGATGCAGGTTCGATCCCTGGGTCAGGAAGATCCCCTGGAGAAGGGCATGGCAACCCACTCTAGTGTTTTGCCTGGAGAATCCCATGGACAGAGGAGCCTGATGGGCTACAGCCCATAGGGTTGCAGAGTTAGACATGACTGAAGCGACTTAGCACATGCACACACAGAAGCTGTTTCAGACCTGGCTAGTAACCCCCAGCTCCAGTTTCAAAGATCCAGCACTCTTCCCCACACTGACTCACTCTGACTTCCTCTTCTGCCTCCCTCTTCTACATTTAAGACCTCGGATAATGGGCCCAGCCAGAAAATCCTGAATAATCTCCCCTATTTTCAGGTCAGCTGATTAGCAACCATAATTCCAGCTGTTACCTTAATTTCCCTTTACTGTGTAATGGAATGTGTTTTGAAGTTCCAAGGATTAGGATGTGGGCATATTTGGGGGACAGGTGTCATCATTCTGCTATCACAGGCCTAAAATAAGAAAGATCAATAATTTTAAGGGAAAAAAGCAAAGAAGCCAAAATATGGAAATAATAAAAGTAGAAGTAGAAATGTGGAACCAAAATGAAATCAATAAGTAACATGAATAGCTGGCTCTTTGAAAAAACAAACAACTCCAGAGTCAATCAAATAAAACAAATTAATACCATCAGAAATTATAAAATGTTGAATTTATACACGTTTTTAACTGGGAAGAAAAAGAATAGTATCTCAACAATACCAATACATTTAAACCCATGTGAAAAATACGACTGCCTATTAAATAGGAAATTTCAAAGCTGATTGGCAGGAAGAGATTATGACACAGCAGTAACACAGTGATAAGAAAGTTTACTTTTTTAAAAAAGTCTAAACTTTGGAAGGTGAAAGATTCAGGAGATGGATGATGGTGACAGTTGCACAACAATGTAAACAGACTTAATGCCACTGACCTGAACAGATAAATACTGTTAAAACAGTATGTTTTATATCCTGTGACTTTTACCACGATAAAAAAAAAAATCATTAAAAATAAAAAAAAGCCTAAACTAGTATGAGTTACTTTTCAAGAAACTTTCAGACCAGAATCCAAGTATAAAAACAGACTGCTCAATTCTCCACCAATCAGCAAATGGAGGTTCCAGTGGATATTCTGATATCGAACCACCACTTCCTCAATTTCACTCTTCCAATTACACCCTAAAAATGGATTTACTACACTCTCATCTGAATCTGTAATGTCAATACAAGATCACTAAGTAGAGTCACATGAGTCAAACTACAAAGCTAGCATCCTCTCTGAAATGTACACGGAGCTCTCTGCTTAAGGCTCAAATCCCCTCTCTCCACCTTGGAGCGAGGGGAAAAGGATTTAGGGACAGAGGGAATATACCAAATAAAGAGATGACACTGTGAGTATAAAGTTCTAGTATTTTGTTTTCTACAAGTCAAAAGAATGCAACTGAACTCATAGTTTTCTCCAGTGAAAGCCGCTGGCTTTACCTGAAGCAGGCACACATACATGCTCTGGGTGACACATCCCTGTGAGCATCTGTCTGTAACTTCAGAGAATGGCTCCAATTGACAAGCTGCTGACACTCTCCCAACATTTTAAAGGAACTGCACCTCTTACACTGAGCAGAACCTTACAAAATTTAGTCATTTACTGGCAACACACAAAAGCCAAATAAAAGCAAATGACTTTTGAGGAGGACTAGATAGAACCCAGGACTGTGGGAACTGTTTCCCAGCTTTGTGGTTGTGGGGTGGGGGTCACTCTCTCCACACTAGGTTGCTCATATATCCACTCATTAAGATAAGGGGATAAGAAAGTGCCTGTAAATGATGAATTTTACCTCTAGTATGGCCAAAGAAACCAGTTGTAACAAGCTCACTTAGCAATCATTTTACTATTAGGTAATAGGTGACAAAGTACAAATCGTCAGTTATAAAGAGCCTATCTCCAGAGTTCAGGGATTTCATCTTAAATTCTAGTCTCCTTGTACAGGCATGACCTATGATCTAGCAACGCAATTGGAAACCCCAAGCTCAATATTGGGAAGCTTCACTTCCAAAGTCCTAGGAAACTATCTAAAACGGCTCCAATCCACTGTCTCTCCCCTATAACAGAGTTCCCAATGGCTCATCTCTCTCTGTACCCAACAATCTGCACATTTATCGAGCCCCTCACCATCCTGCTCTTCAAAGAACTAGTACCCAAGAAAAATGTGTGTGTAATTAGCAAGTAATGGGAATGATATTTTCGAAACCAGAAATTCTGCATTCAAGTGAGACTGTTCTCATTTAAACAGTCCCCCTGGGAGGCAGGGCATTAATCCCACTTGACTGCTCAAGTCATCTTTGGACCTTTCCTCCTGGACTTGCCTTGAGAACCCACAGTCTGTTCTTTTGAATACCCTCAATGGTGCCAAATCTTCATTGACAGTGGATTTTTGGAAATGGCCAAAAGTCAGTCAGAGCTGTTTGGTGAATAGGAAATGTGATCAAACTAGGTGGCACTATTTTGGTTAAACAATTGTATATGATTATAAAGCAGTGAGATAGATTTTCTTAGATGATTTGCTTCAAAGGAAAATTTCAGATGAGTAACAAGGGGTATGAGCAATGCAACAGGTATATATTTACCTTTTCCCTAAGTAACTTCTTTGAAAGATAACACTCATTTGGATGTGTCAGCTCAAACACAAGGTTTGCTTTGTTTAATTACCACTCATAAATAGAAGACTCCTTAGTATATTGGACCTACTGTGCCATGATTGGGGTGGGGGGCATGTCACTAAATTAGAGGGGGGGGGCATGCATGGTCTACCCAAAAGCAAAGGCTTCAGAAGGAGACCAACCTCTTAGAATCCTGACTTGGCCCCTTGTTGCCTGTGTGGCTTTAGGGAAGTCACAAGCTAAGACTCTACAAAACAAGGCTGATATCAAACTCACAGGGCTGCTATAAAGATTCAAGATAATGGGTACAGAGCACTGACCTTGTGCCTGGCACGTGGTAGGTGTCGCATAAGTCATAGCTATTATTAATAATAACCTCACTATAATCAACAGGGTTTTCTTACTATAGGTAATTTGAGATGACAGAACGACAGATAAACAGACATTTGGGAGGTTAGGAGTTCATTAACAGTACCAACATACACTCACCACTGATGCATCATTAAAAAAAAAAAAAAAAACAGTAATGTGCCAAAAATATTTACAGGAATTGTGAGCACTATGTAGATAGAGTATTTTAAAATCACATGATGGGCGTTGTCTGCAATGTCCCTACCACACTGACCTTTCACCACTGTCTTAACACACCAGGCCTTCCCATGACCCTGCACCTCTGCATACTTCATCCCTCCTAAGATACCCTCCCTGCCCTCTGGTCTGACAAAAGCCTATAATTCTATTCTTCAGCACCAGGCTGTGGAACCCTCCCTATTGAGCTAGACAGAATTCGTGGCTCTGCCCCTCATGTTCCCACAGCATATGGTTCTTAGGTTCCTGTCCCTGGAATGCTTCATCCTGTGTGAATTTTAATCTGTTTCCATTTCTGCTTCTTTTGCTGGGCTTGAGGAGCGTGGTGAGGGACCACATCCCATTCACAACTGTACTCTGAGCACCCAGCACATCTCTGGCATGCAGCAGGAACCAGGGAGATGTTTGATGAAGGAATGCTTTACATGTACTTTACAAACACCTCTTAAAGGCCAGGCAGCTCCCTTTTGTTAATTACCAGCAAGCCTTAACCTCTGTAACTAAAAAGAAGCTCATGATCAACCAGTTCTGAGCCAGATGCAACTAGGCAGAAGGTCAGCTGGCAGTCCTGCACATCTGAGTGTTGACAGCTGTGAATCATTCTGTCTGTGCCACTTCCCAGAGCGTTGGCAATACAGCAGCAGATTCAGACTCACCAAGATCAAAAGGCTGGAAAGGAGATTTGGAGTCATGGCCCCTGCCTTGACTATTGACAGTGACTATTCCTGTGACACACACAATATGCAAAGTCAAGGCAGCCACAGTCTGCTTGGTGTCACGGTGTTCCCAGCTCTCTGATGGAAGGGCTGCATTCTGAAGGAGGGAAGGGGGTGAGAAGAAAGAGAACCAGGCCGCAGACCATGAGGAAGACAGTGACTCTACAGAGTGAGTTGTTCATTCATTCATCCATCCCTCCCACAAACACTTTCTGAGTCAGGTAGGCAGGCTACCATAATGCACAGAGTCAAGTCCCTGCCCTGACAGAGCTACATTTGTCTTTTCACGGGGCAGACAGGCATTAATCACACAAGCACACAGACAAACACAAGGGTCCAGAGGAGTGCATGGAGGAGGAGCACAGCACTCTATGCACAGGGGTACAAACAGGGCTCAGTGGGCTGGTTGGGGAAGGCAGAAAAGCTGCCCTCAGCAAGCAAGAAGTGAGCTGAGACCTCAAAGAGAAACAGTTCACTAGGTCAGGAGGAGAGGGGAACATTCCCAACAAAGAGAACAGTGTGTGCCAAGGTGCTGGGCTAGGAGGCAGGTGTGGAATGGGCTCTGAATCCCAGGCAGGGGGCAAAGCTGGAGGCCCTGGCACAGCCCTCAGCTTGCTTTGAGCTCTCCGGCAGGTCCTCCTTGGCATGAAGCAAGACTAAAAATGACAAAACAGTGTCAAAAACAAGGTATGCCCGTGAGACATAACACACCGCCAGCTGAAAACTGGCAGCTGCCAACGTGAGCTGGCCACTGTCTCAGCAGTCTCCACCGTGAGGAAACACTGCTCACTTCCACTGACCCACCACACCTTTACACTTCCCAGGGAGTTGTGCATCTCAATCCTGGGAGAACTAAAGGGCTGACAAATATGGTGATGTTTACTATAAACCTGTTTAGATAGCTGGTGCATGTGTGTGTGCTAAGTCGCTTTAGTTGTGTCTGACTCTTTGTGACCCCATGGACTGTAGCCCGCCAGACTCCTCTGTCCATGGGGATTGTCCAGGCAAGAACACTGAACTAGGTGGCTATTTCCTCCTCCAGGGGATCTTTCAAACCCAGGGCTCGCACCTACGTCTCTTAGGTCTCCTGCCTTGGCAGGCATGTTCTTTACCACTAGTGCCACCTGGGAAGCCTTTAGATAGCTGGTATTTGATTATAATTTTCATGTGCAAATTTTGGGGGGCAAGGGGAGAAGCTACCGAAAAAAGTGGTTAAGGACGTTATCTGTGCAGCATGGTTTTGCTTCGCCAGCTGTTAGTTCCATCACTCCAGGCAGCTCTTTGTAGCTTTAGAATGCTCTTGTCACCTTGCAAAATTGTCCTGGAGCTTTCTATTTGTAAAGCGCTTTGCAATCAATCATTAAATTGGCCTCCCTATTCTGCTACCAATAAAACAGATAAGTGAGTGGCCCAAGGACACAAAACAATTCAGATCTTATCGTTCTCATCACCATCACCAAACACTGTAGCTACACAAGGCCTATTCAACTCTGCTATCCCGGAGATCAACCCTAACCCCTACCTAGGAGCAGCAGAGGAAGGCGGTGCATGTAGTCAGTTTTCTGCTACTTGCTCTCAACAAGCTCCTCTATGCAGAGCATCTTGAAGGCCAACAGTGATAATGACTGCACTGGGATGGGCACACTGGCACTTCAGACTAGACAGAAGATGAACAGGACAGTGCTCAAAGAGGAGTAAGAGCACTCAGGAAGTCACAGTGGCTTGCAGCTTAAAACATCACCATCCCTAAGGAGATGGCACTCCCAACACACACACACACTCATCCTCTATCTCTCCCCCAAGACTTCCCTGCATCCCCCACAAGCAGCCTAGACAGTGGTCTCTCCTGGGCTGCCACAGTACAACACTGCTGCTGCTGCTTCTAAGTCGCTTCAGTCGTGTCCGACTCTGTGCGACCCCACAGATGGCAGCCCACCAGGCTCCCCCGTCCTTGGGATTCTCCAGGAAGAATACTGGAGTGGGTTGCCATTTCCTTCTCCAATGCATGAAAGTGAAAAGTCAAAGTGAAGTCGCTCAGTCGTGTTCGACTCTTCGCGACCCCATGGACTGCAGCCTACCAGGCTCCTCCGTCCATGGGATTTGCCAGGCAAGAGTACTGGAGTGGGGTGCCATTGCCTTCTCCGTACAACACTGCACACTGCCATAAATCGTCTATTTCCCTGCCCTTCTCCATTCCCATGGGCCCTCCCAGTATCTGAAGCTCCCAGCCCAGGACCCAGCATAGGAAAGGTTCATCAAATGCGTGGCTTCCAACCAGCAAATATGAGAGACAGGGCACTCTCTTCACAGGGCAATGGACTTAAGAGATCAGCTAGACCAACTCCTTATTTTTCACATGAGCAGAAAATCCCCCAGTTACATATGGCCTGGTCTTTGGGCTCAGTTTAGTTCCACATTTTACAAGTGGCTCCTGTGTGTGTCAGACACAGCAGGGGCCTGTTGGGAATAGAGAATTGAGTAGGAGACCATCTCTGCTTTAGGGAGTTCACAGTCTGAGGACGTAAAAGAGTTACAGAACACTTGGGCAAGTAGTGCAAGGAGAGACGCTCGATTCCTTAGCCTGAGTGCCTTCCATCCTGTCCACTCGCTAGTCCCCATCTGGGAAACAGAACAGCAATATCTACTTCCTGCAAATAAACATATAATCAAGACTGATGAGACAACACGCATGGAAAATTGTCAGGTTTACCCCCCAGAAAGCATTATGTAAGGTCCCGCCATACCCTGACACGGACTCCAAGGATTCAACAGTATTTCAGATATCAGTTCCACAAAGAAGCAAACAAGCGAGGTTTGGGCAAACGTCCAAGGCAAACCTCAAGGGCTGGGAGGAACTGGAGGAAACAGCTGGGGTGGGGGGTAGGGGTGTCGGGTCAAGAGAAGCGGCCCTGGCCCGGCGAACGGAGGCAGGCAGTGGGTGCCAGAAGATGGAGTGGTGAGAGGGAAGTCGGGACATCGACAAGGGAGGGCGAGCGGAGGGGCGCGGGGTTCCGGCAGGGCTGGGGCCGCGGCCGGGAGGTTCTAGAAGGGACGGTGGGCCGGAGGTTGAATGTAGCGGACGCAGGAGGAGCAGCGGGTCGGCGCCGAGGCCGATCGGTTTTCCGAGGCTCGGGCAGGCCCCGTCGCCCACCGCGGCATCACGGCCGCCGCGCCTCCCCAAGCCGTGCGGGCGGCGCCTCACCTCGGGTTGAAGTCCTGGAAAAGGCCCCTCAGGTTCATGGCGGAGAACTCACGGCGGCGTCCTCCTCCTCCTCCTCCTCCCCCCGCCCCCCCGAGCAGCACGGTCTGCGCGTTACAGCGGGTACATGGTGCCAGCACTGGCCGCGTAGCCGTTGTCGCCGCCGCCGCCTCCCGGAGAAACCTGAGTTGCACCTCCCTCCCCTCCTTCCGGGCTTCCGTAAGGCCGCTGCGCATGCGCCCTGAGCCCCGCCCCGCCGGCCCGAGGAGCGCGGTGGGCAATGCGCGACGCCGGTGTCCCCGCTCCCGGCGCGCGAAGGTCCCGGCCCTCGGCCCCGCACCGGGCTAAAGAGACGGCGGGGACAACGGAGGCCGGAGGGACAGGGGACCCGGGGGAGGGCGCGGAGAACCAAACAGGGTGCTGACTCTGCGCAGGCCCACGGGGAGGGAGCGGTCCGCCCGGGAGTCCCTCGGGGTGGTCTTCGCGGACCCCTGACACCTTGGCCCGCGCTGCCTTCTGGAGGTTTCCCTCAGCGAGAACTGAGCCTTGAGGGTAGTGACTCCAGGAATCACATTGCATTTTGGCGATCTCCTCCCAGGCTTCACCTGTCAAACGTGTCAATGACCGCTTCTCAACTTCCCTCCCAAGGCCCACGTCAGCGCAAGGAGATATGCTGGCCGTCCCAAACTCAGGCTACCCCGCTCCAAAGTCATCCGCCCTCCCTACGGCCTTCCCCTCCTCAGTTGCCTCTCTGCGTTGGCAGTAGACCTAATCACCGGCTTGGTTGCAAGGTGGGGTGCCCAAACTGGAAATCTGGAAGTTATCCTGGCTTTGCTAACCTAGTTCAAAGTCTCCTTGGCTCCTGCCTAGACTCTGTGGTCACGTCCCACCTGGCCCAGCTCTTCCTGCACTATGAGCCATCCTATTTATAACTGCCGGGTTCATTTTCCTTGGGCAAGTCAACATCTTTGAGCCTCATTTTTTTCTCCTCTGCAAAATGGAGATAATAAAACCTACTTCCTAAACTTGGCAAGACTCGGTGAGATAGCATGCATAACACACTGCCTGGTGCACACTCGGTGCTCTGAGAACACTGTTGCTATCTGGTGCTTCTGCAGGGGCCTCTCTTCAAGGAGTCTGTTAACTTTTGGAATTAGCAGAACAAGCTCAAGCAGGTGGCCTAGTCTACCTTCTTCACTTCCCCGCTGATACGAGTTTTCCATGGGCACAGGAATACCTTAGACATTAGTCTCCTATCATTATGGGTAATAGTTATACTTTGTTACAATTGCAGTTTCTCAAATGGCAGTTTTATAGGACTTAGCCCTGGAGGCAGCTTGAGAATATCACAATTATGAGAGTCATACTTTGCTATGATGTATTACCTTTCTTTTGAGAACTTGCAAAACATTTCACAAGTGGTAATTAGGCTTCCCAAACCCATTAGGGAGTGGGTATTATTATATGACCTGTTTTTAAGGATGAGTAACCTGAATCAAGTTTGTTAGCTGCCGAAGCACCAGAGGACTGTCCTAGAGTTTGAGTCTATCTCACCAGCCCATCCTTCCAGTGGAGTCCTTTGTCTATCCCTGAGGAGGTTCTCAATGGGCATAGAAATACAGAAGGGAAAGCTGAGGCACAGAAAAGCTTGTATAATATGCCCTGAGCTGCCCAGCAATGAAGGATGTAGGACTTGGAGTTCCTGACAAACCTGAAGCCCACACTCTGCAAAAAAAAAAAAAAAAGAGATACTTGCCAGTGACCAGATTGGCCAGCACCACTTCCTTACTAGTGGCCTCACTCCAAACAGGCATTAAGAGTGAGATTGTTGGTCAGTTAAGACACTTGAGTACCAGGTACTGTTGCCCTTTCAAGAGATTCATGGACAGAGACCAAACAGGCTGCTCAGACTCCAGAGACTTGAGAGCAGGCACTACTTTAGTGAGGTCCCAGAGAATCTCAGAGCTGAGCCACTGCTCTGTAGGCCGGCAGTACCCCCCCACATCCAAGATGATCAGCCTGTGGGGGCTGCCTAGCCTGGGGGAACAGGATGCCAATGCACAAACAACTGTCACTGTATTCTTTTGTCCTGACAAGCCAAATTACCAAGGGAGCATAAAGGCCTGTCCGTGAGGACATATAGGAAAAATTCGACTATCCAAGCCTCCCATCCTGAACCTTTGAGAAGTGGAGGTGCCTGCACTGCCTCAACTTCACTGGTGGCCCTGCCATGTATTTTCCTGGAGCTCCCATGGAAATAAGATTCAGAGCATCCAGGTGACCCTCTTGTCTCTTTCCAACAAGCACAAAAGACTCTGCTGCCAATCTGCTGCTCATCTCAGACCCCTCACTCAGTGTCTGACCCTGTGCAGCAGCCCAAAGCTTCAGTGGCCTGTGTGGACAAATCCATGAGTGACCCGAGCATTGAGCAAAGCCCCTGAGCCATGCGAAGGATGACACCTTCATCATCTCTAGCCAGCCTGGACTGTCTACCACATTTTAGGGCCACCTTACTTAGAGGCTGCCAATAATATTCATACAAAGGCCTGAAATGGTTCTGGGTTGAAAAGGCATGAACCCCAAGTAAACCAGAAAGCATATCCATGTGGCTTTGGAGTGGACACGTGTTACTGGGTTCAAGAAACTTCAGTGTATATATGGACCATAGTTTTAAAGACCACCTTGGATTTATGCTACCCTTCGGATAAGTAGGTGACTTTTCCAATTCAACATTCACGTTGACTCCAATGTGGTGAGTGGAAGGTGGGCTTCTGAAGAGCAGGGCCCTAAAAGGAGCCAATGCTGCCTTCAGACACTCTGGTCATGGAAGACCTGGGTCAGGGAACAAAATAGTTGTTGCCCAGCTGTCCGTGCCACCAGGGCTGCTCCCCCAGGCCACCACAGTGGCAGAATGAAGGGAACACAGAGGACTTAGACTGGTGTCACTGTCCCTCCAGTGCAGAGAGGGATAGCTAGGAACCAATGCCAGGCCTGCTGGGGAACAGCACCTGCCCCAGGGTTCCTGGGGGACCTACTTGAGAGCTTCTTCAGCGAGGCTGGCCCTTGTTGTTGTTGTTCAGTCCTTCAGTTGTGTCTGACTCTTTGTGACCCACGGACTGCAGTATGCCAGACTTCCCTGTTCTTCATGTCCTGGAGTCTGCTCAAATTAATGTCCATTGAGTTGATGATGCCATCAAACCATCTCATCCTCTACCACCCTCTTCTACTCCTGCCCTCAATCTTTCCCAGCATCAGGGTCTTTTCCAATGAATTGGCCCTTCGCATCAGGTGGCCAAAGTATTGGCGCTTCAGCATCAGTCCTTCCAAGGAATATTCAGGGTTGATCTCCTTTAGGATTGACTGGTTTGATCTCCTTGCTGTCCAGGCGACTCTCAAGAGTCTTCTCCAGCATCACAGTTCAAAAGCATCTCTTTTTTTGGCATTCAGCCTTTTATATGGTCCAACTCTCACATCCATACATGAGTACTGGAAAAATCACATATTTGACTAGACAGACCTTTTTAGGCACAGTGACGGCTCTGCTTTTTAATATGCTGTCTAGGTTTGACATAGCTTTTCTTTCGAAGGAACAAGTGTCTTAATTTCATGCCTGAGGTCACCATTTGCAGTGATTTTGGAACCCAGAAAAATAAAGTCTGTCACTGTTTCCATGGTTTCCCCATCTATTTGCCATGAAGTGATGGGAACAGATGCCATGATCTTAGTTTTCTGTTGAGATTTAAGCCAGCTTTTCACTCTCCTCTACCTTCATCCAGAGGCTCTTTAGTTCCTCTTCATTTTCTGCTATTAGAGTGGTATCATCTGCTTATCCGAGGTTGTTATTTCTCCCAGAAATCTTGATTCCAGCTTGTGCTTCATCCAGCCTGGCATTTCCCATGATGTACTCTGCATACAGGTTAAATAAGTAGGGTGACAATACACAGCCTTGACATACTCCTTTCCCAATTTGGAACCAGTCAATTGTTCCATATTCAGATCTAACTGTTACTTCTTGACCTGCATACAGGTTTCTCAGGAGGCAGGTAAGGTGGTCTGGTATTCCCATCTCTTTAAGAATTTTCCACAGTTTGTTGTGATCCACACAGTCAAAGTCTTTAGTGTAGTCAATGAACCAGAAGTACATGTTTTTCTGGAATTTTCTTGCTTTCTCCATAATCCAACAGAAGTTGGCAATTTTGTCTCTCATTTCTCTGCCTTTCCTCAGTCCATCTTGAACATCTGGAAGTTCTTGGTTCACGTACTGTTGAAGCCTAGCTTGAAGGATTTTGAGCGTTGCATTGCTAGCACGTGAAGTGAGTACAATTGTGTGGTAGTTTGAACATGCTTTGACATTGCCCTTCTTTGGGATTGGAACAAAAACTGATCTTTTCCAGTCCTGTGGTCACTGCTGAGTTTTCCCAATTGGCTGCCATATTGAGTCCAGGACTTTCACAGCATCATCTTTTCGGATTTGAAATAGCTCAGCTGGAATGGGAAAAATAAGAGATCTCTTCAAGAAAATTAGAGATTTTTCATGCAAAGACAGGCACAATAAAGGACAGAAACAGTATGGACCTAATAGAAGCAGAAGAGATTAAGAGGTAGCAAGAATACACAGAAGATCTATAAAAAAAAAAAAAAAAGATCTTAATGACCCAGATAATCACTAGGGTGTGATCACTCACTTAGAGCCAGACATCCTGAAGTGCAAAGTCAAGTGGGCCTTAGGGAGAATTACTACAAACAAAGCTAACAGATGTGATGGGATTCCAGCTGAGCTACTTTAAATCCTAAAAGATAATGCTCTAAAAGTGCTTCACTCAATATGCCAGCAAATTTGAAAACTCATCAGTGGCCACAGGATTGGAAAAGATCAGTTTTTATTCCAATCTCAAAGAAGGGCAATGGCAAAGCATGTTCACACTACCACACAATTGCACTCATTTCACCTACCAGCAAAGTAATGTTCAAAATTTTCTAAGCTGGCTTCAACAATATGTGAGCTGAGAACTTCCAGATGTACAAGCTGGATTTAGAAAAGGCAGAGGAATGAGATATCAAATTACCAACATCCATTGGGTCATAGAAAAAGCAAGAGAATTACAGAAAAATATGTACTTCTGCTTCATTGACTACACTAAAGACTTTGACTGTGTGGATCACAACAAACTGTGGAAAATTCTTAAAGAGATGGGAATACCAGACCACCTTACCTGCCTCCTGAGAAACCTGTATGCAGGTCAAGAAGCAACAGTTAGATCTGAATATGGAACAATGGACTGGTTCCAAATTGGGAGAGAAATGTTTCAAGGCTGTATATTGTCACCCTGCTTATTTAACTTATATGCAGAGTACATCATGGTAAATGCCAGGCTGGATGAATCACAAGCTGGAATCAAGACTGCTGGGAGAAATATCAATAACCTCAGATATGCAGATGCCACCATGCTTATGTCAGAAGGTGAAGAGGAACTAAAAACCCTCTTGATGAAGGTGAAAGAGGAGAGTGAAAAAGCTGGCTTAAAACTCAACAGAAAACTAAGATCATGACATCTGGTCCCATAACTTCATGGCAAATAGATGGGAAAACAATGGAAACAATGACAGACTTTTAATTTGGGGGGCAGATTGTGACTTCAGTCATGAAATTAAAAGACACTTGTTCCTTTGAAGAAAAGCTATGATAAACCTAGATAGCATATTAAAATAGCAGAGATATTACTTTGCTGACAAAGATCCATATAGTCAAATATATGATTTTTCCAGTAGTCATATATGGATGTGAGAGTTGAACCATAAAGAAGGCTGAATGGCAAAAAATTTATGCTTTTGAACTGTGGGTTGGAGAAGACTCTTGAAAGTCCCTGGGACTGTAAAGAGATCAAACCAGTCAATCCTAAAGGAAATCAGTCCTGAATTTTTATTGTGAAGACTGATACTGAGACTGAAGCTCCAATACTTTGGCCACCTGATGTGAAGAGCTAACTCATTGGAAAAGACCCTGATGCTTGGCAAGATTGAAGGCAGGAGGAGAAGGTGATGACAGAGGAGGAGATGGTTGGATGGCATCACCGACTCAATGGACATGAGTTTGAGCAAGCTCCAGGTGATAGTGAAGGACAGGAAAGTCTGTCACGCTGCAGTCCATGGGGTGGCAAAGAGTCGGATACGACTGATCGACTGAACAACAACAGTGGGAATTCCATCACCCTTACTAGCTTTGTCCATGGCAATGCTTCTTAAAGTTCACTTGACTTTACATCCCAGATGTCTTTCTCCAGCTGAGTGGTCACACCATCCTGGTTATCTGGGTCATTAAGACCTTTTTTTGTACAGGTCTGTGTATTCTTGCCACCTCTTCTTAATCTCTTTTGTTTCTGTTAGGTCCTTTCTGTTTCTGTCCTTTGTTGTGTCCATCTTTGCATGAAATTTTCCCTTGATATCTCCAGTTTTCTTGAAGAGATCTCTAGTCTTTCCCATTCTACTGTTTTCCTCTATTTCTTTGCACTGTTCACTTAAGAAGTCTTTCTTATCTCTTCTTGCTACTCTTGAGAACTCTGCATTCAGTTGGGTATATCTTTCCCTTTCTCCTCTGCCTTTCACTTGTCTTCTTTTATCAGCTATTTGTAAAGCCTCCTCAAACAACCACTCTGCCTTCTTACATTTCTTTTTCTTTGGGATTATTTTAGTCATCACTTCCTGTACAATAATGGAAACAAACCTTTGTCAATAATTCTTCAGGCACTGGCTACCAGACCTAGTCACTTGAATCTATTTGTCACCTTCACTGTATAATCATAAGGGATTTGATTTAGGTCATACCTGAATTGCCTAGTGGTTTTGCCTACTTTCTTCAGTTTAAGTCTGAATTTGGCAATAAGGAGTCCATGATCTGAGCCACAGTCAGCTCCATGTTTTGCTTTTGCTGACTGTATAGAGCTGCTCCATCTTCAGCTGCAAATAATATAATCAATCTGATTTCGATATTGATCATCTGGTTATGTTCAGGTGTAGAATCATATCTTGTGTTGTTGAAAGAGGGTATCCATATGACGTGCTTTCTCCTGACAAATCTCTGTTCACGTTTGTCCTGCTTCATTTTGTACTCCAAGGCCAAACTTGCCTGTTACTCCAGGCATCTCTTGACTTCCTACTTTTGCATTCCAATTCCTTATGATGAAAAGGACATCTTTCTTTGGTATTAGTTCTGGAAGGTCTTGTAGGTCTTCACAGAACTGTTGACTTCAGCTTCTTTAGCTTGAGTGGTTGGGGCGTGAATTGTATTACTGTACTGGCCCTCTCGACCTGAAATTCTGCACTCTTGAGTTCCTGAAAGGGCTCATCCTGAATGCCACCAATGAGAAAATCCCTGGAGTCCCCAAGACTTCACTTATATGATGCACCCCCCACATCCATGCCCACTTCCAGAGAGGACCCTTTGTTTCTGGTTCCTTTAGCTAGACTCCGTAAGTGCCTAGTCTCTTGTGCCCTGAGAGCTCCCTGGCAGAGGCTGGGTTTGGGGGCTTGAGGAGCTCAGGGAGGGGCTTCCATTCTGCTTGAACTTTGCCCCCCTCCCCCACTACATCTTCCTTCAGAGATCAGAAGGGCCACCCCTTGCTGGGAGGAGTCCCTTAGGATTAGCATACTGCTGCTGCTGGGACAAGAGGGAGGGGTGTGTCCAGGCCTCTCTGGCCCTCTTGTCACTTGTCCCTGGGAGCCAGTGGATGAACACCTCTCCTGGAGCAAGCTACCCACTAAAGCAAGCAGGGACCATTTCCTGTTGTAAGGTCAAGTAGGGAGGCTGTGTCTGGGCCTCTAGGGCCACCAGTATGTCCCTGTGGCTTCTGCTGTGGACCTCTCTTGCCACCAGAGACTCCAGGAAAGTATTCCAGGTAGGGAGGGAGGCTTCTGGGCCTCTGACAAGCACCACTTGGAACAGTCAAGCAGCTGTAGACATTTGTCAGATGGATAGATTGCTCTGTCACAGTCTCCCATCTACAGTGGGATCCTGCCACCTCCTAAAATGTTTTCTCCAGCCCCATGCATGGTGCTCCACCCTGCCCTGACCTCTCTGCATTCTAAGGGGGTGGTGCTCTCACCAAATTCTGTGTCCTGACAGCTCAGCCTCCCTGCAGCCCCTTAGGTTATAGATGCTCAGGAAATGAATTTGGGAGTCCAAGCTACACAAGAGCCACGCTAGCAAGCAGTTTCCCCACACCCTAGACCTCACCCTGGGTCCCCCACCTCTGTCAGAACCATGATCTCTGCTTTCTAAGTTTCCAGTAGCTACAGGCATTATCTGTGGGCAGCTGCCCTCTCATTCTCCCAGGGCATGGACATGCTGAAGCTTTTTGAATCTTATTATAGAACAAGTTAAACCATGTTTGCACAGACATGAGATAGGTCATCCATTTGATAACATTTTAACTGAAAAGAGAAAAATATGCATCAAGCAATGCATAAATGGATCCTTAGACATACATAGATGTGGGAATATTAAAATGTGGGGGAAGGTACATCTTGAATACTCAGTAAAAATAGCCCCTTGTCACTGAGCAGCAACTCTGGGTCAGCCACTTCATATGCAGGTATTTGTTAGGGTTTGAATTATATCCGCAAAAGGTATGCTGAAATCTTCATGCCCATAGCTACCAGGGGAACTGAAGGGGAAATAGGGCCTGTGTAGATATAGTCACATTAAGATGAGGTCGTTAGACTGGGCCTAATCCCATAGTTTTCATTCCAATCCCAAAGAAAGGCAATGCCAAAGAATTCTCAAACTACTGCACAATTGCACTTATCTCACACACTGGTAAAGTAATGCTCAAAATTCTCCAAGCAAGGCTTCAACAGTACGTGAACCGTGAACTTCCAGATGTTCAAGCTGGATTTGGAAAAGGCAGAGGAACCAAAGATCAAATTGCCAACATCCTCTGGATCATTGAAAAAGCAAGAGAGTGCCAGAAAAACATCTGTTTCTGCTTTATTGACTATGCCAATGCCTTTGACTGTGTGGATCACAACAAACTGTGGAAAATTCTGAAAGAGATGGGAATACTAGACCACCTGACCTGTCTCTTGAGAAATCTGTATGCAGGTCAGGAAGCACCAGTTAGAACTGGACATGGAACAACAGACTGGTTCCAAATAGGGAAAGGAGTATGTCAAGGCTGTATACTGTCACCCTGTTTATTTAACTTATATGCAGAGTACTTCATGAGAAATGCTGGGCTAGATAAAGCACAAGCTGGAATCAAGATTGCTGGGAGAAATATCAATAACCTCAGATATGCAGATGACACCACCCTTATGGCAGAAAGTGAAGAAGAACTAAAGAGCCTCTTGATGAAAGTGAAAAAGTTGGCTTAAAGCTCAACATTCAGAAAACTAAGATCATGGCATCTGGTCCCATCACTTCATGGCAAATAGATGGGGAAACAATGGAAATGGTGGCAGACTTTATTTTGGGGGGCTCCAAAATTGCTGCAGATGGTGACTGCAGCCATGAAATTAAAAGACGCTTACTCCTTGGAAGAAAAGTTATGAGCAACCTAGACAGCATATTAAAAAGCACAGACATTACTTTGCCAACAAAGGTCCATCTAGTCAAGGCTATGGTTTTTCTAGTGGTCATGTACGGATGTGAGAGTTGGACTATAAAGAAAGCTGAGCGCCAAAGAATGGATGCTTTTGAACTGTGGTGTTGGAGAAGACTTGGACTGCAAGGAGATCCAACCAGTCAATCCTAAAGGAAGTCAGTTCTGAATATTTATTGGAAGGACTGATGTTGAAGCTGAAACTCCAATAATTTGTCTACCTGATGCAAAGAACTGACTCATTTAAAAAGACCCTGATGCTGGGAAAGATTGAAGGCGGGAGGAGAAGGAGACGACAAAGGATGAGATGGCTTGATACCATCACCGACTCAATGGACATGAGTTTGAGTAAACTCTGGAAGTTGGTGATGGACAGGGAGGCCTGGCATGCTGCAATCCATGGGGTCACAGAGTCGGACATGACTGAGCAACTGAACTGAACTCTATCCCATAGGATTGTTATCTGTATAGGAAGAGGGCAAATTGAACATAGGCATGTCCAGAGGGGAGACAGCCATGAGAGCATGAAAGCAGAGCCTGGAATAATCAGCCAAAAACCAGGAAACACTTGGAGACATCACAAGATGGAAGAAACAAGAAAAAGCCTCCTCCAGAGCCATCAGAGGGAGCATGGCCCTACCACCACTGTGACTTTCAGAAAATCACTTGAGCCTTGAGGAAAGAGAGAGAAGTCACAACCCGCCCCACGCCCCGCCCCCGCCCGCCAATTTGTGGTACTTTGTTGGGCAGCTCTAGGAACCTAATATAATAATATAACTCATATCAAGGCTCAGAAGTTGTACTGTTACAGTCTCCATTCTACAGAGAGCCTGACATTGGACACTGCCCACAGCAGCTCTCCTAAACCCCTCAAGACACCATCTCCCCTGGAATGAATATTAGATCCTGGATGAGGGGTGAGATCTAGCATAGAGAGTGTGAGGATGGAGAAGGCTCCTGGACATGGAGGGTTGGAGGCACAGCCCACTGAAGGCTGCTCTTATGTTCAGGCTACAGTCCTGCTCTCTCATTCCATGCCCACTCTCCTCACTTCTCTCCCAGCTGCTGCAGAGTTCCATGTTCTCCTGCAGGCTCACTGCTCCGGGCAGACTGATTGTCAGGCAAGGGGAAGCCTGTCCTTTAAAGGACAGTGATTGCAGGGCAGGGTGAGCCCTTGAGACTGTGGGTCTTTGGGATGCCCCTCCTTCTGGATGCTTGAGCACATGTGGCTTTCCACCCAGATGTAATCCTGTGAGTATCCCTTGGCTTCAAATCCTGCATCCCAACACCATCCCAGCCCTATCCCTGTACCCAGGCCTAGCTCAAGGAACCAGGACAAGCAAAGGCCTGGGATTCCTTCCTTGCTCACAAAGGTCCCTAAAGCAGTAGCCAGTGATATTTGCCACAGAGGAGGGTAGGTGAGAGCCAGACAGGAGGTCAGTCCTTTGCCAAGGAGGCTAGAGGTCAGAGCAGACATCAACTGTGGGTGGGGAATGGGGGCTTCTCCGGAGAAGAACGGTGGCTGAGACAACTCCCACCAGCACCTAAAGGGGCAGGCTCAGGGCACTTAGAGAATGCGAGAGCTTCTCTCTGATGGGCAGGGAGCTCCTTGTGCTTGGCCCCACCTTGGTGAGAATGACCTGGGTGCCTGGGTGGTTTGTGCTTATGCAGTGTCTACTGGAGCGGATGGTGCCCCTGGGAAATGCCCCTCCCCCGGAATGCCCTGGGTTGCTCTTGATATGTCGTGGCTGCTATTGTCATGCTTGCTGGACTTCCCCTGGGCTAGTACTGTCACCCATCAGTCAGTTCATTTCATGAATAGACACAAAGAATACCTGTTTTTTCTGGGAGAGCCCCCTGGGGCTGTGATCTACAGCAAGAGCCCCCAACTGAGGCCAGGTATAGACCTGGAACCCTGTATTTGCTCAAAAACTGCTTTAAGACATCTGCCAGTGTTATTTGCCACAGAAGTCTGTCAAGATCCAGGCAGGACTCAAATTGTTGGAAAGGATATCAAGGGTCCAGAGCAAAACTTTAGGTGTGCATACGTTTGAGTGTTCAGTCGCTCAGTCATGTCCAACTCTTTTCGACCCTGGGAATGTAACCCCCTGGGGCTCCTCTGTCCATGGGAATTCCCAGGCAAGAATACTGGAGTGAGCTGCCATTTCTTCCTCCAGGGTATCTCCCCACTCAGGGATAGAACTTGCATCTCCCACATTGCAGGCAGATTATTTAACACTGAGCCTCCAGGGAAGCCATGAGGAAACACAGGGACTTCTCAGAGGAGTAAAACTTTCACTGAGAATCCTTAACCCAGGGATAGCACCTGCCCAATCTGTGATGCCCTGGGCAAGATCAGCTTGGGAACAGGGTGGTCTGTGTCCACACAGAGGCTGCTGCAGAAGATGCTGGATCCTGGAAATGACCCCCAGATAAGTCAGTGGGGACGGGGGGCAGTTTGCACCTCCTAGCAGCCAAAGGCCTGAGGTTCTTATGTACCCAGAGCAAGAACCCAACCACACCTAGCAGTCATATCCAGTGAGGGGCATGACAAGTACATGCTTTGAGAGCTGTCATGTATCCATCCTGGACTGCCCCCTGGAGCTGTGGTCCCGGCCTTGGCCCCAGAGCACAGATGTCCTCATGGAGGTCGGGGCGGCAGCTCACCTGCAGGGGCATCTGTGCCCCTCTCCATCTCCCGGCCAGCCCCGGGCAGGTCTGATGGGATCTACAGGGGCTTACTGCTTCCACCTCTCTGGGGCGGCCAACCCTCTTTGTAGTCTGTACCCCCGGGACCCCACAGTCTCCTGCCTGGCTCCTTTCTGAATCCTCATTGGAGTCTGGGGCCTCTGGTGCCTGGGAGAGTGTCCTGGGGACCAACCCTGCCAACTGCTAGAGCCTATCCTCTGCTCAAACAGCCGGAATGGGGACACCAAAGTCCTAGCTGGATGCACAGGTGGCTGACCAGGCACCCCTCTGCATCTTACACTCAGGCTCAAAAGCCAGGACCTCACAGTCACATTCACAAGACCCTGAGTTTACTCCAACACGTGGGATTCCACAGGGAATGGTCTGATATACCTCAGGATCTTAGAGATGTGCCCCACACTTCCATGGCAATGAATACTACTGACCCACCACCAGGACACTCACCCACAGGCTGCATCAAGTCCTGACGGCTCCACCTGAAGCACTGTGGAAGGGGATGCCGCCCTGGGACTTCCAGATAAAGATACACACATGAGGTCATCAGGACCAGGGCCTAAGCTGCTCTCAGGGGGGCAGGCAGGACAAATCCCAAGCCCAGGTTCTGGGGGAGAGGGGGTGCTATGGGCAGCAGGGGTGGATGGCCTCGGGGCTGGGCCCCACAAGGAGGATGCCCCCAACCCCAACAGGGAACTTTGGGAGCTAGCTGCTGTCCTCCTGATGGAGACTGAGCACAGCCCCGAGGGGGCTGACAGCGTGGTTCAGGGTGGGCAGCAGGGGTGTGTGTCTGCGTGAGGGGTGAGAGGAATTCCTGAAGCCAGCTCCCTGTGGGGCAGCCTCTGTCAAGGGTCAGAGGTGCAGGACTTTAGTCTCTGGGAGAGGAACCACACTCGGAGCGGTCTGTGTCTGTGTGTTGTCCTGACTTGAGGATCAACCCCAGGCGCCTGTGTCCCTTAAAAACAAATGGTCGTGACAAAATTGCTTCTGCTCAAAATTCACTGGTCACAGGTCATCACATGACCCTTCCTAAGTGAAGAGGCCTGGCAGGGTCGTGTCCCCATGTGTGCAGGGAGAGAGGAAGACAAGAGGTGGCCGAGCACCTGACATCTCTCCAATTGCACACTGCCTAGCAGATGCTCAACAAAGAGCAGCAGTTAAAAATCTCCTTTGTTTTGGGGAGGAGAGTCTGAGCAGGTCACATGGGTCTTAAAATTCTCCACCTTTTCCAAGTGTCCACTGACTATCTGGCAGCTGCCATATACGTGGCCAGAATCACATCTCCTGTGCCTGTTGTTCTCTGGCACTCAGCACGGAGAGCTGCCCCTCAGCCCCCTGCACCCATTCGCAGCCCCCACTGCAGTGACCTTACCACCTCCTTAGGCCCGGAAGTCGCTCCTGCCTTTTGATGCCAGGCACAACCTTAACCTGTGTCTCAGAACCCACACTTCTGAACCTGCCTGAACCCGGGAACGCTGGTGGATGTTGCATCTTTCCTGGCTAGTACTTATTTCTAGTGTTATTTGGATCTCAGACTCTGTCCCTCTCTCCTCTGAAAATTGTTTTCTTTTTAAGACACCTCAGAGAAGTGGCAGCTCAATAGGAAATGGAATAGAAAACCACTCAAAATTGCTGTTCTGTGTGTTTTCCTCCCCGGGGATATATTATTCAATTTGGGTGTTTGTGAGGGTTTGAGGATGGGGAGCAGTATCTTTCCCAGCTGGGCACAGCTCACTCAAAGATCCCAGGATTCTAGTCACGCAGCAGGTCCTGTCCACTTTTGCAGCTTCTCTTCACTCATTTCATCCAAATGAAATCTAGACCATGCTCACAAGTGAAAATAATAAAGTCCAGATGACCAAATAAACTGTCATTTCAATGTACTTGGTAATCAGCTTCCCAGGGCAGACAGAAGAGGGAATACTGGGCCATACATAAAAGAGCAAGATTTATATTTCTCTAGGAAACCTAGCAGATGGTGGGTAGAAAACACCTATTTCATCCCTGTGGTCAACAGCTATGCAACAATAGCCAGGACCCCTTACTTCCTGCCCTAGAAAGAGATCTCCCTGGGGTTTATCCAAGAAGCAAAAGGACACCTCACAACAATGATCCATTTCAGAGATTCCCCTCACCCCCAACACAAACCTCATGTGACTGTGGCTTCTAGATCATCGCTCAAAGTGTGGGGGTGTCCTGTTTCTCCTCGTGTCCCCACTGCTAACACAGCCTTTCATGGAGCAGAGGCTCCATAAAGGTCTTCGGAATAAATGAGCTAGTGAGCAGGGGACTCAGATTGTCTGATACTTTCTTTAATAGCCCAGTAAAATTCAATAAACAGAGATAATTTAGTTACTGTGAATGACAGACAAGAAGGACAGAAGCATGAATTCACTACTATTACTTTTATTATATAATTCTCCATTCAATATTATTTCTAAATAAGTTCGCATTTTCAAAACAATTCTAATTCCTATTCCATTGTATCCTGTTCAGGACTGCAAAACACAATGAAAGTGTTCCCAATCTTAAATCCCAATTTTAAAAAACAGCAAAACTCTTGTTCGTGAACTGGGTAACCATAAACACACTGGGATCAACATCATTCACAAAGCTAAGACACTGAACTGTATTTACCCTTCTATGAAATCAAAGTCTGAAAAATTTCTAAAGAAAACAGAGATGAATCTCCATGTCACTGTAGACAACAGGAACCCAAAATTGCTACACACCAGTTCCCCCAACTGGCCCAGGTCCTCATTTCTGAGAAGCTGACTGATCCCTCTTCAATAACAGAGAGAAGGATCAGACTGGCTGCTGCTCTGGCTCAGGCTGCCGAGTCCTCCTCCCTCGCAGCCTCTGCAGAAGGGAGTGGGAAGGACCTAAAAGCCCTTTGGTTGACCCTGAGAAGAAACACCATGACTTGCCACTTGCTGGTCTCCGCATAGGCCCGGGAACCCCATAGGAACTCATTGTGGGCAGAGTGGCTGTCAGGCACCTTCCGGTACTCCAGGATCCCCTCCTGCACCCACACTTGGGTCAGCAGCTCCCTGGACTCGCCAAAGATGCAGTGCTCACTCCCAACACACAGCCCTATCCTGCTGAGTGCTCCCCAGAATGCTTCCTCAGGGGCCCAGTCTCCATTCCGCACATTCAGGCTGAGGACCAGCACCAGGAGGCTGGCCTTGGGCAGGCCCTGCCCACTGCTCAGCATCTCATCACAGGTGAGGCCCAGGGTGGAGACCATGAAGTAGATGTACTCCCTGGCGTCTACTTCTCTCACCTCCACACCAAAGACCAGCTGCAGGCACTCTGAGACTTGGCTGAAGACCACCGGGAAGTGCTCCTGGTTATCCCTGATGACTTTATTCAACATTTCTGCCTGGGAGGTCAGCTTCTTGGCTCAATACTTGAGGAGCAGGAACTTCATCAGATTAGCCATCATCTCATTCAGAGCTTCCTGGGGCAAGGCCTCCCCAGGGGAGGAGGAGGATGCTGGGGTGTAGGAGGCCAAGTCAGATTGGGCCTCCCCCCGCTCAGCCCCCAAGAGCTATGCCTCCACCTAGCCCTGAGCCTTGCCTGGGTCCTGAAGGTCTTTCTTGGGCTTGCTCAGCTCACTCATCTTGACCACGAGCATGATTCCTGGGGTTGAACAAGACACGGAAGTGAGGCAGGGGTACAGATGGAGACCACCCACCTCAGGGTGAGAGGGGGTGTGAGCAGCCTCGGCTGAGAAATGCATGAGATACCCCCAAGGTACCCCCTCCATTTCTCTCACAGGAGCTCCAGGAACCAGGAGGCGAAAGCAGAGGTCTGAGGTCCATGGCCTAAGGTCAGAGAGCAGAGGAGGTCCAGGCAGTACCAGGAGTCAAGGTGAGGAGTGCGCCCTAAGTGTGCACCAGGGACTTCCCAACCCAGAACAGAAGGGACCCCACAAGGGCCTAATCCCCCCGATTAAGTCAGCCCCGGAAATCTCAGGCTGTGCTTACTGCACCCTGGAGAGCCACCTCACTCCCTCCTTTAGGTAGCCAGGGGACTAACTGCCCTGTAGGCACACTCCTATGAGGTATGAGAGCACCCCTCAAGAGGAGACCTGTAAGGGGCCTGTGTCAGACCACACAGGGTGCAGTTCTCAGTCAAGGCCATTCACAGTCCCTCTCTCCCTCAGCCAGGCCAGTTGTCCCCATCTGTTCCCCTGCCTCACTTCTGTGGTTTGATCCCAGGCATCGTGCTCATGGTCGAGATGAGTGAGATGAGCAAGCCCGAGGAAGACCTTCAGGATCCAGGTGAGGCCCAGGGCCCAGTAGGGGTGCAGCTTTTGGGGGCTGAGGCAGGAGAGGCTGCATCCCCCTCAGCCTTGTCCCCTCAGTCTCCTTCTCTGCCCTTGTGGAAGCCTTGCCCCAGGAAGCTCTTAATGAGATGGTGGCAGGAAACTGGTGAAGTTCCTGTTCCTCAAGTATCAAGCCAAGGAGCTGACCTCCCAGGCGGAAATGCTGAAGAAGGTCCTCAGGGATAACCAGGAGCACTTCTTGGAGGTCTTCAGCCAAGCCTCCGAGAGCCTGCAGCTGGTCTGTGGTGTGGAGGTGAAGGAGGTAGACCCCAGGGAGCACACCTACATCATGGTCCCCACCCTGGGCCTCACCTGCGATGCAATGCAGAGCGGTGGGCAGGGCCTGCCTAAGGCTGGCCTCCTCATCCTGATCATGTGGAATGGAGACTGGGCCCCTGAGGAAGTGTTCTGGGGAGCACTCAGCAAGATAGGGCTGTGTGTTGGGAGTGAGCACTGCGTCTTTGGGGAGCCCAGGGAGCTGCTGACCCAAGTGTGGGTGCAGGAGGGGTACCTGGAGTACCGGAAGGTGCCTGACAGCCACCCTGCCCACTACAAGTTCCTGTGGGGTCCCCAGGACTATGCAGAGACCAGCAAGTGGCATTTCTGCTCAGAGTCAAACAAAGGGTTTTGAGGGCCTTCCCACCATTGTCTGTAGAGGCTGCGAGGGAGGAGGACTTGGCAGCCTGAACCAGAGCAGCAGCTAGTCTGATCTTTTCCTCTGTGATTGAAGAGGGAGCAGTCAGCCTTCTCAGAAGTGAGGACCCAGGCCAATTGGGGAAACCAGTGTATAGCAATTTTGGGTTCCTCTTCTCTATGATGACATGGAGATTCATCTCTGTTTTCCTTAGAAAATTTTAAAGCTTTCATTGTTGTCACAGAAGGCTAAATAAACTTCAGTGTCTTAGCTTTGTGAGTGATGTTGATCACAGTGTGCTTGTACTTACCCAGTTCAAGAACAAGAGTTTTGCTGTTTTGTAAAAGAGATTGGAAACTCTTCCATTGTGTTTTGTGGTCCTGAACACGATGCAATGGAATTGGAATTAGAACTGTTTTGGAAACATGAGCTTACTTAGCAGTAATATTGATGGGTAAGAATTAGATGATAAAAGTAATCATAGTGAATCCCTGCTTCTGTCCTTCTTGTGAGTCATTTTCAAAAACTAAATTGTCTCTGTTTTTTTGGGTTTGCTTGGGTTATTTAAGGAAGTAGCAGATAATTAATTAAGCCCCCTGCTCACTGGCTCATGTATTCTGAAAACCTTTACGGAGCCTCTGCTCTGTGGAAGACCCTGTGTTAGCAGTGGGGACACTAGGAGAAGCAGGACACCCCACACCTTGAGTGATGGTCTAGGAGCCACAGTCACACAAGGAAAGTGGAGAGACATGTTCCCTAAGTCACACTGAACAAGGCAACACAGGGCAGGGTGGTGGGGCTTCAGGAGGAGCACTGGAGTGCCAGTGCCTGAGCCAGGGCAGTTTGGGGCTTTGAGAAGCTGGGTTCCTTCTGTGGGAGGTGATTGTGATGAGGCTGGGTGGTGGCAGCCCTCAGACTTGCAGACAGTGTGTCTGGGGGGTGATGGGAAATTCTGAAATGGATCATTGCTGTGAGGTATCCAACCAGGCTGCCGTCTATGGGGTCGCACAGAGTCGGACACGACTGAAGTGACTTAGCAGCAGCAGCAGCAAAGCCCAGAGAGATCTCTTTCTTGGACAGGAAAGAAGGAGTCCTGGCTCTTGTTGCATTGCTGTTGATCACAGGGGCAAAGGAGGTGTTTTCATACCCCATATCTGCTAGGAATCCTGCAGAATTCCTTCGCACTCCCTTGAAGTGGTGCCCAAGAAATCCATGGAAGTACCCTCTTTTTCCTGGTCCATGAGATCTGGAACCCAAGGTGTTAATTAGCTTTAAATTATCTTGATTGTAACTGGCCATCATAATCAAGGACTCGACCTTCGCTGGGGTTGCCATGAAGGAAAATAATGGTTTGGATGGAAGACCAGCTGAGGCAGAGGCAAAGAGTGGTTCTTAATTCTATTTCCTACAGCAGCTTGGGTCCTGCTGGAACAGTCCTCCACTCCCAAATTTAACAGGCCCTCTAACTGGAAATGGGGCTTATTGGGTAGCTCAAATAATGAAGACTCTGCTTACATTGTGGGAGTCCTGGGTTCGATTCCTGGGTCAGGAAGTTCACCTGGAGAAGGGCATGGCAACCCACTCCAGTATTCCTGCCTGGAGAATTCCAAGGACAGAGGAGACTGGCAGGCCACAGTCCATGGAGTTGCAAAGAGTTGGACACAACTGAGCAACAAATACTATGGTCCACCATGGTCTAAGGAAAAAAGTTTCTTAGTTTTATTTATGAAATATCCTGTTTGGTTGATTAGCTTTTCCACATCCTATTGAGGGTCATATTCTCTGACATGTCTGGATCACAAAGCAGCCAACCCCATCCCTCATTGGAGAGTGGAATAGTGTCTGGGGGCAACAATGTGAGAGATTCCTGCCCTGCCGTCACAGTGCAAATAGCTGCCAGGCCCTGCGAGCTCTGTCCCATCATGCAGCCCAACACACGGGGCTCTTCACACCCACTTGCCTCCCAGATGAAGAACTGAGGCCATGGGCCTTGGGCATCTTTGCAGAACCACATGCTAGTGAGGGCTGGGGTGGGCTCTGAGCCCTGGTCTCAATTCCTCTGGAGCCCCCGCCCTTCCCACCCACCCCAGTTCACGGCCCGACCTTCTGACTTCTCCTGCCTTCCTCTTCTTAGTGCTATACGGTGCCTCTGAGGTGACAAAAGCTGGCCCAGGGAAGGAAGTGGACAAGGAGAATCAGAAGCACTGTGGGGCTGCTCTGTGTTTTGCTGAGAACTGGCTCTGCTGGGGCCTGTGTCTCTGTCCAGTCCCAGCGCCTCCCACGTGAGGGTGGTGCCCTGTCCCTGCTGCTGCCATGGGGCCTCCTGCCCAACTGAACCTGCCAGGCTGACCAGCTCCTCACTGAGCGGGAGGGAGGAGGGCCTGACTGTATGGTCCCAGTGCCCACTGGGATAAGGCCCCTACAGGAGCCTCCTTCAATATGGGAGGGAAGGTAACACAGGCAGAACCCCGAGGCTCCAGGTCTCCCCAGCTGCATTGAGTGTAGGGGGCAGCTGGAGGGCCTCTGGGCTGGGAACACTGGGGCGGGGACGCCAAGTGCAGGGGCAGGAGAGCGAGGTTGAGAAAGGCAGGTATTGAACGTCATGAGAGCTTGTGTGTGCACAGTGCAAGTGTCCTGAGCCAGAGCTGACAAAGACTCCTTGGTGCCACGCAAACCCAGTGCCAGGGCCCGGGTGGTGCCTGGAGGAGGGGGGCCAGAAAAGGCAGCTCCCTCAGGACCCAGGGGGCAAGGAGGGACCCCGAATGGGGAGAGGATGGGAGCAGGAAAGGCCACCTAGCCAGGCTACCACAGGTACCACAGTCTTTGGTCCCCTTCGGAGGAGCCACCAGGGGCCCCCACCAACGATCATAGCCTCCAGGTTCATGTCCCAGTCAGATGAACTGACCTGAAGGAATGCTCTGTCAACCTGTTTAGGAGCACAAAGGCAAGGGAGCAAGCACAGGTCAAGGCCTGCGAGCTCCATTCTAGCCGCCAGACCTCAGACTGAAAGGCCCCTGGGAGAGCCTTTTCCACACCCTCTTAGCTCTCCCCTTTCAGACACTAGGCTGTGCCCCTCACACAGGGCAAAGACCCTGCTGAGTGGCAAAATTAGGGGGACACTCTCCCTAGGGGTACAGTGTTCTAGGGTCCTCACACATGGGCCTTTCTAAGGTGCCAGTCTGTCCCCTATATGGTGATGTTGAAGAACAGTGGCCCCCAAGGTCAGAGAACATGCATCTCCAAACCCACTGCCCTATTGCCCATGTGTGGTGAAGACAGGTGACTTTCACTGGGGCTTCGTCCAGTCCCACACCCCAACTCTCATCCATTTTCAAATACAGGGAAACGGGGACTTCCTTTGGTCACATCTAGCTCAACAAGTTAGACATGTCCCTGGGAGTGAGTGTGTGTAAAGGAGGCCCCCTGAAAAGCACGTAACCTGTGAGCCAACTAAATCATTCTATGTACCTGCCATCTGAGTAAGGGAGAGCTTGTCCACAGTGGTGGTGGGGACAGGGGCAGGGGCAGAGAAGAGGACCAGTGAAATGCTTGTTTTCAACAGAACAACCTGTACCTTGAGCCCCCAATCAAGTCCTTCAAAGGGCAGGTACCCACGGAGACCCAAGTTGGACATGGCAGGCCAGGAACAGGGGTAGCAGAAGCCCATCCAACCCATTGACAAAAGGAAACAGGAATTTTGAGGTAGCCTCAGGGAGGCTGAATCCAAGGCTCTGGGAGGGGGACGAGAAAAGCACACACACACAGGTGTTCCCAAGTGAGCACTCTAGGGCCACGAGAGTGGTCTTTATGGGAAGAAATGGAAACTGAAGACAGCAGCCTGTGATCTCCAGCAGGATGACGTATGGTGTGGGCAGAGCTCGGTGAGGCTGCAAGCTCAGCAGAGCACCTGGCTGCGCCCTCCCATACTGTGTCATGAGTAGTCTGTGTCTCAGGTGTTTGGGGAACAGTCAAGTGGAATGTGAGGTTGCTCCCACTGTGCTCGAGCACAGCCATACTCTGGGGAGAGCTCAACCTGGGGGGCAGCGGAGCAGGACAACAGGACTCTGACTTTTGGGCCATCTCAGAGGGACCTAGCAACCGGCAGCACCAGCCAGAAGAGACCAAGCCAGAAGAGGGGCAAGGCTGGGGCCGAGGGTGGAGACGTGGGACCACCAACTCAGGCTAGGCCAAAACAGCCCGTTACAGACCCCATTTTCTGGGAGGGGCACTTGCCAGGGGCCCATCGGACCCCTGGGGTCTCTCTCCGTGGCAGCCAAGCCAGGACTCGCCAGGATCTGGCCCTTCAGCAGAAGCCTGCCCATTGGTAGGGAGGGAGTGGAGCCAGGGGCACGTTTGTCAACCCATCCAGGGCCTGGCTCCCTGAAACAAGGGGCCTGGCCACAGATGGGAGCCTTTGCAGGCAATCTGAAATGTACTTTTCTGTACTTTCAGACAAGAGACAAGCTGGGGATCACATCTCTGTCCCCATCCCCCACTCCCCCACACTGGGCCAGGGCTGCCTCTCCACATCACCTCTGTGACATCATGAAACAATTAAGGGAGCTGACCACTTAATTGGCTGCCTGGCCCAAGACACAGATTCTAGAATCTCCAGAGATTATTTATGGGGCACCCCGACCGTGGTCTGAGGCCCTTCTGCCCTGAGCATTCACTGCTTGGGTGGAGAATGCTCCTGAGCTAGACTGGCTCCATGGTTAGTGAGAGTTCCCATGAGGCACGTGCAGCCCTGCTGGCCCCATCAACTGATGGGGAGCCTGCAGCAGGGGATCCCTGTGATTCCTCCCCAGATCCAAACGTGGATTCAAAGGAGGCTCTGGAGAAGCAGGGTGACCAACCCGAGAGCCCCAATCCAGGCCTCCATGACAATCTGCCCCCACAGGGCCAGAACCCAGAAATGGCCAATGAGGAAGAGAACAACGCTGTCCTAGGGCTTTCCCAGGAAGCTCTAGAGGATCATGGAGGATGTGGCCTTCACCTCTGTGCACTGGAACAACGAGGGAGACATGGTGGTCATCAAGGCAGATCTCTTCCAGATGGAGGTCCTCCAGCACAGAGGCACAGACAGAATCTTCGAGACAAACAGTGTGAAGAGTTTCATCCATGAACTGAACCTCTATGGGTTCAGTAAAATCTGCCCTCCGGGTTGCTCTGCAGGGAAGAAGAGGATGATGGTAACGTAGAAAGCCATTCCAGGGAGAGTAGGCTAGGCAAGCCAAGTGCTGGATGGGTTTCATTTTCCAGGAGAACATTTTTCTTGTGAGAGGGTGGCTAATGAAAGAGGAGAAAGCAGGGCCTGTCGGGTTCCATGAACCCCCTTAGACAGGACCTTCAGGGGCCACTTAATGTCATGGAGGTCCAGTAACACCTCAAGTGAGGAGCTACATGCTAGGGCCTCATAACATGCCAGGAATGAAGAGACCTTATCTCTATACTTAGGCAAGGCCAGGACAGTGGTGGGGAGGAGAGTGGGGAGCAAGGGCTCCTCTCCCCCACCATGGCGAAAATGATTCATTTCCTTTCAGATCTATCGCACTCCAATTTTCAGAGAGACAAGCCTGTCCTCCTGCAGAACATCCAGAGGAAAGATGACTCCAGAACAACTGCTCAGCCCACCACTGGTTCAATAGTGACCCCAAAGAGAAAGAAGCGAGCAGTGGCAACCAGACACTCTCCTCAACTCCACCACAACCAGTGCGCCCAAGAGGCGGGCAAGAAAGTCCAGAAGAGAAGCCCAGCCGCTCACAGAACCCCAGCTCTCACCTTTGGTCTACCGGCAGCGTAGCCCGGTGGGCCGGGGGAAACCACCTCCCCAGTGAGCAGGGCGCCCCAGTGGAGAGGGTACATCCAGCAATGCCATGTCTGTACACCCAGCTACAGCTGGAAGGGACAGCCCAGGGGAACTGCCTGAGAGCCCCCCAGAGTACCCAGGTTATGAATCAGTGATGGCTTTGTACAACACCTGTTACTCCATCCTGACAGCAGCCCTTTCCGTCATGGCCCCAAACAAGGCCCCTGAGGTGGAGGAGGAGCAGAGAGAGTCCTCAGATTATGTGTGTCCTCTGTGAGCAGGTCAAGGACAAGCCCAATCCCTGAGCCCCCAGATTCCTAGGGAGACTCAAGAGCACTATCTTGTAATCAAAAATTGATTTCTGGCTCTAATAAAGTAAAGCAAAACTCCACCGGACTAAATAAAGCATCGAACAAGAACTGCAAGTCTGTGTTCTTTCTATCTGTCCATGCTACTCACACACGGCACTGGGTGAGCCAGATGAAGCTGGAAGCCCACAGCCCAGGCAGGCTTCGGTCTGGTCCCTGTGGTCCTTTTTCACCTGAAGCAGCATTTCACACGCCCGGCCAAGGATCTGGTTCATAAGCCAAGCATTAAGGCGAGCCCAGGATGGGCTGGTCCCTGGGCCTTGCCTGCCACTCAACAGACAGCTCAGCTGGGCTCCTGATCTTGAGGGTGTCACCTCCCATGAATCATTCACCCTAAAGCAAAAAGGGCTCCTTATGGGTCCCCAAATGATGCCACAAGTTTCTGATCAGCAGCTGAGTGTCTCCAGCTCCTGATCCAGGGGCCTCCCCAAGAGGTTCACCGGAAAACACAGTCACGCCACTGCCAAAGGCCTTGAAAACACATGACCCCAAACCCAAAGACAGGTACAAAGTTTCCACAAGGTGAACACCAGCCCTTGTCGCTCTGCCCTCACAACTGTATTTAGGAGCCTGTCTTTGGACGTGCGGCCACCAGGCACCATGTCCAACACACATGCTTTGTGAGCCAAGGGACACTTTACAGCAGGACAAGGGCCGCCTGCAAGGACAGACTGCTGCCTGTTTCTGGGCCTGCGGGCCTCTCTGCCTGCCGATGCTCAGCCCAGCCCCCGGGCTCCCCCATCACCCTCTGGACACTGTTCCAAAACAGGGAGTTTGGACCAGAACACAGAGGGAAAAACGCTAACCGGTTTCCTAACAACACATTTTTCTCAAGCACCCAGACCCAGCAGGGCCAAAACGAGTGGCGATGCCATCTTTTCATAAAGGTCAAAGTCCTAGAGACTCTCACTGAGTCCAGAGCAGCACTGCATGAGGGGAGTCCCCGCCCCTGGCCTCACACCAAGTGGCCAGCCCACCCCAGGGCAGGACCGATTCAGACCCAACCAGATGGACATGCCTAGGGCGTGGCGGTGACTGGGCGGTGTCACCATGAGCTGATCTCTCCGTCACCTTACTCTGGAGTGCTCATTCTGGCAGGCCTCCCGCCCAAAGGGGATCAGTGCTTGAGGGTATCTACCTGGAAGATGTCTTTCCCGGCCCTCCCCGGGACAGGCTGCAGCAGCCAGCGGGGGTCGGCGAGCACAGTCAGGTACTTCTGTTGCAGGTTGGGTAGCAGGGCTTGATTCTCCAGCTCCTCCACCTCAATGGGTCCTAGGTTTTATGGGCACAGCAAAGTGTCCCCAGCGTCCATAAGACCTGTGTGCAAAGACAGGACACAGAAGGAGAGCAAGGTGATTCAAAGTCATTCCTGCTAGAGACTAAGACCGTATCACAGAGGGGACCCGAGGCGAACTGGGTCCTCTGTCTGAGCCTTTCAGATGGGCTCACCTCAGCAAAGGGAATTTGGGACGAGGCCAACCGAGGGAGGGAGCGAAATGAAAGGGAGAGGCCTGGTGCTCCACGAACCCACCAGGCCACGGGCAGCTCTCACTCTGCCCACTGCAGGCTGCAGGGACAGAGTAGGAGGGCCCCAGTGGGGAGCCTGTGGGCATCAGGTCCCCAAGTGACTCACCAGCAGAGACGTGCTGCTGTGGGGCCTCACCCCTGGGGAGTCAGGGGACTTGCTCAGGCCCGGCTGCAGGCAACAGGGGTGTGCAACCCAGGCTGGGTGCTGTGCGGCCTTCATGCTCTCTGCTGGGCACACACACACACACACACGGACACACACACACATCCACAGACAAGTGCCACATGCAGACCTGGACCCACCTTTGCCTCAGAGCATAACCGGGACTGAGGCCCAGAGTGTGGTCAGGCACCTTGGCTGCCATCTCCCAGCCCAGGGACCCTCGCTGTCCCAAGCCACGGCTGACAAAGACTCCTCAGCTCCTGGGTCCCATCTCTGCCCATGCTCTGTAGATCCCACATCTGAGTCAAGGGCTGCTGAGGGCAGACCCATGCTAACCTGTCTGGCCTTGGCCCTGGGGCCACCCTGGACCTCAGATGGCCCTGCCAGGAGTCTTCCCCTTGCCTTTGGGAGCCACCTTCCTCTCAGCTCTTCGTGCACCATGGCCTCCACTGTCAGCAGATGCCCTGGCCCCTGCCCAGAGCTAGAGAAAGAACAGAGGAGAGCAGAAACTACTGGGACGGGCACTCTCTGTGTCCTTGCCAGGGCCTGGGACAGCACCACACAGGGATCACAGAATTCAAACCTCAAATAACCTGCTAGGTTACTGTCACTCTGTTCTGCAACTGAGGAAGTGCTAAGAGATAGAGAGATAACCCATGAAGCAGAGGAGCTGACCACACACACCTCCATTCTCACTTCTTTCCTTGTACCTGGAGGGGGGGTGATCCCTGTTCACTGGAGGAGGGTGAAGGCAGAAGATCAGAGCAGCAGGCTTGAACCTCAGCACGGTCTTAGCACCTGCAAGGGAGCCTCTGTTTCCACATCTATGTGAGGATGGGGACAAGGTCCCAGAGGAACCCATCCTAGGGCCTCCTGGGCCTTTCCTTCCCCACACACAGCAGAGCCACAGTTTTCACAGGCCCACGAGGCCCCAGGTGATCTGGCTCCTGCCCTGGAGGCCTGCTCTCCTCGCCCTTGGATTCACCCCTAGTAGCCATTAAGGCCATCCTTCCATCATTGGAACATTCCAGTGTGTTCCTACCTCAGAACCTTTGTAGGGTATGAGGAGTCACATTGTGTCCCCTCAAGTTCAGGTGCTGGAGCCTCAATCCCGAGTACCTCGGTGTGACCTTACAGACAAAGGAAAGGTCTTCACAGAGCTGATGGAGGTCAAGTGAGCTCATTAGGATGGACCCTCCTCTAACAGGACAGCTGTCCCCATACAAAGGACACATTTAGAGACAGACAGGCACACAGGAGAATTGGGGTGAAGAGGAAGGCCGAGATCTCCAAGCCCAGACACGATCACCATAGCCAACAATGCCCCGGAAGTGATGGGGGAGAGATGGGACAGACTCTCTCCACAGCCCTCATGAGCACCAACATCAGCCGACACCTCGACCTCGGCTGCCGGCCTCCTGAACCAATACAGTTGTAGTGTGAGCCACCCAATGCAATCCTGACGTGACTGCTGGCAAATGAAGACAGAAGGTCAGCCCTGTCTGTACATCTCTCCGCAGGGGCAGACGGGGAGTTGGGGGATGACTTCTCCACTCCCAGCATCTCAGGCACACTCCTCCATGTCTGCACATCTTCATGTGTCTGTTTTCACCTCCCAGTGTCGGGGGTCCCACAAGTTACTGACTCTTCCTTCCTGATGGAAGGGAAGGGAAAACTCATTGTGCCAATACAACCACTTGACATGACCACACATTCACTGACTGAAGAACCACAGAGGAAGAGGCCCGGGGCACAGGGCATATACCCGAGGTGCTGACACATGCCAGCTAATGGCCTTCTGCAAAGGCTCCCCAGTGTCCACTCCCCCAACCACAGTCAAGTGTGCCATGTCCTCCGCACTGGCTTGCCCTGAACATCATTATCCCACTGAACCTTTGCCCACCTGCTGGGTGAGAAAGGGTCACTCTCTTCACTGGGTCTGTGTTAATTACCATAGAGCCTGGATGATCCCTGGGGCATGGCCATTGCTGTCTTCTACTGGGGTATGTGACTGGATCCCAGGCTTGCCCAGTTTCCACCACTCAGTGTTTCAGCCAACCCAACCCCCTTCCTCCTGGGTACCACCGAAGCTCACCTGTGGGTGGAATCCCTGAGCAAGAAATGGCTACAAGCACTCCTATGGCCTGAAGCATAGGGTGCCTGCTTGGTGGCCAGAGGAGAAAACCCTCTTCCACCTGCTTGTCTGGGCATCTTCACCTGCACGAGGACCAGAGGGACAGGGAGAAAATCACCTGTGACAAGACAGCAGTGTTGGACAACAAGCCACCATGGTCTTCTCCTCGGCAGGCGCCTGAGACCACGGGGACCCAGGAGGGCCCAACTGATGAGAAACACACGTGCATGTTCCCTCAGGGTGGGTTCTGCTCATCACAGCAGCTGGCGTGTCCTCACATGGCTGGGACAGGGACCCCACGATGCCTCAGCCCGAAGCATAGAAACCCATCCCCCAGGAGTGATGGAGATTTACAGCCCAGGAGACTCCACAAGGAACAAGAGAAAATGACTCCTCCTCTCACACTGCCACTCTGGAAGGATCCAGGGGCCACCACAGTCAGTGGGCTGCCCTCCATGGACTCGTGGTTGGGCCCCACCAGGAGGGGAACCATGGACAAGCAACTGAGCCTGCACGGTGAGGCCCAGGTTGGAGCGTATCACAGCAGCCCACCACTGGAGGGGGCGTCCAGACACCCTGCTGAGGCCCACTGAATGGGTCCAGCTATTTAGTTTGTGAGACTGAGGAGCAGGGAGGACAGTCTGGAGTGCACATTGCCATCCCATACCCATGGTGAAGGACTTCAGCAAGTGGACTCTCGTGCATTCTAGGCTCTCCCAGCTCAAGACTGACTGACAAATCCTCGGGACTGGCACCATGTCTCTTGCCCCTTGACCCCCTGTGCCCAGAAACCCTAGCCCATGGGGTCCTCCTGAAGTGGCTACAAAGTCAGAGTAAACTGGGTCTCTCACGTAGGTGTCAAGTTGACCCTAGGTCTGGCAACCTGTATCCCTCTGGTGGTCCCACCTCCCTGCGTGGGTTCACCATCGCAGAGCCCAAGGTCCCTTTGGGAGGGGCCTGGGTCATTCTGGTGTCTGTCTGCTGTGGTCCTTCCCCCGGGGACCTGCCCATCCCCGTTCCTTGGTTCCAGATCTAGAACTGGCTTTGGTGCCAAACCTGGATGAAGGACCTTGACCTTTTTACTGGGGCAGTTGCCCTTGGCTTCAGTGTCGTTTTGGACTGTACCTTGGTTGGTTGCCTATCCATCGAGCCCCCAGGAGGGCATGTTGTATTGACCACCTGTCTTCTCTGTAGGTCCAGCCTCCTGGGTGGCAGCAGCCCTTGTCTTGGCCCCTGGCTCCTGGCCACTCAGTGCAACACCACGAGCTCTGCTGCAGTCCCTGGGCAGCGGAGACGGAGGGAGGGGAGTGTCGTCTCCTCCATCACCAGCCCCGGCGAGCCCGGCCTGTGTTACACAATGACTTTGCTCTCCTTGGTGGCAAGGCAGTAGGTGACCACCTCTTCCCGTGGTTCCTGGAGGGTCATGCTGGTAGTGATTTGGGTTGTGCAGCAGATCAGGGGCGGCCAGCTCCCCTGCTTCCTGGGATGGAAGGTACCTGTGATGAACGAATCCAGTCCCATGTGCTCCCTTGTGGGTGGGGGGGCACCAACTCTTTATAGGGTGAGGGGGCAGGGGATGGGCTGCTGCCGCAGGCTTAGAAGTTCAGAGACCTCTGGGGAATCTTGGTCGTCAGGGGCCTGCCTCCTGGTCTCCCTGGCCCTTGTGTCAGGGATGCAGGTTTTCCCAAGAAGACCTCCGATACCAGTGGGTCAGGCCTGCCTTGGTGGAATGTTCAGTGCCTTTTTGGTTCAGCCACTCCTGTTGAATCCTGGGCCAACGTTTGTCCACTTCCTGAAGCTTTGTCAGCTACCAGGAAGACCCTGGCATCCCGCCCAACCCCGCCTTGGTATTCACTGTTTTTCACCCTAGGCTGGTCATCCCCCAGCAGACAGCAAAGGAAAGAAGTCACTTCCCTCTATTCCTCCCATGATCCACATGCCTGGATCTTCTCACCTGCCAGGAAATTCCTCTCCCCCTGCCAGACCAGCAAAAGTTCTAGCAGCTGGGCTGTGGCCTTGAGCCCAGGGCTGAGTGCACAGGATGGCTCCTCATAACCAGTGGGACAGGGGATGTCAACCCCGTACAAAGGCTCCATCTCTCCACCTCTCCTTGGACCACTTCTGGGCCAGCCTTCTTGGGATGGGTCCTTGAGGCTGTTCCCACGAGTGGTGGGGGAGGTAGTTGGTGCCAGAGTCTGGCTGGGGACTCACCACCAAGGGGACAGGGAGCAGGAAGGGGTGGGCAGGGCATCCCCTCACCTGTAGTGTTGACCTGACAGTTCCTGCCAGCCTGTCAGGAGGTGCAGAGCACAGACAGTCATTGGAGACGTCCACAGTGGGCCCTAGTGCCTGGGCCCTCACAGTGCCTGAGGCTCACGATCACTACTGACCGAGCAGGAGAACTGACGAAAGGAATTGGTGCCTGAGCGGTGGCCGTGTGTACACACAGGACGCCAAGTGCTTTGCCTGGGTGGCTCCATGCTCTACCCTGCACGCAGGCTGGTGGGAGGGGCTCTTGGTGTCTTTCGCATCAGACAACTGCTGGGTTGGGCAGGACAACTGCTTCCAGTGTGCTGGCCACCTGGTCATCTGCTAGCCCCGGTGTAAGCCCAGCCTGATGGGAGAGGGCAGGTCTGGGTGCCAGACCTCACAAGGCAAAGTGCATTCAAGTCCACGGACACCTGTCCTGCAAGAGGCTTCTCCACTGTGCAGGGCATCAGGTCTCCACTTACCCCTGTATCACTCAGGGCTGAGGTGTTCGGAGACTGGAGTGCATCTTCCAGGCAGACCTGTGAAGTGCAGAGCCTGAAACGAGGCAGAAGTTTGGGAGTGTGTACAGTGGGGAACCAAATACTGACTCACATCAAGAGACCATGGAAGGCTTTTTAGTTGGGAGGGCCGTCTGGACTGGGACTTGTAGGAGAGAGGGTCTCCTTGGATGGGAAATGGGGGAAGGGCCCCCAGAAGGATCAGACCCATGGAGGGAACTGAGCTCAGCTCTGTAGCTGGATCAAGGTCATGGGAAAGGGTCTAGGATACTAGACTGGGTCCGACTCAGAGGCGACTCTAAGGCATCTGCCCTATACCCTGCGTACAGCTGATCAGTGCCCTCACTTGCAGTTTAAAAGGAAAGCCATTGCTTCTCTCCCTGAGAAGAATTCATTGATTCAGTCATTTGGTTAGTCAATGATTGGACAAAACTTTGTGTGCCTCCCATAGACAGGGTCAGGCTGCAGGTAGACAAGAGGGGCACACAGGTGAGTCAGGCAATAACCAGCATGGCTCTTTCCAGGATGAGTGGCTCTGGCAGCTGCTGCCTGTCTTCGCTGAACTGGACATGGGCACTGTCTTCTGCAGGCTGACTTCTCCTGGCTTGTGTGCAGGTTTCCAATGGTTGTTACTGACTCCAGAAAGAGGTTTGGAGAGATGTCTTGAGAGTTATTGCCTGGATACTGGATGAAATGGTTAGATAGCATCACCAACTCAATGGACGTGAATTTTACCAAACTCTGGGAGATGGTGAAGGACAGGGAAGCCTGGCGTCCATGGGGCCACAAAAAGTCGGACACGATTTAGCGACCGAACACACACAGAGGTGAGGGCGTTGGGCCCAGGTTCTCCTGGCTCCCGGCAGAAGGTTGATTTGCCCCCTGTGGCACCAGTGTCCCCCAGGCTGAGCAGAGTGGCTGCTGCTGATGCATTGTGCAGAGAAGGAAGACGTGGTGCAGGTTTGCCCAGACCAGCTCCCCAGTGGCCTGAACTGTGGCAGCTTCAAGCGCCAGGAGGAGTTTGGCAGTGTGGGCCCCTCGCTTACTGCCTTTGAAGGAGTATTGCAGGCAGTGAAGACAAGATGATATGGGAGGCTGGCCTTGGCCTGTTGTATTGCCCACCTAGTGTTCCCAAATGGCACTTGGAGGAGGCTTTAGGAAAGGGGCCAGCTTCGCGTCTGAAATGAAACTAGAGTTTGACAGTAATGTGCTGCTTGCTCGTTGTGCCATCTGCTGGCCAGCTCGTCCAGCTTCACTTTTTTTTTTTTTTTAAACTGAAGTATATATAGGGCTTTCCTCATAGCTCAGTTAGTAAAGAATCCACCCTCAACACAGGAGACCCCAGTTCAATTCCTGGGTTGGAAAGACGCCCTGGAGAAGGGAAAAGCTACCCACTCCAATATTCTGGACTGGAGAGTTCCATGAACTGTATACTGTAGAGTTCATGGCGTCACAAAGAGTTGGACACCACTGAGTGACTCTCCCTCACTTTCACATAGTTGATTAACAATGTTGTGTCCATTTCTGGTGTACAGCAAGGTGATTCACTTTACATATAAATATATATATATTCTTTTCCATTATAGGTTAGATTCTTTTTTCCATTATAAGTTATTGCAGATATTGAATATAGTTCCCTGTTCTATACAGTAGGACCTTAATCATGTATTTTATACATTGTTGTTCTGTTTCTCAGTTGTATATGACTTTGTGACCCCATGGACTGCAGCACACCAGGCTTCCCTGTCTTTCATTCTCCCCAAGAGTTTGCTCAAACTCATGTTCACTGAGTCGGTGATGCCATCCAATTACCTCATCCTCTAGCACCCTCTTCTCCTTCTGTCTTCAGTATTTTCCAGCATCAAGGTCTTTTCCAGTAAGTTGGCTCTTCACATCAGGTGGCCAAAATATTGGAGCTTCAACTTTAGCATCAGTCCTTCCAATGGATATTCAGGGTTGATTTCTTTAGAATTGACTGACTTGGTCTCCTTGCTGTCCAAGGGACTCTCAAGACTCTTCTCCAGCACCACAGTACTACTGTTTTATACATAGTAGAGTGTATCTGTTAATCCCAAACTCCTAATTAATCCCTTCCCTCATTTTTCTGTTTTGGTAACCAAAAGTTTATTCTCTGAGTCTGTTTCTGCTTCGCAAATAATTTCATTTGTATCATCTTTTTGGATTCCACATATAATTAATATCATAGGACATTTGTCTTTCTCTTTCTGATACTCCACTCGGTATGATAATCTCTAGGTCCACTCATGTTTCTGCAAAAGGTATTACTTCAATATTTTTCATGGCTGAGTAGTATTCCTGTGTGTGTGTGTGTGTGTGTGTGTGTGTGTGTGTATACCATGTCTTCTTTGTCCGTTTATCTGTTGATGGACATTTACCTTGCTGCCATATCTTGGCTATTATAAATAGTGCTGCAATGAACATTGGGATGCATGTATCTTCTCAAACTAGAGTTTTTGTCCTTTCCACGTATATATTCAGGAGTGGGATTGCTGGATCATATGGTAGTTCTGTTTGTAGTTGTTTGAGGAACCTCCATACTGTTCTTCACATTGAGTATACCAATTTACTTTTCCACCAACAGTGTACAAGGGTTCCCTTTTCTATGCACCCTCTCCAGCATTTAGTCTTTGTAGGTTTTTTGATGATGGCCATTCTTTCCAGTGTAAGATGATACTTCATTGGAGTTTTTATTTGCATTTGTCTGATAATTAAGAACATTGAGCATCTTTTCATGTGCCTTTTGGCCATTTGTCTTCTTTGGAGAAATGTCTATTCAGGTGTTCTGACCATTTTTTGATTGGATTGTCTTTTTTTTTTTTTGCAGCTTCAGTTTTAGTTAAAAGTGGTTAGCAATAAGAGCTTCCATGGCAGAAAGCTCCAGGCAGTGCTTGGAGGGTGTGAATGTAAAAATGAGGTGCTAAACCTAATATGTAATACATAGTAAAGTATTTCATTTCCTTTTCCTCCTCTGACCATTTCTGCCTTCTTAATCCTTTTAACTTTCCCAAGGCATGGAGATGTCAGATACATAGCAATGGATATTAAAATGGATTCTTAACTCTCATTACCACAAAGATATAGCAACTGAATTTGCATGTTCCGTGCCTTGAGCCTATAGCAGGAGCCCAGGCATTGGCACAGAAGCCCATTGTTTGTATCCCATGGGTCCGTGAGGGTGGATGGCTCCTTTTTTGAGTGGATGTGTGTCCATGTAGCTCATAGGCTGGGCCAGTGCATAGGGCACACAGAGGGGCTGCCTATTTGTGCTCATGATGTGAATGACATAATCCAGAGCCTGGGCTTTTGGATCCAGGGACCTGGGTTTGGACATCAGCTCTTCTCCTGCTGTATAGCCTTGGCACTTGCTATCTCTGGGTGTCTCTCCTCTGTTGAAAACCAGGTAGCACAAGATGATGCTCGTGACACAGGGCTTTTCCAGGGCACAGCCTTGGACGTCATGATGTCTCCCACTGGGGCTGAGGGTCTGTCTTTGCTTCTACTTCTGCAGTTGGGAGGTTATTCCAGCCACACTGCCTATGAAGACTTTTCTTGATTCCCAGACTTGGTAAATTTCAGAATCCTCTAACAGTGTTCAAGGGACTCTAATGTGACCTTGGTGACATTCCCTTATGCTATCTGGAAGTTGTCAGTTGTGCATGTAGAAAATGAGATGGTTGGTCCAGAACAGGGATTCTCCAACCTTTGTGTCCATGGGATATCTGGCTGGCAGGTGGTGTGGGGTTCAGCCTCCCAAACAGATCAGAGGCAGGCTGCTCAGCTGAAGCGAGGCCTGCTCCCCAGCCCCCTTCTTCCTAATCTCTTCCTGGCCCACTCCTCATAGAGGCCCCCAAAATGTGCCAGAGAACACAGTTTGAAAACTAGATCTGAGATTTCTGTGTTCATTCAGATCCCTCAGTGATCTTGTCAAATGTGGCTTCTGATTCACATGTTCTGAGGTGGACCTGAGATTCTGTGCTTCTGACCAGATCCCAATTGATGCCTAAGTGTCTGGTCTGGGGATAACATTTTGCAAAGCAAGGGTCTGATCACAGACTGCCTTTGACTTTTCACATCCTTTGATTCGGAGTTCTTACTGTTATTCTGATTGTGTCATAAAATAAAAATCTGTGTTGAATGAATGTGTCTATTAAGGGCAACATCCTCAAGTATACAAATCTGGAAAATGACCTGGGATATGAAGGAGACAGAAAGTATTTGTTTCTCAACTGCGAGTGTCTGAAACATCTGTAAAATATTTTCTGAAGAACACAATTTGGGTTAAGAAGCTGTTTAACTTTGTCAAGAAGAGTTCCACTGTGGTTTGGTTGTAGTCTGGATCATAGCGAAAGCGTTAGTCAATGAGTTGTGTCCAACTTTGCAACCCCATGGACTGTAATCCACCAGGCTTCTCTGACCATGTAATTTCCCAGGCAAGAATACTGGAGTGGATAGCCATTCCTTTCTCCAAGGGATCTTCCCAACCCAGGGATCAAACCTGGGTCTTCTGCATTGCAGGCAGATTCTTTACCATCTGAGCCACAAGGTAAGCTAATGGACACTTTTCAAAGGGAACTTCTGACAGAAACAAGTGACCTGCTTTCAGACCCTGGCTGAGGCCTGTCTCCACACTGTATGTCTAAATGAAGGTTCAGAATTGTGGACAGCTGTTGGTGTGTCTGGCATCCATGTGCTTTCTTGATAATCTTAATGATGTGGCATCTAGAAAGATACCTTCATGTAAGTGGCCTCCACCCTTTCTGTCCATTGCTGAGTTGAGTGCTCCAGGTTCAGAGTTGGTAGAGTGTTCTGTCTTCGGCACTCTGTTGGGACTCCTCTGGTGTGTGTCCAGAAGACTGGCTGCTTTGACAGACCATAGGGCTTTGCTTGTCAATCTTTGTCTGTTTCAATTCAGTAACATCATGGCTAAGGTGAAGAACCCACTTTAGCAAGGAGACAAAAGCCCAGTTGCTAGAGTAGCCAGTGTGTTGAAATGTCAGGTATCCTTTGTGGAATATGGCAGGAGAACAGTGTGTGCTCGGTGGCATTGCCAGAGCCCTTCATTAAGAAGGATGACCACTTTCCCATGGGGTGGAGGTGGCATGTGCACCATCTGAGGAAGCAATTGAGACTGAACACCAGGGGGCTGGATCCAAACACAGAGGTGTTCCTTTGGTGGTCAGTCAGTGAAAAGAACAGTCCTGGGGATGTGTGTTCCCAGGACTTGTCAATGGGCTTCTTTAGCATCAGGCACCTGGGAAGCCCAGACAGAGTGTGCCCAACCGCCCCCTCCTCCAGACGCTGACAGTATGGCGACTGGTCCATCAATAGCTTTGTCAGTGGCCACCGGTCACCTTCTTTCCTTCATTAATCCCCTCACTCTCTGGTGTGTGAGCACCTCCTTGGTGCCTGGCATTGGGTCTACAAGGGTGGAGAAGATGGGGAACTTGCTGACAAGCCCCAGACAGGTGGACAGAAAGGCGCAGCTCCTAGAATCTGGAATCTCTGAGGAGGGATGCCAGGGATGGTTGCTGGGGTTCATAGAGCTCAGTGTGTGTCTGGGGTACCGATCCAGAGTGCATTGCCTTCCCGTCACATCCCCAGAGCGTTTGGGTCACCGCAGGTACATGTGGAGGGCCTGTGCCTGAGCCTTCCTTGCACACCTTTGATGAAGCATGAGAGTCTTTTTTTCCAGCCACCTCTCTCCCACTCAGTTCCCCCTGGCATAAAATCAGCAGTTAGGAGTAGAGGAGTCTCAGATAGAATCCTTAAGAAGAAGTTTCTGGAAGAATACCCTGTCTGTCCAGTGCTTCCTGAGCTCTCTTAACCTGGGGCCTGTGCTGACACGACACAGGCAGTTTACTAATCCTTCTCCAGCCCCTCCCACCCAGGTCACCCTGGTAGCATAACCACGAATCCTAAAACACAGCTTTCCCCCAGGCAACCCCTGACTCCCACAACTTGGTGTTCGAGTGCCTGCAGCTCTCTGGCCTCATCTTGCCCGTCTGTCAAATGAGGTCAATGAAAACAGTTCTGGGCCCAGGATCAGCCGTCGCTCTCCATGCTTCTTGGGGCTCTGACCCCTACCACAGGCCTTCCTCCCTTCCTCGCAGCAGCACTTCCCCCTGTCTCCCCGATGGTCATGGACTCGCCTCCACTCCCGCAGCCTGCTCCCAGTGTGCCCAGCCCTTCACACTGCTGCTCACAGCGATTCCTCCCTCCTCACTTCCCATGTCCTTCTGAAGCCTCCGAGGCTGACTTCAGGACTGTTCCTTCCTCCCCACAACTTCCAGAACCCTCTCCATAGTACTCGTTTTGTGAAAGGATACCTTGGGCGGTTTCTGTATGTATGTGTTTGTGTGTGTGTGTGCATGTGTGTGAAACCTTCCAGAACCCTCTGTATAGTACTCCTTTTGTGCAAGGTTACCTGGGGTGGTTTCTGTTTCTGTTTCTGTGTGTGTGCATGTGCACATGTGCATGCATGCACTGTTACCCCAGCTAGACTGCAATCCCTCTGAGGATAAAGACCCCACCCAGTTTACTTTGGTACTGTCCCCAGAGATGCTTCTGCCAGAGGAGACACTGACTAGGTGCTGACTGTTGGCTTCCAGTCATTTCAGTTCAGTTCAGTTCAGTTCAGTCGCTCATTCGTGTCCAACTCTTTGTGACCCCATGAACTGCAGTACACCAGGCCTCTCTGTCCATCACCAACTCCCAGAGTCCACCCAAACCCATGTCCATGGAGTCGGTGATACCATCCAACCATCTCATCCTCTGTCATCCCCTTCTCCTCCTGCCCTCAATCTTTCCCAGCATCAGGGGCTTTTCAAATGAGTCAGCTTTTCACATCAGGTGGCCAAAATACTAGTGTTTCAGCTTCAACATCAATCCTTTCAATGAACACCCAGGACTGATCTCCTTTAGGATGGACTGGTTGGATCTCCTTGCAGTCCAAGGGACTCTCAAGAGTCTTCTCCAGCACCACAGTTCAAAAGCATCAATTCTTCTGCATTCAGCTTTCTTTATGCTGAGTCACTTGGCACTCATCAACTCTGTTGTACCATTCTGGATTCGGCAGGTGATGAGATGGGCCCTGCCCAGGCATCAGTGTGTGCGAGGCGGGTAAGTGAGGCAGATATGTCAGTAATCTCATTGGATGCAGGACCACTCTCTGTAGAAACATCTGAAGTGTGAGGATGCCTCTCCCTGTGAGAAGAGGGAGGCAGGCTCTGAGTGGCACACTGCAGAGTGCATGGGGTGTGGATGGTAGTGAGACAGGAGTCCACCCCCAGGGGCAGTCCTGACCCCTGCACTAGTGACCTGCTCCCTGTCCCCATAGAGGGTGGGGCCTGGAACATGGGACATTGGAGGTCATTTCAAGCTCAGCACACACTGGATGCTATGACTGTACCATCCGGGAATTCAGTGTTGACAGACTCAGAGGGTTGTCTTTGTCTTTGTCTTTTTGGTTTCTGCCTTACTTGACTCGATTCTGTGCTGGCCTGGCATGGTTCTTCTCTGATGTTGGCTCAAGAAGCCCGCCTCCCTGAACTGCTTCCTCTTCCTACCACTCAGTGTCTACCCAACATCATGCCAGGTTTCTCACCTCAGTGGAGGAAAGACAGCTCTGTACATTTGGGTCCTTGTGTGGTGTCCCAGCTCAGGCTGTCTTTCCATTTCTTAGGTCACATGCTAGTCACTCACTCCCAGGTACTTTTTATTTTTTTTTTTTTGAGCCCTCAGTAAATGTAGATGTCTTTTTAATTTTTATTTATTTACTTTGGCCTTGCTCTGAGGCATGTGGAATCTTAGTTCCCTGGCCAGGGATCGAACCCATTTCCCTGCAGTGGAAGCAAGGAGTCTTAACCACTAGACCACCAGGGAAGTCCCACTCCCAGGTACTTTTGCATTCTGGTTATCTGGAATTCATCCTGATGCCTTATCCTTGCTTCTGGTTAGACACCCTCCTCCCTTCTGCCTTGTTATCTGAGTCATAAGCCTTTTCTTGGTGTTTGGTTTCCCTTCTGTAAGTCTCTGGACCAGACAGAGATGAACAGCAAAGCTAATGAAGTTTAAGATTAAGCTTCAGAGTCATTGGAATTTCCAGGCCTGGAAGGGGCCCTAGCATTATGATATATGCCAGAGTCTGGTTTGTAAAATCAACGAAAGGTGGTTTAGCCACAGTTGGCTCAGGGCATCTCTGTGTCCATTCTGCTGCCTCCATCCCTCTTGCTCTTGTATTGGGTGGCTATACAGTGACCATGGGCATATTGGGAATCTGGCTAAGGGGAGATTAAATCAGGAGAAAGTAGTTTGGATTTTGAGAAACATATTTTAGGGCTCCCAAACAATTCTGTACACATTCAAGTTATTCCTAGCTGTCCTGTATTGAAATAGCTTCCAGGAATACTCAAACTTACCATGCCTCTTTGCAGTATCAGGACAAGAGGTGAGAGGCTGAAGGGAACATTGTGATGTTACTGTGCTTCACAGCACTAGGTACCAGAAGAACGCTGACAGTGAGGGAGCATCACAGGTCACACTATATGGAGCTAGAAGCTAGTCTATGGGAAAGTCTTTCAGTCATGATCAGATATGTAAAGCCAATGAACATAAGTTCTGTCCTGTCAGGAATATACTCAGTGTGCAGTGGATGCAATTATAAACACAAGATATATTTATATTCCCCTTTGGATGGGGCTTGTGTGAAAAGATGTTCTTCAGAATTCCTGACATTGTGGGCACAGACATGAAACAAGACCCCAGACACTGAGGGGGGTGTGCAGATGAATTAATGTAGCAGGCCTGAGACTGCTGTTCATAGAAAGGGCTGCTTATAAGAGTGGCCTTCTGCTGGCGTCTAGCATCGTGGCTCTCAGAATGTCCCCAGTTAACAGAAAACTGTGCACAGACCATTTACACACTGTGCTTTATGCCAAACTCCATTTTCCTTCTGGGAGACTGGGATTCTGGTGCACAGTAGGCAGATGCTGTCTATGTGACCAGCCCTGAAGAAAAGCTGTGGGCTCCGAATCTGGGCTGCCCTGGGCAGAAACATTGCACATCTGTCAGTACATTTTCCTTGCTGAGGGAAGGGTATCCTCTCTGTAGCCCCACATGGGAGGGAGAGAGCATAAGGAAGTCTGCACATGGATTCTTCCAGGCTCTGCCTGTCTTTCTCCCTGTGATTCACCTTTGCGTCCTTACTGCACTGCTGTACTTATATCTTAGCTGTGAGTGCGACTGTATCGTGAGTCCTCTGAGTCTCCAAAATCACTGCAGATGGTGATTACAGCCATGAAATTAAAAGACGCCTACTCCTTAGAAGGAAAGTTATGACCAACCTAGACAGCATATTAAAAAGCAAAGACATTACTACATTACATAGTCAAGGCTATGGTTTTTCCAGTGGTCATGTATGGATGTGAGAGTTGGACTGTGAAGAAAGCTGAGTGCTGAAGAATTGATGCTTTTGAACTGTGGTGTTGGAGAAGACTCTTGAGAGTCCCTTGGACTGCAAGGAGATCCAACCAATCCATCCTAAAGGAGATCAGCCCTGGGTGTTCTTTGGAAGGAATGATGCTGAAGCTGAAACTCCAGTACTTTGGCCACCTCATGCGAAGAGTTGACTCATTGGAAAAGACTCTGATGCTGGGAGGGGTTGGGGGCAGGAGGAGAAGGGGACGACAGAGGATGAGATGGCTGGATGGCATCACCGACTCGATGGACATGAGTTTGAGTGAACTCCGGGAGTTGATGATGGACAGGGAGGCCTGGCATGCTGCAGTTCATGGGGTCGCAAAGAGTTGGACACAACTGAGCGACTGAACTGAACTGAACGTAGAGTACCATGAATATTGGTGAAAAAAAATAATGACGCATTTTGGTGGGGCAGTCAACCAGTACCATGCAAATCTCAAACCACTAAAATATTAAACAAGTAATGAATGTTTATATTGAATATAAATATAAATGAACATTTCCCTTGTTTCTTCAAAACAAGCTTTAGATGCTATTTTTCTTGGACTTAAAGACATGGAAATGAAAATATTTTTAGTATTAGGTTATCAATAGAAGGTACTCATATCTTGCTTGTAGTGGCAGTTACACAGCTTACTGTGTTTGTAAAAATTTAGCAGTGTACACAGAAAATAGTGAATTTTACTCCATGTAACTTATGCCCCACAAATAAGTAAAACAATAGGTTATCTTTAGAGGATGGTCGGCTGTCCAGAAGTAACTACCACTGCTAACTGCAAATTTTATGCATGTAAGACTGTTTATCAGCTTAAATACAGTATTTCACATAATCCCCTCAATGAGCCTGACACCGTCATTAATTCCCATTTACAGATAAAATAATAGATGCTTGGAGATGTAATGTGCACAGTGGCACAGCTGGTAATCAGCTGGTCTGCAACGGGAACCCAGCTCTCACGCCATGTACCTGCACCACTCTACACATGTCTGTCCAGAGGGTCCATTGCAGATGCCGTACTCCATCCTGCTGGAGACCCTTGGCCTCTGCAGGGAGAATCTGGGGTGAACTCACTTCAAGTCTCTGCTCAACCAGGTGTTTGGGTCAGTCTTCATGCCCTAGTGATGCCAAGGGCACCAAAGGCAGCAGCCTCACACTCCCTGCCCACGTTCCCACCTACTTCTCCCAGAGGAGCCTCAGTGGATGATGCCCCAGTGTCCACCCGGTCACGTTCTGACTAACCATCTGCCCACAGATGGACCCACCCCATCGGAAGCACAAAACTAGAAGCGGTTGATCTAACTAGTATGGACCAGCCTCTATTACTCCATTTCCACCAAAGAATTCATCCCTGGTGCACCCTTTAATCTCCCGAGCCATGCTCAGCCACAGTTCCAGCAACTTCTTTGTGGGACTGAACCTCATCTGAGGCAACTTAGGACACAGGAGTGACATGTAAAATCACGATTTGCTTGCTGGTGTATAGGCTCAAGAAACCCTGGAGTTCTACCTGTGGGAAGGATGAAAGCACATCCATGCAAGGAACAAGGAGGGCAGCCTACCGAGTTGGGGGAGCAGTGGACAGGAGGCCGCTGGCCACCGGAAGTCCCCTCATTGGCCTTCAGTCACCTGCTGCTCAGACACAAAACACAGCAGCAGAGTGGGAGGGGCAGTGAAGTGAGCCCATGCACCTGCCAGGAGCTAGAAAGGGGAGCAGGCACTGGGGGTAGGGATAGCGGTTGCTGGGGGCAGAATCCAGAGAAGGGCAAAGGACCCCAGGAAGGGCCAAGCTCGGGAGAAGGCCCAGGCATCCTGGGAAGGTTATGAGAGAAGGGGGCTCTGGGCCTGGGGAGGGACGAGGAGTGCTGGCCGGTGGGCTATGGGTTTCTGAAGAAAGACACTGGGTTTCTCCAGTGTCTGGAGAAAGCTGCAGAGTGTGGGGTCAGAAGAGGATGCAGGGGTGTGGTGGGGAGTAGGGGCAATAAGTAGATTTCAGAGATGGGGAGAGGGCCTCGGGGCTTGGGGGAGGGGAGAGTGCTCCAAGGAAGAGAGGGGGGTCCAGGCAGAGGGCTCAGGATCACAGATCAGAATGGAGCCACAGGGTCTTGGAAAGAACATGGAATCCTGGAGATTTCTGAGAGGACTCTGGGGGTCCAAGGAGGGCAACGGGGTGCTGTGAAAGGATGCCAGGCTTAAGAGAGGGTGCTAGGGTCCTGAGAAGTGGAACGGGGTCCAGGGGAGGAGTGCACGGGTGAGAGGTGGGGCATGGGATTGGGTTGTGGGCAAGGAATCTGGGGAGAGGCGCCGGGTCCAGGGAAGGAATTTGGAAACAAGGGAAAGGCAAGTGGTCCCAGGAAGAGGCGCAGGGTCTGAGATGGGGGCACGCAGAGTACGGGGAAGGATGCAGGACTGGGAGAGGGCTTGGGGTCCCGGGGAGCAACACAGAATCCATAGGAAGAGCTCAGGGTCCTGGGAAGAGACACAGATTCCAGGGACAAAAGCGGGGTCATGGGGCTGGGGCCTCAGGGGGCTGAGGCAGAGCTTTACCTGCTTTGGATGTAATCATCGTACAGGTCCCGGCAAATGTACCACAAGATCACGCAGAGGATGAGCAGGATAGCGAAGAGGAACAGAGCCATGAAGATGGCCTTGGTCCCCGGGGAGACCAGGGCCTGCATGGTGCCACCGAGGGGGTGCTGCGGGTCCTGAAGTAGGGACAGCGACGAGAGCGGTGCGGGCTGCCACCTGCACCCGTGGAGAGACGCCCTGACAGGGAGGAAACTGCTGCAGGCCAGCACCCCTGGGGCACCTGCTCACTTGGGGCCAAGGGCGTGCCCGGTCTGGCGGAGACACCGGTCCCCTGAGGGAGAACGGTCAAGTGCTGCGGGCACCTCCCGAGGGGACCCGGGGTCTCCTGAGGAGAGAGACTGGGGAGAGGTGTGGGGTCTCCCCCGAGTTCCCTAGGGCGTCCCTGAGAACGATCCCACTCATCTCTCTGGCACTTCGGGGAAGGACACACTGGGGAGGTCATATCTAGTCCCAGCCCATCCCATCCCGTGCCCAACACTACACACTGACATTTGCCTGCACACACTGACCGGTTCCAGGGCCGTCACCATCCTTTGGTGGATCTTTAAGGAAAAGTGAAAGTCGCTCAGTCGTGTCTGACTCTGCCAGTCTCCTCCATCCATGGAAATCTTGAGGCAAGAACACTGGAATGGGTTGCAATTCCCTTCTTCAGGGGATTTTCCTCACCCTGGAATCGAACCCTGGTCTCCTGCATGGCAGGCAGATGCTTTACCATGATTCTGAGACACCAGAGAATGTCTGATCTCTAAGAAGGGAGGAGCCAAAAGTAGCTGTGACAGGCCAGGGCTGCTTGAACAAATCCCAAGCCTTCTCAAGGACCACCAGGGTGCACCCACCTGTGCCTGGGGTGAGCCAAGGCCCACTCTGGCGGCTTTGTCTCCACTGCAACCCACCGTCCCCCCCACCCCAACTCCTGCCCTCCTCTGCAGCCCACCAGTGGTTCTGGACCAGCAGCACCCCATCACCTGGATGCAGAGAAGAGAACCAAGATCACAGGCTCCACCCAGCTACACAGCGAGGATCTGCATATTAACGAGATCCCCAGAATGGGGAGGGGCGTCCCTGGTGGCTAAGATGGTACAGAATCTGCCTGCAATGCGAGAGACCCAGGTTCGATCGCTGGGTCTGGAAGATCCCCTGGACAAGGGAATGGCAACCCCAGAATTTCATGGACAGAGGAGACTGGCAGCTTCCATGGGTTTGCAGAGTCTGACACGACTGAGAGACTCACACTTTCACTTTCAGGAGGGGGAGGGGGCAAGTCACCACGTGTTCACTGCGCCTTGGGCTGTGGTCCTCTGCCTTGTAGAGTCTGTGACTGCAGGGTCATTGTGTCTTCCATGGTCAGGAATGGCTTCCCCAGTGGCTCCTGCGTGCCTGCCAAGTGGCTTCAGTTCCGTCCTGGGTTGGCAAGCGTTTCTTTAACCTCTACCGCCACCCAGTGGTGAATAATTCGCCTGCAATGCAGGAGCTGCAGGAGAGGAGGGTTTGATTCCTGGATCTGGAAAATTCCTTGCGGGAGGAAACGCAGAATTTCCTCCAGAATTCCTGCCTGGGAAATTCCATGGACAGAGGAGCCTGGTGGGCTACAGTCCATGAACGACTTAGCACGCACGCATATTCAGAAGTAATTGAGCCTGATTTCTTCAGTGGAGACTTCTGGAAGCTCCAGATAGTTACTCACCTAGCAAGAGTTGTTCTCAGTTCCTTAGGAGCGTGATTTCGTTCATTCTTGAGATGAAATTTTTTCATAACTGAAGAGCAAGGACCATGAAGGAAAAAAAAATGATCTTAATGGTTTAAAGGAAAACATAAGTTAGGACTTCTCTTCCCAGCCCCCACCCAAACTCCAAACCTCTGTTCTTGGTTTTCTCCTAATGTCTCAGGTGGAGACAGGCAATAAATACTGATTTCTGTGCTTTGTATGTCACCCCTGAAGTCTAGCCTGTTCTAGTGGGAGGAAGAAGTAGCGCTTCGCCCATGAGGTTGTCAGAAAACGTGATTGTCAGATTTGCAAGCACTGGCTGCACAGGCCAGATCACCTTTCACTCCCCTAGCTGCCAACACGCCATTTACCAGCCACCGTCAGGAGAGCATTGCTGTTGGAAGGAATGAGGCCACTTGCAGTTTGAGTGAGATCCTGCATGCTCAGTCTCTCAGTTGTGTCCTACTCTTTGTGACCCCATGGACCACAGCCGGCCAGGCTCTTCTGTCCATGGGATTTCCCAGGCAAGAATACTAGAGAGGGTTGTAATTTTCTCCTCCAGAGGTTCTTCCTGACCCACGGATTGAACCCTCATCTCCTGCATTGCAGGCAGATTGCTTACCGCTGAGCCATGTTGTGAAATATCTCTGAATGGGAATATCTCTGAACAGACTTAGGTCAGTTCAAGTAAGGAGTGTTTCCCCATGGTCTTTGCTGCTAAATTCTTTAACTTGTCACTGCTCTGAGTTAATGTACCATGATTTCTGTGCTGAATCTTTTCCTACATTGATAGCAACTTTCCTTCCTCAGCATAGGCCAGGCCAGCAAGACCATCCAGTCTGTAAAATATTAGGCACCTACTGTGTATTGGTATCTAGGGGGTAAGGCAGTCAAGGCAGCAATCAGTAAGACAGAAACCAGGATGAGAGTCTAGTGGAGGCCCTAGAACAGCATGCAGATGCCTAGGGCAGAGGCAGGTGTGGGGTTTGCCTACTCAGATCTGAGCAAGGTTCAGAAGAGAGACTGAAGAGTGAAATCAGGTATGAATGGCGGAACGGGAGGAGGCTTCATGGAAGAGCTAACAGTAGGAGAGAGAGAAGAAGGTCACTACATGCACCGCTAACCCAGAAGTGTGAAGTGCAGTCCTATGTGAGAAGTCCCAATAGGGTCATTCTGTGGCCAGAACAGAAGTTTGTGGCACAGGGCAAGACAAAAGGAATACACAAATGCAGATGCTGGTGGGGTCTCGGTGGCTATTAAAAATGAATGAAGCTGCCCAGATGCAGGAGAAACACCAGCCCAGCACAGGGGCCAAGTGTTGTCAGTGCTTCCTCTCTTTTTTAAATTGAGCTGTAAATCCAGAGTTCGATTTGCCTCTCCGAATTTTAAATGGCTGGCAACCGTTGCGGATTTTCTAAAAGCATCCTTTCTCTCATACTGACATGTCTCCCAGCCCCGTTCCCCCACATATGACTCCCTCTGCTTTTCTCTGCTCTCCTTTCCCAGGGTCACACAGTGCCCAGCCAAGATGGTACCTGTGGGTAACAGGCAGTGGGTGGGAAAGGGTGAAGGGAAGAGAAAGGGCCATGGTGATGGAAGCTACCAAGTTCAGTTACTCTCCAGAGAGGCAAGCCATAAGTTCCTGGTAGTTGTTCTTTCTCTCTACCAGTCAGAAATAGCACCCATGAGACCAACATGAGCAACTGATCTACCAATTGTATTGACATATATTTTACATACCAAAGATTTTACTCTTCACTCATTTTCAGTATATTATTGAATGCATCTTAGTGTTCAGTTTGGTGTTTGCTGTAAGTTTTTCTTTATATATACCCTAATCAGGTTGAGGAATTATGCTTCTATTATTAGCTCATTGAATGAATGAGTGAGCGAGTGAAGTCACTGAGTCATGTCTGACTCTTTGTGACCCTGTGGACTGTAGCCTACCAGGCTCCTCTGTCCATGGGATTCTCCAGGCAAGAATACTGGAGTAGGTTGCCATTTCCTTCTCCAGGGGATCTTCCCAACCCAGGGATTGAACCCAGGTCTCCAGCATTGTAGGCAGACGCTTTAACCTCTGAGCCACCAGGGAAGCCCATAGTTTTTATTTAAAAAGGCTGTTGAATTTCACCGATTGCTTTTCCTATATATATTCAGGTAATCCTGTGGTTTTTGTCCTTTCTTCTATTAATATTATACATGACATTAATTGACTTTCACATGTTAAAACAGCTGCATATCTGGGATAAACCCAACTTGACTACGGTGTATCATCCCTCTTATGTGGTGCAGGATCCAGTTTAATAGCATATTGTTGAGCATTTTGTACATTTGTCATGGTCTATTGTTGTCTTTCCTTGTGATGACTTTATTCAGTTTGGCATATAATACTGGCTGTGTAAAGTGTTTCCCCTCTCTTTAACATTTTGGTACAGTGTGAGGATCAGTGTTCATTCTTTTACTGTTTGGTAGAATTCAAAATTAAAGCCATCTGAACTTGGGCTTTTCTTTGTGGAAAGAATTTTTATATAATAATTCAAAATTCTTACTTTTAAAAAAAATTATTTATTTTATTTGTGGCCATGCTCAGTCTTTGTTGCTGCACACAGGCTTTCTCTAGTGGCAGCTAGTGGAGAGTACTCTCTTGTTTCAGAGCATGGGCTCTAGGGTTCATGGGCTTCAGTAGTTGCTCCATGGCACGTTAAATCTTCCAAGACCAGAGATCAAACCCGTGTTCCCCACTGTGGCAGGCAGATTCCTAACCATTGAACAACCAGAGACGTCCCCGAAATCCTGTCTTTTAAGTTTTATTTAGATATTCTACTTCTTCTAAAATATTCTTTGAAATATGTCTATTGATACAAATTCATATAGCACAAAATTTGTCCATTTAAAGTGTAAAATGCAGTCATTGTTAATGTGTTTGGAGAGTCAGACAAGCATAACCACAATCCGTTTTAGAAAATATCTAGCACACCAGTAAGAACCCAAGTGGATGAACATTCACAGACACTGTATCCACCACCACCTCCCCCTGGCCCACCCCAGCCTTGTGTGTGTGTGTGTTCAGTCACTCAGTCATGTCTGACTCTTTGCAACCCCGTGGGCTGCAGCCTGCCAGGCCCTCCTGTCCACAGGATTTCCCAGGCAAGAATACTGGAGTGGGTAGCCATATCCTTCTCCAGGGGATCTTCCCAAGCCAGGAATCGAACCCGTGTCTTCCACTGTGCCATGTGGGAAGCCTCCAGCCTTAGGTAACCATTAATTCTCTTTCCTTATCTGTAGATTTCCCTATTCTGGATATTTCATATAAATGGAATCATAATATGTGGTCTTTGGTGGCTGGCTTCCTTCACCTAGGATGATGTTTTTGAGGTTCACCCACAGTCTTTTTTCATTTTGCTTTTCATGCATTTGGTGTCACATCTACGAATCCATTGCTGAAATCCAACATCATAAAAATGTACCTCTGCATTTTCTTCTGAGAGTTTTAATGGCTCAAGTCTGGAAATTGATCAAAGGGCTGCGACTCTCTGTTTTTGTGATTCAGAGTAGACTTTTGATCATTTGACCTGTGACATCTCTGCTTATACAGACCAAGTAAGAACTTATTGGGCTTCCTAACTCTTTTACTTCTAGGAAGATCATGAGCAACTAGATAAACCCATAGAGCTGCCCAAGTCAGCCTGTTGTGATTGTGCTTTGACTCTTCTCTCCATTACTGTAACCAGGCCCACCTGGCCCTTGGTGGTTGTGTGCTCCCACTTGGCTCCTGCCATCTGGGGATCTAAATACTCCACTGTATTTAGGTTTCCCAGTTCAGTGACTGCAGTTCCTACTGTGAGTTCTGGCCTGCAGAGAAGAGCAATCACAGAGTTCTTCAAGGGTGCTAGGGCTCCCCTCACAGTCTTGGGAAATGTATGTCTTCAGGATTCTCCCAGTATGAATGAGTAGGTCTTAAATGACAAATCCACACTAATGGTCAAATCTCTGTAAACCTCTGAATGCCTTCCTCTGTATTAAACCAAGGCAGGGCTGACATTTCCAGCTCACTCACTGTGGGCCAACTTTTGGTCCATAGTTCAGCCTACCAAACTAATAAAAGCCCTTTATCACTCCCTGAGTTGCAATACTAAATGCAGAATGTATGCTTAGTGAATCATTTTGGCCTGATCTAGCGTTATGTGGGGAGGCTGATCCCACTGGGGGTCAAGAGGCTGCTTCTAACTGAAAGTGGGGAGGATACTTCTCCTGGCAAGGATAACTCACCAGACTTGATGGGCTCAGTGTCCCCAGCTTCATCAGGGTCTTCCCACACAGCTCTATCACAGTGTACAGAATCCCATTCTTTCCAAGTCAGTGCCCTCATCTTAAAAGGAAACACCTTAGTGGCAGAATTTAACTTCTAGTCTAATTCAACCAGTTGCAGGATGTGCATTTGCATATGATCCTTAGCAATCTTAACCCTGTATCTACAGGAGATAAGTGTCTCCTTATGGATACACATAGAATCTTTTACGTCTTTAACTGTAAACTGAGCTACTCCTTTTCTTTAACCACTCTTTCCAACTACATTGGGAGCTACCAGAAAGCTCATTATACCTATTGGTGTTATAAAAATGTTCAAAAGTATCATATACACAGTCACAGAACACCTTGCACCCAGAACTTCTTTTAAGTGGTTCATCAGGCATATCCAAAGCAGATATTTTGCATATATGTATTGCCATAGACTATCAATGCTGTCTTTACTACAGAGTCATTAGCACCTTTAACCCTAATCAGATTACAGAGCTAATTCTAGAAACCACGGAACCAATTGAGAAAACTCATTTTTTTAATTGAAGTATAGTGGCTATACAGAACTATATGTTACAGACGTACAATATAGTGATTTACAACTTTAAAGGTTATATTCCATTTATAGCTATTACAAAATATTGGATATATTCCCCATGTTTTGCAATATATCCTTGGGGCTTATTTTATACATAATCATTTGTACCTCTTTTTCCCCTATTCCTATCTTGCCCCTTCCGCCTTCCCTTTCCCAACTGGTAACCATTAGTTTGTTCTCTGTGTCTGAGTCAGCTACTTATCTGTTAATATTCAGTTGTTGTTCAGTTGCTCAGTCCTGTCCGACTCTTTGTGACCCCATGGACTGCAGAATGGCAGGCTTTCCAGTCCTTCACCATCTCCCAGAACTTGCTCAAACTCATGCCTATTGAGTTGGTGATGCCATCCAACCATCTCACCTTTTGTCCTCCCCTTCTCCTGCCTTCAATCTTTCCCAACATCAGGGTCTTTTCGAATGAGTCAGTTCTTTGCATCAGTAGCCAACGTATTCAGAGAAGGCAGTGGCACCCCACTCCAGTACTATTGCCTGGAAAATCCCGTGGATGGAGGAGCCTGGTAGGCTGCAGTCCACGGGGTCACTAAGAGTCCGACACGACTGAGCGACTTCACTTTCACTTTTCACTTTCATGCATTGGAGAAGGAAATGGCAACCCATTCTAGTGTTCTTGCCTGGAGAATCCCAGGGACGGGGGAGCCTGGTGGGCTGCCGTCTATGGGGTCGCACAGAGTCGGACACGACTGAAGCAACTTAGCAGCAGCAGCAGCAGCAGCCAACGTATTGGAGTTTCAGCTTTAGCATCAGTCCTTCCAATAAATATTCAGGACTGATTTCCTTTAGGATGGACTAGTTGAATTTCCTTGCAGTCCAAGGGACTCTTCTCCAACACCACATCTTCTCCAACACCACAGTTCTAAAGCATCAGTTCTTCAGTGCTCAGCCTTCTTTACAGTCCAACTCTCACATCCATACATGACTACTTGAAAAACCATAGCTTTGACTAGTCGGACCTTTGTCAGCAAAGCAATGTCTCTGCTTTTTAATATGCTGTCTAGGTTGGTCATAGTTTTTCTTCCAAGGAGCAAGCATCTTTTAATTTCATGGCTGCAGTCACCATCTGCAGTGATTTTGGAGCCCAAGAAAATAAAGTCTGTCACTGTTTCGATTGTTTCCGCATCTATTTGCCATGAAGTGATGAGACCAGATGCCATGATCTTAATTTTTTGAATCTTGAATTTTAAGCCAGCTTTTTCATACTCCTCTTTTACCTCCATCAAGAGGCTCTTTAGTTCTTGTTTGTTTTCTGCCATAAGGGTGCTGTCATCTGCATATCTGAGGTTATTAGTCTGTTTTATTTTTTAAATTCAACATCTAAGTGAGATCATACAGTATTTGTCTTTCTCTGTATGACTCATTCAACTTAGCTTATTGCCCTCCAAGTCCATCCATGTTGCTGCAAATGGCAAAATGTCATTCATTTTTATGGCTGTGTCGTATTCCATTATGTATACATATGTCTGTATGTGTGTGTGCCACACCTTATTTATCCATTCATTCATTGATGGACACTTAGATTGCTTCCATATCTTGACAATTGTAAATAATTCTACCATGAACATTGGGGTGCATGTACCTTTTCTAACTAGTGTTTTTGTTTTTATCAGATATATACCCAGGAATGGAATTGCTGGGTCACATAGCTCAATTTCAGTTTTCTGAGAAACGTCCCTACTATTTTCCACAGTGACTGCACCAATTTACATTCCCACCAACAGTGCACAAAGATTCCCTTTTTGCCACATCCTTGCTACCATTTGTTATTTGTGCTCTTTTTGATGATAGCCATTATCATAGGTATGAGGTGACATCTCATTGTGATTTTGATTTGCATTTCCTTGATGGGTTAGTGATGTTGAGCATCTTTTCATGTGCCTGTTAGCCATCTGTATATCTACTTTGGAAAAGTTTCTATTCAGTTTTTCTCCCCATTTTTAAAGTGATTTGGTTTTCTGACATTGTGTTTTTGAGCTATTTATATATGTTGGATATTAACCCCAAATCAGTCATTTGAAATATTTTCTCTTATTCAGTAGTTTCTTTCCATTTTTCAGTGGTTTCTTTTGCTGTGCAAGAGCTTTTAGGTTTAATTAGGTCCCTGTGCTATGCTAAGTCGCTTCAGTCATGTCTGACTTTTTGCAACCCAATGAAATGTAGCCCGCCAAGTTTCATGGAATTCTCTGGGCAAGAATACTGGAGGGGGTTGCTGTGCCCTTCTCCAGGGTATCTTCCTGACCCAGGGGTTGAACCTTCATCTCTTATGTCTTCTGCATTAGCAGGAAAATTCTTTACCAGTAGTGCCACCTGGGAAGACCATTTGTTTATTTTTGCTTTTATTTCCTCGATTTTAAGAGATAGATCCAAAAATAATGCTGTTGTGATTTATGTTAAAGAGTGTTCTCCCCGTGCTTTCATCCAGAAGTTTTACATATTCAACCTTATGTGTAGGTCTTAAATCCATTTTGAGTTTGTTTTTGTATATACTGTTAGATAATGTTCTAATTTCATTCTTTTACATGCAGCTATCCAGTTTTCCCAAACTGCTTACTGGAGAGACTCTCTTTTCTCCACTGCATACTGTATTCTTGCCTGTTTGTTGTAGATTAATTGGCCATAGGTTCATAAGCATGTTTCTATGATTTCTATCCTATTTCCTTGATCTGTAGGTCTGTTTTTGTGCCAGTACCATACTGTTTTGATTACTATAGCTTTGTAGTATAGTCTAAGGTCAAGAAGCTTGATTCCTCCAGCTCCATTCTTTTTCTCTTTTTCCTTTATGGACAGTGTCTGGTCTTTGTTCCAGCACATGGGATCTTTGATATTCATTGAGGCATGTGGGATCCTCAGGTGTGGCATTCAGAATCCTCAGTTTCAACACATGGGATCTCTTTAGATACAGCATGCAGGGTCTTCAGCTGTAGCATATGAACTCTAAGTTGTGGCATGTGAATCTCAGTTGCAGCATGGTAATCCTTAGTTGCTGCATGTGGGATCTAGTTCTCTGATCAGGGACCAAACCGGGTGCCCCTACACTGAGAGCATGGAGTCTTAGCCACTGGACCACCAGAGAAGTCTCTCCAGCTTTGTTTTTTTTTCCCCAAGATGGTTTTGGCTATTTGGGGTCTATTGTGTCCATACAAATTTCTAGTTCTGTGAAAGAATGCCATTGGTAATCTGATAGAGATTACATTTAATCTGTAGATGGCCTTGAGTAGTATAGTCACTTACAAAATTGATTCCTGCAGTCCAAGAACAGGGTATAGTTTTCCATCTTGTTGTGCTGTCTTCAATTACTCTCGTCAATATCTTGCAGCTTTCCAAGTACAGGTCTTTTGCCTCCTTCGGTAGGTTTATTTCTAGGTAGTTTATTCTTTTTGATGCAATTAAATGGAATTATTTAATGGCAAATGGGATAATATCCTGAAGTTCTCTTTCTTCTGGTTGCTGTTAGTGTACATAAATGCAAATAGATTTTTATATATCAATTTTTTATACTGCAGCTTCACTGAATTCATTGATGAACTCTGGTAGTTTTCTGGATCAGGATGCTGGGAGTTATCTCGGCCAGAACAAAAGGGAACCTCAAGCTGCCATGGACGGCCAAAGGGAGCAGGGGTAGGTGAGCATCTCACAGGAGTATGCAAGGGCAACCAGAACACACAGAGAGGAAGGCGAGGAGGGGGGTGGCAGGGGATTCAGCCATTGGCAGGGAGTGCCCTGCCACAATCCTGACAGCTGAGGAGGCAGCCAAGAGTGTTTGCTGAGTCCCAGGGAGTCTAAAATGGAACTCACCTTTTCAGGGGTCTGAGGCATCCCTGGGTCACATGGGAGGGCACTGAGTAGGGCTTCTGGCTATGGGGACACCGGGCAATGCTATCTAGCTCACCTGAGCTGTGTCTAGAAACATTTAATTCAGATGGTGTTTCAGCCCCCAGTTTGCAAGAATCAACAAAGAAGCCCACCCCTCACTTGTGACAGGAGGCTTCCAGCATGGAGCCAATGTCCACCGGGAGATCAGTGCTTATGCACCTTAGATGCAGACTTGCTGTGAGACACAGCACGCTTCCTCATAACCACATGGCAGACTTACGCGTCAGGAACCTTGCCACCTCCTGTACCTCCCCCGAGTCTTCCCATGAGGCAGGTGCCCCTAGGATTACCTGTGTGGGGAAGCAGAGGCTCAGAGTGGGTGAGGCAGGCAGCTGGGCATCAGCTGGGGATCAGCAGGGCAGCAGTGCCCACCTTGGCATCTCCTCACACAAGCCCTCTCTCTCACCCACTGGGCCAGGCTCCTGGGCCCCAGCTGGCTGACTCCTCAAGGTCAGAGGCATTTCTGATTCTGGAAATCTCGGGAAGATCCTCAACCCCAGGACCAGAGTTGGGGTGAGGGGCATTAGTGGGGTGGGCCACCAATGTGGGCTGTCCTGCATGGCCGCCTCTTTGATGCTAGAGCATCAGGCCCCAGAGCAGAATGGCAGCTCTCATGGCCTGGACACAGAGTGGGACAGAGGTCCCGTGGATGGCGGTCATAGGAAAGGGAGCCACACTGTGCATGAAGGCCCAGGGAGACCGCCCCCCCCGCATGCCTGGGACCATGATATGCAGAGCAAGGCCTACCTGGTGTGGACATGGCAGGTTGCGGAGCCCAGAGGACAGCAGCCTGTCCTCCTTCTGTGCTCCCATGACTCCCTCGTGGCTCAGACCAGAAAGAATCCACGTGCAATATGGGAGACCTGGGGTTGATTCCTGTGTTGGGAAGGTCTCCTGGAGGGGGGCATGGCAACCCACTCCAGTATTCTTGCCAGGAGAATCCCCATGGACAGAGGAGCCTGGCAGACTATTATCCATGGGGTCGCAAAGAGTCAGACATGACTGACTAAGCACATGACTCCCATAGCTGTGGAGCAGAAGTTTAGTGCAGGGAAGCACAGGTCATTTCCTGGGAAGTGTCCTGGTCAGCCAAGGAAGTGCAGGTCAGGGGTCGACACCTGTATAGAAAGCAGGGAAGCTTCTGCAGTCTGCCCACTGCAAATGCCAAGTCCCCTCTCTGGGCCTTGTGCGGATACTCTTGGGCCACTCTGTCATTTTCCAAGGGCTAGAGACCATGGTGAGTTAGTGAGTCCCGAGGATGGGCAAGCTGGGGCACTGCCTCCTGTGGGACAGGGTCCTGCATTCTCCAAAGTGGCCTGAAGATGACTGGGTGAGGGCACCCAGGGGCCTAGCCAGGAGGGTGCTGGTTTCAGTAAGCCTTTTGAGACTCAGACTTTGCTATTCTCTCTCTCTCTCTCTCAGTGAAGCCAAGTTACAGTTCTGCTGCAGTCCCCTGTTTAAGAGAGACAGCCCACACCTCCTGAGGAAGATTAAGAGGAGAGTGGGCGTTAAGTCTGCATCTCGGCAGGTGAAGGGCAGGCCAGCAGCCCTGGGTGTCCTTCCTGCACCCAGAACCACACAGCCACAGGCTGGCCTGTCACCCTGCCCTGAGGGTGCCCAGGGGACCACAGCCACCTGGAACTCGCCCCTATCACCGCCCTGGCCAGGACCTATGCTCCCTTGCTGCTGGTCCAGAGAAAGTGGTCCCACCCAACTCGATGGGTCCTGACACCTGGCAGCCCAAGGGCACAGAGGCTCCAGTCTCTCTAATCCCTGTCCTGAGGTGGTGGCCCTGCCCATTGAGGGCCCAAGGCTCTGCTTCACCTGGCCTCCTGATCAGATGGTTCCTCCCATGCTGGTGGTGGGCCCCACCACTGTGCCTACCCAGATCTTCAGCCTACCCTCTGGGCAGCTCCCAGTGGCCACACTGGTGCCTCTGTGCACCATGTGGATGCCAGTCATGGCTGCCGGGTCAGACCCCAACCTGACCTTGACTGCTCGGGCCCAGAACCCCTTCTACTACTTCTCAGGCAGCCCCTCTTTCCCATAATCTCCAGCCATTCTTTCCCATAATCCCCAACCCCTTCAGGTGCGCCCCCAAAGGACCCCAAACATGCATCCTATTCAGACAGATAGAGGTGGCCCTGTGGTCAGAACACTACAGGGCAATAAAGAGGCTGAAAACATGAGGTATTTCCCATCCAGCACACATCTGCAGCACCTCCATCCTGGGCCTGGCTGAGCATTTGAGTCCCCTCAGGCAGCTGCTCGCTTGTGAAGACAAGACAGATGGCCACCCACCCCCGGCACAATGCGGGCACCTCATACACAGCTGGGTAAGTCTCGCAGACACCCTGTACCCGCTCATTGAAAAGACCTCTCAAAGGCTGGACAAGAGCCTGGCAGAGTGGCCCAATGGGCACAGAGACACTGTCCAGCAGGCTCCTCACTTGACAAATGAGGAGAAATTACGCCTCCCTTTGTCTGGGGCCCCAAAAGAGCCCTTCCTTTCCTGAGACGCACAGGGCTGGAGCCCGTGGTCCCTGCCCGAGGCCTGCGGGTGTTCAGTCTGGGGGCTTGCTGGTGTCTGGACACCAGGCCTGAGGTTTGGCTTCATGGCAGGGCCTGCATCTGGTGACATTTTCTTGTTTCTCTTTCTTTTCCTTTTTCATCTGAGCACTCTGAGGGTGTCACACCTCAGCACCCTCTGCTCGCTGGGGTGTCCAGTTTATAACGTGCTTTCTCTTAAAAGAGTTTGTCCTGAGGATCATAGCAAATAGCCCTCCAGGGTTGCACTGCAGAGACAAGAGCTTCGAGGTCAGGAGAGGGGAGAGCTCACACACCAGTCCACTGGAACTGAAAGGCCAGGTCTCCCTTGTTGGAAGTCTGGTGCAGGCACAGGAGGCCCCTGAGAAAGGACTTGGGGTGGTGAAGGCCAGGGCTCTGTCAGCCCCAGCACCGAGCTGCTGTGATGCCCGACCAGGCTGCTCACTTTTGAGACAAAACACAGCCCCTTATGAAGGTTCGCTGCCTGGGGAACACCTTACCTTTTTTTTTTTTTTTTGAAATATAAGTTATTTATTAATCAATCCACTTACAAAGCAGGTGGCTTAATGCAAGCTTATCGACATCTTCACATATGATCCATGGGAACAACACCTTACCTTTTGAGAAGTTTTCATTTGTCATTTTGCCTTGACTTCCATATGCCTCTTAACCTGGAATCACATGCAGATGCTGCTATTTAAAAACCACATTCCCAGAAACCTCAGTATGTGTTGCACATGCTTACCAGTAAACCTATAGAGAAAGTGAAACTGTTCAGATTGCAATCTCAAGTCATCTGCTTGTCACAAAAGGCACCTTTTATTTACAAAGTCAAGGCTGCCTGACATCAAAAGAGACCCATGTGGTACAATGCTCAGTCCTCAGTAGATTTTGACTGATGTCTGTGGAGTAAAGTGGCTAAGCACGCGTCCTCCTGGGCCAGGCAGAGGCGGCAGCCTAAGGTCACACAGGAGTGTAGGGACGGAGCATGGCCTTGATGGGCTGGCCCTGGACAGTGAAACTGTCTTGAGCCCCACGCATGCCCGGGTCACCAGAGGAGAGGCCAGGTGGCTCCAGAGGCACAGAATTAGTTCTCTCCCCAGGACCACACAGGCAACAGTGTCTAGGAGAGTGGAAATACAATTCAACCAGACAGGGTGTCTCAGAGACAGGCCCTGCCTCACAAGTGCTCCAACTAGATAAGGAGGCTCAACCGGGCAGATCCTGAGGAGCCAGTGATCCATGGCCAACACATTTCCCACCAGCTCTGCCCAAGCCTCCCTCAGCCCAGTGCTCATTTTAAGTCCTCAGTGGCCCCTGGGCTCCCATGCTCTGTCCCTTCACAAAGGGAGGTGCCATGGCCAAACAGATGAGGTAGGGAGGCTGAAAGAAGCTGATTTCTGGATGATGGAAACAAGGTGAGCAAAGCTGGCAGTGCTCTGGAGTGCCAGCTCTCTGCAGGAGGAACCACCTGGGACTCCGTGGGCACTGTCATGAGGAAAGGCACTAGATTGGATTGAGCTACAAATTGGCAGGGGAGGCTGATGAGACACCACAGCCTGGGTCTTGTCCACGCCCAACCACACAAGCAAGGCCTGTGACTGGGCAGCAAGGTGTTCAGCCATCTGCTGAGCCTCTGGAAAGAGAGGGATGGTCCCCATCTCCAGGGTCTAAGGTCCTGGCCAGGGGACCTTCCAAGGCCCCATGCAAACCCCCCAGGTAACGAGCTCTGCATGACCCCACCCTCAGCAAACCTGGGGATGCCCAAGCCTTGCTCAGGCAGCACCTCTGGCCTCTAAGCAGTGCTATGGGGGGTTTTGGGGGGGTGCTGGAGGTGGCCAGGCCATCATGGGGGCTGGGCTGAACTGCAGTGAGGCTGAGCCCTTGGCCTTCAGGGGCCCCAGGGGCAGGGCGGGTCAGCCACCCACCCTACCCCTGAATGTCTCTCCTTTCTGTGGGAAGAGTCTAAATTTGCCTGACCAGTGGGGACTTAGAACCCACAACTCACGAGTTCTTGAACCCCGAAAGCCCCTCTGCCAACTCTGCCCATGAAGGGCCCATGGGAGGGGGCATCCATGCAGACCAGTGGAAGAGAGCCACCAGGAAATGACCCTGGGGATACCCCAGAGAGGAGGCATGTGAAGTTACTGTGAGCAGCCAAGGCCATCTACAGGCTGCTGAGTTCTTGCTAACTCACCTGCCGCTGCTCACCCTCTTCAACTAAAACAACATCATTTATACAAAAGTTTCTGAAGTCTGGTGACACTGAGGGGCCCCCATGGGAAGGCGAGTGGCTCCCTCAGCTCCCCCATGGTCATGGGCTGAGTAGCCCCCATCCAGCATCTGAGCTAGGACACCAGCCTTCTCTCAAGGCTTAAAGAGGCCCCCTCCTGAGAGAGGACGAGGGGTCCAGTCACCCTGGAACAGAGGATCCTATAGAATACAACTCCACCCTGACTGAGACTCCTGTGGGTCCCAGTTTGGGCTGTCAGGCTGAGACCCCATACCCCCTCACTTCCTCAGTGAACTCAGGGAGTCAGAGGCTTGGTCTTTGGGGCGCAGTCTCAGGTGGGCAGAGGGAGGGGCCCACGTCTTGTGGAGACTTGAGATGAGGACTAGAGGAGGCTGAGGGTCCCCAGGGGATGCATGTGTGGCCCTCCTGATAGCCCTGGGGGACCATAGGGCCTGGCATCCAGATGTAATGTCACTGATCCTGATGGGAGTGAAGTGAGGGCCTGGGTCAGGTGCCCGGGTTCAGGTCAGCAGAGTGAAGGAACCCAGCTGTGCTAGGAGTCAGCTAGAACCCTGAGGGGGGCTCTGGGACCCCACGACAATCCAGGTCATCATTGCTGTCAGCCCTGGGAGACCCTGGAAGGGTTGTGGGAGTGAGCCCCCTACTCCTGCTTGCCTCTCGGGGTCCTGGCTGGGGAGGGCCTGGTTCTAAGGGGAGCAAGGTCAGGGACAGAGGGTGGTGCTCAGACCTGCTGAGAGTCAAAGTGAAGAGCAGGAGGAGGGTTGAGGAATTCCGGGGCATCATCTCAGCTTGGGAAGCCCTGGGCATGGAGCCCTGATGTCGTGTCTGCAGACTCCCCCTGAGGGATCCCAGTGAAGTGATGGCCTTGGTGTGAGGACCCTGCCTCCAGTCAACACAAGGGGCATCCCCCGATCTGCCAGGGCTCAAGATGAGGACCTTGAGGGAGGACACAGGGAATCCCACAGGTCCCGGCACCTGCTGTCAGTCGGGGGCGACTCTCGTGGGGGCATGAGCTCGGGGTCTCAGAGACATTGAAGACTTGGCATAAGGGGCGGATTGGAGGGGAGATTCTTAGGCTTTGAAGGAGTTTAGGTGAGGACCCTCAGGGAGGACCGAGCAGACCCCTGCCCCTGTGCTCAGTGCTGGGAGGCCAGGCAGGACGTGAGGAGGAACTGAGGACCCGCAGGAGGCCGTGGGCAGTGTGGCCACATGTGGAGACCCTTAGTGCTTTCTGTTCAGACTCTGGTCTTGTTCTGAGTTTCCATGCAGGCTCCCAGGGGGGTGGGACCAGGTCGTGCCAGGATAAAGGTGAACACTACAAGGGAACCCTGAGGGGACCTCCCACCACACAACTGGGGGGACCTCACAGAGTCCACTCCTCGTACCATCCCAGAAGGCTCAGGGCTGTGCCACAGGATACCCCTGAGGTGCCCCTCCATTTCTCTCACAGGGGATCCAGGAACCAGGAGGCAAAGGCAGAGGTCTGAGGACCATGTCCAGAGGTCAGAGAATAGAGGAGGTCCAGGCAGTGCCAGGAGTCAAGGTGAGGAGGGTGGCCTGAGTATGCACCAGGGGCTCCCCATCCCAGAACAGAGGGGAACCCACAAGGGCCTAATTCCCACAACTTGTCACACTGGAAATCTCAAGCTGTGTTGACTGCACCCTGGTGAGCCACCTCACTTCCTCCTTCAGGTAGCCAGGGGGCTGGCCACTCTGGAGGCACGCCCCTGTGAGATCTGAGAGCACCCCTAAAGGGGAGACCTGTAAGTGGCCTGTGTCAGACCGCCCAGGGTGCGTTTCTCAGCCGAGGCTGCTCACACCCCCTCTCTCCTCCAGGAAGGTGGTCCCCATCTGTCCCCCTGCCTCACTTCTGTCTGTGGTTTGATCCCAGGCATCATGCTCATGGTCAAGATGAGTGAGCTGAGCAAGCCAAGCAAGCCTGAGGAAAACCTTCAGGACCCAGGTGAGGCCCAGGGCCCGGAAGAGGTGCAGCTCTTGGGGACTGAGGCGGGGAAGGCTGCATCTGCCTTGGCCTCATCCCCTCTATCTCCTGCTCCACCCTTGTGGAGGCCTTGCCCCAGGAAACTCTTAATGAGATGGTGACAGGAACATGGTGACGTTCCTGCTCCTCAAGTATCGAGCCAAGGAGCTGACCTCCCAGATGGAAATGCTGAAGAAGGTCCTCAGGGATAACCAGGAACAGTTGTCGGTGGTCTTCAGCCAAGCCTCGGAGAGCCTGCAGCCGGTCTGTGGCATGGAAGTGAAGGAGGTGGACCCCACGGAGCACATCTACATCATGGTCCCCACCCTCGGCCTCACCTGCGATGCAATGCCGAGCGGTGGGCAGAGCATGCCCAAGGCTTGCCTCCTGGTGCTGGTCCTCAGCCTGATCATGTGGAATGGAGACCGTGCCCCTGAGGAGGAGGTCTGGGGAGCACTTAGCAAATGGGGATGTTTGTTGGGAGGGAGCACTGTGTCTTTTGTGATACCAGAGAGCTGCTGACCCATGTGTGGGTGTGGGAGGGGTACCTGGAGTACTGGCAGGTGCCTGACAACGACCCTGCTTGACACGAGTTCCTGTAGGGTCCCTGGGCCTATGCAGAGACCAGCAAGTAGGAAGTCATGGAGTATCTGCTCAGAGACAACCAAAGGTTTTCCAGGGCCTTCCCACCCCCATCTGCAGAGGCTGTGAGGGAGGAGGAATAGGAGCCCTGACCCATAAAAGTAGCCAAGCTGATCCTTCCCTCTGTGATTGAAGAGGGAGTGGTCAGCCTTCTCAGTAGTGATGGCCTGGGCCACTTGGGGGAACCCGGTGTGTAGCTTTGTGTTCCTTTTCTCTGTGATGACATGGAAAATCATCTCTGTTTTTTAGGAATTTTTCAAATGTGTTTTTTCAGCTTAAGCCTTAATAAACTTCAGTATCTAACTTTGTGAATTACATTGATCCCACATGTATTTGTACTTAGCCAGTTTAAGGACCAGAGTTTTGCTGTTTTGTAAAAGAGATTGGGAACTCTCCTATTTTATTTTGTGACCCTGAGCAAGATCATAAAGAATTGGAATTACAAATATTTTGGATATGTGAACTTACTTAGCAGTATATAGTTAGTGGAAAAATTGGAAAATAAAAAACAGTTGTAGTGAATTCTCACTTCTTATAGGTTTTGACTGTCCTTTTCTACGGCTAATCTGCATCTGTTTACTTGGATTTTGCCAGGTTGTTATTTAAGAAACTAGGAGAAAATTGATGAGATTAATAAGCCCCCTTCTCACTGGTTCATTTATTCCACAGAACTTCAGGAGGTGAGGTGTTAGGGCAGAGGGTGGAAGCTTCAGATCCGCAGAGGATGGACTCTCGCGACCCTGAAGCAGTATTGAGTAGACCTCCCTCCCACCTCTGTGGTCAGTGTTAGGAGGCCAGGCGGGATGTGAGGAGGAGGTGAGCACTGAGCATTTCCCAGCCTAGGACCTGCCGAAGGCCCTGGACAGGTGACACCACACGTGGGGGCCCTCAGTGCTTTCTGTTCAGACTCAGGTCTTGTTCTGAGTTTCCCTGCAGGCCCCCAAAGGGGAGGGACCAGGCCATGCCAGGGGAACAGTGGGCAATACAAGGGAGTCCAGAGGGGACCAGCCACCCCATAACTGGGGGACCTCGCAGAGTTCACCCCTTTTACCAGCACAGAAGGCTCAAGTCTGTGCCACAGTCTACCGCCTAGGTGCCCCCTCCATTTTTGATACAGGAGCTCCAGGAACCAAGAGGTGAAGGCGGAGGTCTGTGGCCCGTGTCCACAGGTCAGAGACCAGAGGAGGTCCAGGCAGTGCCAGGAGTCAAGGTGAGGACGGTGTCCTGAGTGTGCACCAGGGGCTTCCCATCCCAGCACAGAGGAGAGCCCACAAGGTCCTAATTCCCACAGCACGTCAGACCCAGAACCTCACTCTGTGCTGACTGCAACCTGGGGGGCCACCTCCCATCCTCTTTCGGGTAGCCAGGCGTCAGGCCAATCTGGAGGAGCTCCTCTATGAGGCCTGAGAGCACCTCTCAAGAGGAGACCTGTAAGTGGCCTGAGTCAGACCGCCCAGGCTGGGTTTCTCATATGAGGCCGCTCACAACCCCCCTCTCCTGCAGACCTGGGGTCCCCATCTGTCCCCCTGCCTCACTCCTGTCTGCAGTTCGACCCTGGTCATCATGCCTGGGATGCATGAGCTTTGCCAGCCTGGGAGAGTCTTTCAGGATCCAAGAGAGGATGAGGGTCTGATGGAGGCAAAGTTCACTTGGGGTGAGGAGGAGGAGGAGCAGATGAAGGAAAGAGATGCAGCTTCCTCCTCTCCCTGTCTCCCAGTCTGGGGCACCCTGGAGGAGGTGGCTGCTACTGCAACAACCAGTTTCCCCCAGAGCCCTCTAGGTGTCTGCCCCTCTCCCACTGCCATGGCTGCCAATCTTGGGAGCCAGTCTGAAGACCATGGCCTCAGCAGACAAGATGAAGTGCCAGACACCTCACGTGACCAGGAAGATGCAAAGTCCTTGCTCCAAGATGCACTATGGGTGAAGAAGAAAGAGCTGATGTGATTCCTGCTCAGCAAGTATCTTGCCAAGGAGCCGATCACAAAGGCAGACGTGCTGAATAGTGTCCTCAAAGATTACCAGGACTACTTCCTGGTGGTCCTCAGTCAAGCCTCAGAGTACCTGCAGCTGATCTTTGGTTTGGAGATGAAGGAGGTGGATCAGAGTGAGCACACCTATATCCTGGTCCCCACCTTGGGCCTCACCCTCAATGAGATGCTGAGGGATGGGCAGGGGTTGCCCAAGGCTGGCCTCCTGGTGGTGATCCTGTGCCTGATCACTGTGGAAGACAACCGTGCCCCTGAGGAGGAGGTCTGGGAAGCATTCAGCAGGATGGGGGTGTCCTGGGAGGGAGCACTACACATATGGGGATCCCAGGGAGCTGCTGACCCAAGTGTGGGTGCGGGAGGGGTACCTGGAATACCGGTAGGTGCCTGACAACGGCCCTGCTCGATACAAGTTCCTGTGGGCTTCCTGGGCCTATGCAGAGACCAGCAAGTTTAAAGTCCTGGAGTATCTGGACAGAGTCGGTTGAAGGGGTCCCAGCTCCTTCCACCCCCTCTGCAGAGGCTGCGAGGGAGGAGGAATGGGGACTCTGAGCCAGAGCAGCAGCCAGGCTCCTTCCAGGCCCACATCCAGCAGCTTGTCCTGGGGGGTGCAGGAAGGGAGGTGATCCTTCCCTCTGTGATTGAAGAGGGGGCGGTCAGCCTTCTCAGCAGTGAGAGCCCGGGCCCACTGGGGGAACCCAGTGTGTGGCATCTTTGCGTTCCTGTTCTCTACAATGACACGGAGACTCATCTCTCTTTTCTTGAGGAATTTTTCAAATGTTATTCATTTTTATAGAAGACGATGCATCCCAGTATCTAACTGTGTCAGTGACATTGATCACCGTGTGTTTGTACCCAGCCAGTTCAAGAACAAGAGTTTTTTCTCTTTTGTAAAAGAGATTGGGAACGCTTCCATTTTATTCTGTGGTCCTGCACAAGATAACATGGAATTAGAATTAGAATGATTTTGGAAATGTGCATTTATTTAGCAGTGACATAGTTGGTGGAAGAATTAGAAAATAAAAAGTGATAGTACTGAATTTTTGCTTCTTATACTTGTTGTGTGTCATTTTGTACAGCTAAGGGATCTCTGTTCATTTGGATTTGCCCAGATTATCAAAGGAAGTGGCAAGTAATCTGAGCCAAGCAGCCCCTGCTCACTGGCTCATTTATTCTGAAGACCTTTATGGAGCCTTTGCTCCATGAAAAGCCCTGTGTTAGCAGTGGGGACACTGGGAGAAGCAGGACAGCCCCACACCTGGAGCAATGGTCTGAGAGCCACGGTCACATGAGGTTCGTCATGGGAGTGAGGGGAAATGAGACATTGCTGTAAGGTGTCCCTTTGGATCTTAGATAAACCCCAGAGAGATCTGTTTCTGGGGCAGGATGGAAGGGGTCCTGGCTGTTCTCGCATTTCTGCTGACCACAGGGATGGAGTAGGTGTTTTCTACCCAGTATCTGCTAGAAATCCTGCAGAACTCCTGTCACACTCCCTTGAAATGATGCCCAGAAATCCATGGGCTGACCCTCTCTTTCCTGGTCCCAGGGACCCAGATCTCAAGGTGTTAACTAGCTTTTAATTATCTTGATTTTCATTGGGCATTGTAATCAAAGACTCGGCATTTATTGGCACTGCAATGATGAAAATAAGGGTTGGGATGGAAGAACAGCTGGGACACAGGCAAAGAGTGGTTCCTGCTTCTATTTCCAAGAGCAGCTTGGGTCCTGCTGGAACACTCCTCCACACCCAAATTTCACAGGTCCTCTAACTGGAAATGGGGTTACTGGGTAGCTCAAACAATGAAGAAACTGCTTGTATTGTGGGAGAGCTGGGTTCAATTCCTGGGTCAGGAAGATTCCCCCTGGAGAAGAGCATGGCAACCCACTCAAGTATTCTTGCCTGGAGAATTCCATGGACAGAGGAGCCTGGCAGGCTACAGTCTATGGAGTTGCAGAACCAGACACGACTGAGTGACTAACACTATGTTCCACTATGGTCTAACTAGAAAAGTTTCTTAGTTTTATTTATGAAACATCCTATTGAGGTGCATATCCTCTGACCTGTCCTGGACCACAAAGCAGCCAACTCCACCTAGTGGAGGAGTGTCTGGGGGCAACAGTGTGAGAAATTCCTGCCTCATCATCACAGGGCTAACAGCCGCCAGGCCTTGAGCTCTGTATCGTCCCTCACATGTATCCTGCAGCCCAACACACGGGGCTCCTCACACCCACTCGCCTCCCAGATGAAGAACTGAGGCTACAGCCCTTGGGCATCTTCCCAGGACTGGGCTGGGGTGGGCTCAGAGCCCTGATCTCAATTCCTCTGGAGCCCCCACCCTGCCTGTCCACCCCAGGCTGTGGCCCTACCTTCCTGCCTTCCTCTTCTCAGTGCTACACGATGCCTCTGAGGTGACAAAATCAGGCCCATGGAAGGAAGGGGACAAGGGGAATCAGAAGCACTGTGGGGCTTCTCTGGGGTTTGCTGGGAGCTGACTCTGCCAGGGGCCTGCATCTCTGTCCAGTCCCAGCGCCTCCTGCCTGAGGGTGGTGCCCTGTCCCTGCTGCTGCCATGGGGCCTCCTGCCCAACTGCCAGGCTGACCAGCTCCTCTCCGAGCAGGAGAGATGGAGTGTTTGACTGAATGGCCTCAGAGATGGAGTGTTTGACTGAATGGCCCCAGTGCCCACTGGGATAAGGATGCTACAAGAGCCTCCTCTGATATGGGAGGGCAGATAACATGGGCAGAACCCCGAGGCTCCAGGTCTCCCCAGCCTCAGAGAGGAAGAAGAGCAGCTGGAAGATCTCTGAACTGGGGACACCAGAGTGGGGATGCCAAGCACAGGGACAAGAAAGCAAGGCTGAGAAAGGCAGGCCTTAGACATCATGAGGGCTTGTGTGTACACCACACGAGTGTCCCAAGCCACAGCTGACAAAGACCCCTCAGCTCCCAGCCCCATCTCTGCCCATGCTCTGCAAATCCCCCATCTTAGCCCAGGGCTGTTGAAGGCAGATCCATTTTAACCTGTCCGGCCTTGGCCCTGGGGCCACCCTGGACCAAATAACCCATTAGGTTACTGTCACCTCATTCGACTGCTGAGGAGGCACTGAGGGATAGAATGATAGCCCATGACTGCAGGGGACCTGAGCACACACACCTCCGTCCTCACTTTTTTCCTTGTACCTGGAGGAAGGGTCCCTGTTTACTGGAGGGGGGAGGGGAGGACCAGAGCCATAGGCCTGAACCTCAGCAGGGTCTCAGCACCTCACAAGGAGGCTCCATTTCACATGGCTATGAGGATGGGGACAAGGTCCCAGAGGAACCCAGCCCAGGGCCTCCCGGGCCTTTCCTTCCCCGAGCACAACAGAGCCACAGTTCTCACAGGCCCACGAGGCACCACGTAATCAGGCTCCTATCCTGGTGGCCTGCTCTCCTCGCCCCTAGATTCCCCCTGGTAGCCATGAAGGCCATCCTTCCATCCATGAAACATTCCAGTGTGTTCCTGCCTAAGAACTTTTGTAGGGTGTGAGGAGTCACATCATGTCCCTCAAGTCCTGGAGTCTCAATCCCAAGTACCTTGGTGTGACCTTACAGACAAAGAAAAGGTCTTCACAGAGCTGATGGAGATCAAGTGAGCTGATTAGGATGGACCCTCCTCTAACACGATGGCTGTCCCCATACATAGGACACACTGAGAGACAGAGAGGCACATGGGAGAACTCACGATGAAGAGAAAAGAGGATCTCTCCAAGCCCAGACATGCACACCATGGCCAGCAAAGCCCCGGAAGTGAGGAGGGGGAAAGATGGGACAGACTCTCTCCACAGCCCTCATGAGAGCCAATGTCTGCTGACACCTTGACCTGGGCTGCCACTCAGTAGACAGCCCAGCCAGGTTCCTGACCTTTGGGGTGTCACCTCCCATGAGTCATTCACCCTAAAGCAAAAAAGGCTCCTTATGAGTCCCCCAATGATGCCACAAGTTTCTGATCAGCAGCTGAGTGTCTCCAGCTCCTGATCCAGGGGCCTCCCCAAGAGGTTCACTGGAAAACACGGTCAGGCCACTGCCAAGGGCCTTGAAAACACATGACCCCAAACCCAAAGACAGGTACAAAGTTTCCACAAGGTGAACACCAGCCCTTGTCGCTCTGCCCTCACAACTGTATTTAGGAGCCTGTCTTTGGACGTGCGGCCACCAGGCACCATGTCCAACACACATGCTTTGTGAGCCAAGGGACACTTTACAGCAGGACAAGGGTCACCTGCAAGGACAGACTGCTGTCTGTTTCTGGGCCTGCGGGCCTCTCTGCCTGCCGATGCTCAGCCCAGCCCCCGGGCTCCCCCATCACCCTCTGGACACTTCCAAAACAGGGAGTTTGGACCAGAACACAGAGGGAAAAACACTAACCGGTTTCCTAACAACACATTTTTCTCAAGCACCCAGACCCAGCAGGGCCAAAACGAGTGGCGATGCCATCTTTTCATAAAGGTCAAAGTCCTAGAGACTCTCGCTGAGTCCAGAGCAAAACCACATGAGAGGAGTACCAGACCCCGAACCCCCACTAAGTGGGCAGCACACCCCAGGGCGGGGCCGAATCAGACCAAACCAGACCGGCACGTACAGGGCACAGCTGTGACTGGATGGTGTCACCATGAGCTGGTCTCTCTGTCACCCTCCCCTCAACAGCCCAGCCTGGACAGGCCTCCCCCACAAAGGGGGATCAGGTGCTTGAGGGTATCTACCTGGAAGATGTCTTTCCCGGCCCTCCCCGGGACAGGCTGCAGCAGCCAGCGGGGGTCGGCGAGCACAGTCAGGTACTTCTGTTGCAGGTTGGGTAGCAGGGCTTGATTCTCCAGCTCCTCCACCTCAATGGGTCCTAGGTTTTATGGGCACAGCAAAGTGTCCCCAGCGTCCATAAGACCTGTGTGCAAAGACAGGACACAGAAGGAGAGCAAGGTGATTCAAAGTCATTCCTGCTAGAGACTAAGACCGTATCACAGAGGGGACCCGGGGTGAACTGGGTCCTCTGTCTGAGCCTTTCAGATGGGCTCACCTCAGCAAAGGGAATTCGGGACAAGGCCAATCGAGGGACGGAGCGAAATGAAAGGGAGAGGCCTGGTGCTCCACGAACCCACCAGGCCACGGGCAGCTCTCAGGCTGCCCACTGCAGGCTGCAGGGACAGAGTAGGAGGGCCCCAGTGGGGAGCCTGTGGGCATCAGGTCCCCAGTCGACTCACCAGCAGAGAGGTGCTGCTGTGGGGCCTCACCCCTGGGGAGTCAGGGGACTTGCTCAGGCCCAGCTGCAGGTAGTGGGGTTGGGGAACCCAGGCTGGGTGTCGTGCTGCCTCTCATGGTCTCTGCCGGGCACACACACACACCCATGGACACACGACACACACACACACACAGACAAGTGCCACGTGCAGACCTGGACCCACCTTTGCCTCAGAGCATAACCGGGACTGAGGCCCAGAGTGGTGGTCAGGCAACTTGTGCCACCATCTCCCAGGCCACGTACCCTTGCTGCCCCTCTGAAGAAACCCTAGCCCACCCCACCCCCACAAACTGGTTCAACAGAAAACAAATGAGCACAACCCAGCTGAGATCCAGGGAAGTGCCGGGGGCTGTCTAGGCAGCACGGGGAAGGGCTCTTGCCCCACGATCCTCACTTGCCCATGGTCACTCTGCAGCTGAACTGGTCCCCATCCCGCAGCAAGGCTCGGATCCAGGTGGGGCTCATCCCCAGCCTCTGCTCCAACAGCTCCCGCCAGGACATGTCCTCTCACTGCAGGTGCCTGATGTGGACGGCCAGGGTACATTGCTTGGTCTGCATAGCATAGGCCGGCACCGAGTTTCCAGGGTCTTGACACCACTTAAGACTAATTCTGCATAAGGCTGTCGGAAGGACAGACAGCCGAACTTCATCTCCCAGGGCTCCCAGGGCTCCCACGGCCTCACGTGGCTGCAGAACACAGAACCACAAAGACCAAGAGCGTGACACAGAGGCCTCCAAGCTCACAGCCCTAGGCGGGACCTCAGCCTCACGTGCCCAAGCAACAGCCAAGCCTGCTGACACAGAGAGGAGGGTCACAGAGGGCTGGCTCTTTCCATCCATCACCACGTGGTCTGCTGACAGGGGGTGGTGACCCAGAGGACCTGGTCATCACATGCAGTCTGTGGGGAGGTCAGGAAGGAGGGCAGGACAGCAGAAGAGAGGTACAAGGTGAGTTCCAAGACAGAGAGTCTCAACACCCTTGGAGCACTGAGGAGGGAGTGTGGGTCCCCTGGCTTCACAGCCCAGTGGCCGGGCTCTGGTCCTCTCCCAGCACAGACAGGCACAGTCCTGGGTTTGGTTTCCCCCACCCCTGGCCCCCACTGCAGCCCTCAACTCCCCGGCCCCCATGCCTGCCCATGCTCTGCAGATCCCCCATCTTAGCCCAGGGCTTCTGAGGGCCGATTTGTGCTAACCAATCTGGCCTCAGCCCTGGGGCCACCCTGGACCTCAGACGGCCCTGCCAGGTGTCTTCCCCTCACCTTTGGAAGCCACCTTCCTCCCAACCCTTCCCACACCACGGTCTCCACTGTCAGCAGATGTCCCGGCCCCTGCCCGGAACCTAGAGAAAAAAACGGAAAGTAGGAACTTCTGGGACAGTTGTGCTCCATGTCCTTGCCAGGGCCTGGGACAGCACCTCGCAGGAATCACAGAATTCAAACCTCAAATAATCCACTAGGTTACTGTCACCTCATTCCACAGCTGAGGAGGTGCTGAGAGATAGAGATAGCCCATGACTGCAGGGGACCTGACCACATACACATCCATTCTCACTTGTTTCATTGTACTTGGAGCGGGGGGTCCCTGTTCACTGGATAGGGGTAGAGGCAGAGGAGCAGAGCCATGGGCCTGAACCTCAGCAGGATCTCAGCACCTCTCAGGGAGCCTCCGTTTCCATGTGGTTGTGAAGACAGGGACAAGGTCCCAGAGGAACCCATCCTAGGGCCTCCTGGGCCTTCCCTTCCCTGAGCACAGCAGAGCCACAGTTCTCACAGGCCCACGAGGCCCCATGTGATCTGGCTCCTGCCCTGGCAGCCTACTCTCCTCACTCCTGGATTCACCCCCGGTAGCTATGAAGGCCATCGTTCCATCCTTGGAACATCCCAGTGTGTTCCTACCTCAGAACCTTTGTAGGGTGTGAGGAATACATTGCATTCCCTCAAATCCAGGTGCTGGAGTCTCAATCCCGAGTACCTTGGTGTGACCTTACAGACAAAGGAAAGGTCTTCACAGAGCTGATGGAGGTCCAGTGAGCTCATTAGGATGGACCCTCCTCTAACAGAATGGCTGTCCCCATACAAAGGACACATTTAGAGACAGACAGGTACACAGGAGAACTGGGGTGAAGAGGAAGGTGCAGCTCTTCAAGCCCAGACACACATACCATGGCCAGCAATGCCCCCGGAAGTGAGGGGGAGAGATGGGACAGACTCTCACCACAGCCCTCACGAGCACCAACATCAGCCGACACCTCAACCTCGGCTGCCGGCCTCCTGAACCAACACAGTTGTAGTGTGAGCCACCCAATGCAATCCTGACATGATTGCTGGCAAATGAAGACAGAAGGTCAGCCCTGTCTGTACATCTCTCTGCAGGGGCAGACGGGGAGTTGGGGGATGACTTCTCCACTCCCAGCATCTCAGGCACACTCCTCCATGTCTGCACATCTTCATGTGTCTGTTTTCACCTCCCAGTGTCGGGGGTCCCACAAGTTACTGACTCTTCCTTCCTGATGGAAGGGAAGGGAAAACTCATTGTGCCAATACAACCACTTGACGTGACCACACACTCACTGACTGAAGAACCATAGAGGAAGATGCCCGGGGTATAGGGCACACACCCGAGGTGCTGACACATGCCAGCAAATGCCCTTCTGCAAAGGATCCGCAGTGTCCACTCCCCCAACCGCAGTCAAGTGTGCCATGTCCTCCACACTGGCTGGCCCCGAGCATCATCATCCCACTGAACCTTTACCTGCTGGGTGACAAAGGGTCACCCTCTTCACTGGGTGAACATATCACAATGTTCCCTCCAGCCTCACACCTCTTGTCCTGATACACAGGCACTATAAGTTCGAGTATTCCTGGAAGCTATTTCAATACAGGATGGCTAGGAATAACTTGAATGTGTACAGAACTGGTTGGAAGCTCCTAAAATATGTTTCTCGAAATCCAAACTACTTTCTCCTGATTTAATCTCCCCTTAGCCAGATTCCCAATATGCCCATGGTCACTGTATAGCCACCCAATACAAAAGCAAGAGGGATGGTGGCAGCAGAATGGACACAGAGATGCCCTGAGCCAACTGTGGCTAAACCACCTTTTGTTGATTTTACAAACCAGACGACTGGCATATACCATAATGCTAGGGCCTCTTCCAGACCTGGAAATGCCAATGACTCTGAAGCTTAATCTTAAACTTCATTAGCTTTGCTGTTCATCTCTGTCTGGTCCAGAGACTTACAGAAGGGAAACCAAACACTGAGAAAAGGCTTGTGACTCAGACAACAAGGCAGAAGGGAGGAGGGTGTCTAACCAGAAGCAAGGATAAGGCAATCAGGACGGATTCCAGATAACCGAATGCAAAAGTACCCGGGAGTTGGACTTCCTTGGTGGTCCAGTGGTTAGACTCTTTGCTTCCACTGCAGGGAAATGGGTTCGATCCCTGGCCAGGGAACTAAGATTCCACATGCCTCACATCGGGGCCAAAAGAAATAAGTAAAATTTTAAAAGTCATCTACATTTACTGAGGGCTCAAAAAATTAAAAAAAACCTGGGAATGAGTGACTAGCATGTGACCTAAGGAATAGAATGACAGCCTGAGCTGGGACAACACACAAGGACCCAATGTATGGAGCTGTCTTTCCTCCATGGCTGAGGTGAGAAACCAGGCATGATGTTGGGTAGACACTGAGTGGTAGGAAGAGGAAGCAGTTCAGGGAGGCGGGCTTCTTGAGCCAGCATCAGAGAAGAACCATGCTGAGCCAGCACAGAATCAAGTCAAGCAATGCAGAAACCAAAAAGACAAAGACAAAGACAACCCTCTGAGTCTGTCAACACTGAATTCCCGGATGGTACAGTCATAGCATCCAGTGTGTGCTGAGCTTGAAATGACCTCTAATGTCCCATGTTCCAGGCCCCACCCTCTATGGGGACAGGGAGCAGGTCACAAGTGCTAGAGTCAGGACTGGTCTCTGGGGATGGACTCCTGTCTCGCTACCATCCACACCCCACGCACTCTGCAGTGTGCCACTCAGAGCCCACCTTCCTCTTCTCACAGGGAGAGGCATCCTTGCACTTCAGATGTTTCTACAGGGAGTGGTCCTGCGTCCAATGAGATTACTGACATACTTGCCTTGCTTACCTGCCTTGCACACACTGATGCCTGGGCAGGGCCCATCTCATCACCTGCTGAATCCAGAGTGGTACAGCAGAGTTGATGAGTGCCAAGTGACTCGAAGCCAATAGCCAGCACCTAGTAAG